>NC_057808.1:136442927-136742927 GCF_018294505.1 Triticum aestivum
GGGGCGTCGACGACGAAGCTTGGCGGCGGCAACTCCGCCGAGTGTGGGGTGCGGCAGCGGCGGACGAGAAGAGAGGGGGCGGGGCGGCGGTCTCGCCTTCTAAAGGCCAGGGGAGGGGCGCGGCTTGGAGGAGGGGACAGGCGGACGCGGAGTCCGGTCGGGACACGAACGTCGAGGCGGCGGCGGTCACGGCAGCGTGCTCGAGCGGGATTCCCGCTCGGGGCAGGAGACGGCGACGCGCTGGGCGTTGGGCTGTGGCCTGGCCCGGTTGGCTGGGCCGGCCCAGTTGGCTATGAAGTTTTTTTTAAAAAAATACATTTTTCCAGACAACAAAAATAGTAAAAACAAAATAAATAAGAATATTATATAGGCATATAATATATCAACATTTTCAGAAAAAGATTTTCTACAACGTGAACATTTTTCTAGCGTAAAAAAATCTACAAAAATTTAAATAAATCAGATAGTGCTACTGTTGCAATAAAATCCAATAAAAATCATCTTAAAAATACCAAAATAATTTCAAATTTATTTCTCTCCAATTTTCTATTGTAGGGAATCATTTTACCCTAATTTCCATATATTTTATTTTTGAAGAAAAATAATTTGAATAAAACCCAAATAACTCCAAATTGAAAATAATATCAAAAGGACTTTCAATTTGATTCTTTTAAACTTCCAAATCATATTTCATATGTTTTGAAGAAGTCATTTTATCTTCTCTCATGAAAATCATTGAGTTGCTTAAAGTTTTTGAATTGGAAAATATTTCAAAATAAAATTCAAATCTTTTCAAAACCTTTTCATTTATTTCAATGGAAGAAGTCATGTCATCTTCTCTCCAGGGTTTTGTGATGAAAAGAATTTGAATTCATGAAGATCAAAATGCAAAATGAAAGTTTGGGAAAGTCCTTTTGTTCTCTCTCATTTAACTTTCAAAAAGTTTCAAATTTCACCCAATTTCACACAATCAATCAAACAATCTATCAAAACTATACATTTAATATAACATTCCAAAATTTAGAATTTTGGGATGTTACAACGTATTTTTCACCGATATTACATTCATGTTCACACACTCATGCCAGTTGTCGGTGCTCATATTTTTTCATTGTACTATCCATGCTGGTTTATTTTCTGTTTTAAGCCTTCTTCTTGTGTGTTTGAAAAACCTTAAGAAAAACAAAAAAAATTAGTTGTAGTCTTTAGCTAGTTTACTTTCCATGCCTGTAGTAGGAATAATTAAAAGAAACCCCAAAAAGATTTCTCGTTCTTCTTTTGCTTGTTGGGAGCTTTCCCGTGTAAATAATTTTATTTCCTTTGTTTTCTTTGGGGGTCGAGAGGAGAAGACCATGATGAAAATGTTGAAGTGGCTCTTATATGCATTATTGTTGATTTAACAAAGAGTCCATATTACCTTGTCTTCTCCTGTGTATTAAATGCTTGCAGATTCCAGCTTAGTCCAATGCACGCGGACTATTATTATTATCCACACTGTTCGGCCGTGCAAGTGAAAGGCAATAATGACGATATATGATGGACTGATTGAGATGAGAGAAGCTGGTATGAACTCGACCTATCTTGTTTTTGTAAATATGATTAGTTGATCGTTCCTGATTCAGCCTATTATGAATGAAACATGCTTGCAATGACAATTAGAGATTATAGTTGCTCATGCCATGCTTAATTTGCTAGGAGTTTATAATGGTTTACCTTGCGTGCCAACATGCTATTAAAATGGTTGTGATGTGGATGATAGGGTAGTATCCTCCTTTGAACGATTCGAGTGGCTTGACTTGGCACATGTTCATGCATGTAGTTGAAACAAAATCAACATAGCCTCCATGATATTTATGTTCATGGTGAATTATATCCTACTCATGCTTGCACTCAGTGTTGATTAATTTTAATACATGTTCATGACTGTTGTCGCTCTCTAGTTGGTCGCTTCCCAGTCTCTTTCTAGCCTTCACTTGTACTAAGCGGGAATACTGCTTGTGCACCCACTTCCATAAACCCCAAAGTTATTCCATATGATTCCACCATACCTTCCTATATGCGGTATCTACCTGCCGTTTCAAGTAAATTTGTATGTGCCAAACTCTAAGCCTTCAAATGAAATTCTGTTTTGTATGCTCGAATAGATCATGTATCAACTAGGGCTGTCTGTATCTTCCATGCTAGGTGGGTTATTCTCACGATGAGTGGACCTCGCTCATCACTCACGAGATTGCAGTCCCATGCTCAAATCAAAATAATTGCAAACAAAACTCCCCCAGGATTGTTGTTAGTTGGAGGCACCCGTTGTTTCGGGCAAGCCATGGATTGATGCTTGTTGGTGGTGGGGGAGTATAAACTTTACCATTTTGTTTGGGAACCGCCTATAATGTGTGTAGCATGGAAGATATCGAGATCTCTTGGTTGTTATGTTGACAACGAAAGTATGCCACTCAAAATATTATTTATCTCTATTTCAAAAATCGAGCTCTGGCACCTCTACAAATCTCTGCTTCCCTCTGCGAAGGGCCTATCTATTTACTTTTATGTTGAGTCATCATCCTCTTATTAAAAAGCACCAGTTGGAGAGCACCGCTGTCATTTGCATGCATTACTATTAATTTACATTGAGTATGACTGGATCTCCTTTACCATGAATTACAATGTCTGGTCAGTCCTTGATCTTCAGAGGTGCTCTGCATTTATGTTTTGCGGTCTCAGAAAGGGCTAGTCAGATACCATCTTGTTATATCATATTATGATTGTTTTGATAAAGTGATGTCATCCGAGATTAATTATTATTGCTCGCTAGGTGATTATGCCATTGATATGAGTAAACATGAGACCTAAGTGTTATTGTGAATATGGTTAGTTCATAATCTTTCCTGAAAACTCGAATGCTGGCTTTACATATTTACATCAACAAGAGCAAACAGAGTTTGTAAAAGTTTTTCTTTATCACTTTCAGTTTGTCAACTGAATTGCTTGAGGACAAGCAAAGGTTTAAGCTTGGGGGAGTTGATACGTCTCCAACGTATCTACTTTTCCAAACACTTTTCCCCTTGTTTTGGACTCTAACTTGCATGATTTGAATGGAACTAACCCGGACTGACGCTGTTTTCAGAACAATTGCCATGGTGTTATCTTTGTGCAGAAATAAAAGTTCTCGGAATGACTTGAAACTTCACGGAGAATATTTTTAGAATTAATAAAAAATACTGGCGAAAGAATCAACACCAGGGGGCCCACACCCTGTCCACGAGGGTGGAGGGCGCACCCCCTGCCTCGTGGGCCCCCTGAGGATCCACCGACGTCAACTCCAACTCTATATATTCACGTTCGGGGAGAAAAAAATCACAGAGAAGGATTCATCGCGTTTTACGATACGGAGCCGCCGCCAAGCCCTAATCTCTCTCGGGAGGGCTGATCTGGAGTCCGTTCGAGGCTCCGGAGAGGGGAATCCGTCGCCGTCATCGCCATCAACCTTCCTCCATCACCAATTTCATGATGCTCACCGCCGTGCGTGAGTCATTCCATCGTAGCTTGCTGGACGGTGATGGGTTGGATGAGATTTATCATGTAATCGAGTTAGTTTTGTTAGGGTTTGATCCCTAGTATCCATTATGTTCTGAGATTGATGTTGCTATGACTTTGCTATGCTTAATGCTTGTCACTAGGGTCCGAGTGCTATGATTTCAGATCTGAACCTATTATGTTTTCATGAATATATGTGAGTTCTTGAACCTATCTTGCAAGTCAATAGTCACCTACTATGTGTTATGATCCGGTAACCCCGAAGTGACAATAATCGGGACCACTCCCGGTGATGACCGTAGTTTGAGAAGTTCATGTATTCACTAAGTGTTAATGCTTTGGTCCGGTACTCTATTAAAAGGAGGCCTTAATATCCCTTAGTTTCCAATAGGACCCCACTGCCACGGGAGGGTAGGACAAAAGATGTCATGCAAGTTCTTTTCCATAAGCACGTATGACTATATTCAAAATACATGCCTACATTACATTAATGAACTGGAGCTAGTTCTGTGTCACCCTATGTTATAACTGTTGCATGAGGAATCGCATCCGACATAATTATCCATCATTGATCCATTGCCTACAAGCTTTTCACATATTGATCTTTGCTTAGTTACTTTTCCGTTGTCACTGTTACAATTACTACAAAATTGCTACTGTTACCTTTGCCACCGTTACCGTTACTTCCATACTACTTTGCTACTAAATACTTTGCTGCAGATATTAAGCCTTTCAGGTGTGGTTGAATTGACAACTCAACTACTAATACTTGAGAATATTCTTTGGCTCCCCTTGTGTCGAATCAATAAATTTGGGTTGAATACTCTACCCTCAAAAACTGTTGCGATCCCCTATACTTGTGGGTTATCACTGTTCGGCGTGGCAGTTGCTCCGAGTGGGGGCAGCGGCCGGGTGTGGGTGTTTCTCCAACCGTGGGCTGCGGCGCGGGGAGGTCCGGTTTGGGTGGTGATCTCGTGATGGCGCGGCGGCTACACGGTGGCTCGGCGGCTGTGCCCACGGCAGCGGTCGCTTCTCTGGCGTCGGCTCGTCTGCGGTCGGGCCGTATCGGCCTTCTCTTCATCTCCTCGTCATCTGGGCACCACTTGAACTGAAGGGCTGGCCCGCTCATAGCTGCGGTCCATTGCCCGTCTTATGCCCGGTGCCGCAGGGCCGAGCTCGCCTTGCGCCCGGTGCTGCAGGACGCGGCGATGGTGGCCTGTTTTGGCCGGCCTATTGGGTCTCGGCGCTGGGGGCCGCCCAGGGGTGCGAAAGGCCAGGCCTTTCCGCTCATCTCTTTTGTTGGGGTAGCGACGGGTCTCGAGTGAGGTGGTGTCTTGGTCTTGGATGCCGGGGCGGCGGCCCTGGTGGTGGTAGCACGGTGCTCGTGGGCAGAGGTCGTGGCTTGGTGCTGCTCGGTGGCCATGGCCGTGTGGTGTCACGACCGGTTTTTCAATAAAATATTTATTGAGAGACCAATCCCTTTTACGGACCAGTAAAGAAGAATTCCTTCTCACTGGTAGACAATATCTTGGTCACAGAAGAAAAAATACCAGGAGTACTGAATATAATACAAGGTTGGGCGGAGACTGCTCAACAATTTATTACATGAACGCCGATAAAACATAACGGCGGATAGGGTGGCATAACTACTAACTCACGATAACAATGGTGGTGGAAATATCACCGCGAAGTGGGTGATATGATTCCTGAAAACTACAGCTCTTCGAGCGTCGGAGAGAGGCTCGAGGAGACTTATTGCAGGTGGCGGAAGCGTATATAATACAAGTGACCAATATCCGGGATCGCACAGGACTGACTGGGACTCCTCTAGGCGTCGGACGCACTATCAAACTCTTCATCCAAGAGATCGCCTTCATCAACATCTGGCCAAATCAACAAGCCAGGTGAGTACTATGAAAGTACTCGCAAGACAGTTCGGACATAAGATATAACAAATGTAAACATGAAGCATATGAACAGATTAACAAGTGCGTTCAGACATAGAGATAAAAATGCATGGGAAAATAACAGAGAAGTCGGGCGGTAGTCCTCCCGAAATCCCAAAATAAATACTGGGTGCCAAACGAGGGTCTGAATGACTCCTCGAGAGGAAACTGCAAGAATAATAATGCCACAGTCGGGCGTCAGGGCGACACCACATAAAGGGCTTATAAAAGGAAATAAAAGATAGTGCATGCCACAGTCGGACGTCTGAGCGACATCACATAAAGGGCTTATATCAAAAGTAAATAATCAATATGCCACAGTCGGACGTCTGAGCGACATCACATAAAGGGCTTATATTGGAAATAAAAGACAAACATGCCACAGTCGGACGTCTGAGCGACATCACATAAAGGGCTTCATAACTTAACATCTTATTAGCTCAAGAACTTAAATCATATCCAGAGAATAATCAGGCATGAGATAAATAACAGGGTTAGTCCATCCACAGGAGTAACGTTCAGCCAAGTCTAGTACTCATGCTCACTTACCGGAAGGAAGAACAAACCACGAGGACTTGACATAGATATGGATACACTGATTCACGATACTTGACCATGGATACGATGACTCGAAAGGATTTGACTCTGCAGAGTTTGTACTTTAACCACAGCCAACGGATTTCAGTAGTCACGGGGACTAGTTCCGTCTACGGTGTTTTGGAAGAAACACGTCTAACCAGTACACACCCAATTAACATTCCGAAGCCAGGAATCACCCTCGGCAACGTTCAAGAAAAACCTTGAGACGGGGAGGCTACAACCTCGCATAGCATGGGATCAAAATTTCTATACGCGCGCTCTAAGGGGTGCCCCCCTCTCGGTCCCAACCGGAAACACCCATGCCCCCTGACCGGATGACTGGCTTTAATCCAGGGCCATGGAACCATCATCCCGGCCCCTCTGTTTGGTGTGTACACGGAAAGAGGTTACCAACTTACTAAACCGCATTCTGGCAGAAAACATGTGGTAGCACGGAAGGGGAAAGAACGATAACGTGACTCCGTCCACGTTAACGTCGGAATTTAACGGATGACGTAAGGCTGGCATGCTACAACAGTACCACCTTACTTCCCTTCATGTCACCACATGACTAGGCCATCTCTCATCAGAGATCACCGTAACTTTGGAACACACGGGTAGTTGCCTCACATGCAACGAGGTGCTCACCGATACTCGTATGCCATGCACAACCTTTCACGCAATCATGCAAACACCTATCATATCAAAGGTTCAAACATGCTTGCCTGGTTCGGAGAAGTCGGAGTCTAGCTCGGCGAAGTTTGCGGCCCCGTCACCTCTTTCGGAACCTACGGTATATCGAAAGAGCATACTAACGTGAAAACCAACGCGTGCATAAAAGTTGTTCCATTTTTTTCAAATAAATCCCATAAAAAACTAGACAAAATTTTAAGACTGTCAGAAAAAGAATCACTCAAAAATCACTTTCCATTAAAAAGTTATAAGGGTTTCTGTCCAGGGACTCATCTGTAATGAAACAGAAAAGTTCCAGGGGTTTAACTGAAAAAATAGAAAACGGTTCGAATAGAAACGCGCAAGCCCACAGAGAAAACGTACTCTGCCCGAAGGCGCCAACAGAAAACGGTTCGCGGGGAAAGAAAGAGAGGCTGATGTGGGGGTCCACATGTCAGGTTTGAAAGACCTCGCCGGCGCCCGAAGGCTGCGGTGGTCGCCGGCGTCGAACCACGGCGAGTCAGGGAGATCGGAGTGTACCAAGAGTATCAGCGTGTCCTTCCGCGTCGGTGGGTGGTGGACTTGGGCGTCGGGGAGCACCACGTCGACGACGACACTTTCTCCGGCGGACGGCGGCTCGGGCGATGGTGGGGAACTCCGGTGGTGTGCTGCAAACTTCGAATTGAAGCGCGGGTCAGAAGGAGGGATGCACTAGAGAGCTAGTGGCAAGAGATGGGAGGTAGAGGTGCATGCACGGGAGCGAATCGAGCTGGATCCCGTGGCGGGTCGCGGCAGCCGGAGTTGAGGAAGGAGACTTCCTCGGGGCTCTTCCAGTGGCTAGGCAGGGTCTTGGTGGAGTGTAGAGGTGGTGTGGGTACTAGCGGGAGCTCGGGGCCTCTATTTATAGGCGGCTCGAGGGGGTGGCCGTGAACGGGGTTGCTCCGGCGAGCAATTACGGCGAGGCAGCGGCTTGACAAGGAGTTTAGGTGGCCAGGCAGCATCAGTGAGGTGTACTGGTGCCGTTCCCCCGCTAATCCTGGTCGGTCTTGGCGTAATGGTGCCGGTCCACGGTGGGGTGGCCGCACGGGCACGACGGCGGCAGAGAGCGCGCTCCGCGCCCAGCGGTTCACGACGAGGGTGGCAGCGCGCACTGGGGAGTGGAAGACCACGCGGCGCTCTCCGGTGGCTTGGGCGGCGCTGGGTGGCGCCGTCTGCGCTGCGCCTCTCTATGGCGGCCGCAAAGCCGCCGCTGGCGTCGGTCACGGGGTGGCGCACCTCCTCCAGCTCGTCGCCGACGCCCGCAAGCATCCAGGCGCTCGTGCGGTGCAGAGGACAAGGGGGAGGGGACAGGAAACACGGCGACGCCGGCACTGGCGAGATCGACAACAGACACTGAAGAAAACGACAGTGATACAGCCACTATTAACTGAATTTGACTGAACCTGATATTGACAGTGCTCTGAAGGTGTTCGATGAAATGATTAGGTATGAAGAAAATTTTTCATGGAGCTGGGGCTTGGTGAGGTGACCACTCAAAGCACCCAGAGGCTGCCTGATTTTACTCAGAATTTTTGGAGAAGAATTTGAATGAATTTCATCAAATTTGGCAAATCTGGTCCAAACTTGCAGCAAGTATAGTTTGAAAAATTTGAACTGGAGACCAGTGGATCTTCATGGATCTTGGTTGAGGGTTCAAAGGACTAGGAAGAGAAAAAGGTTTGGGGGCAAAAATCAAAGCAGAAAGAGTAGTTCCTTTGTAAACCTCCAATGATCAAGATATAAGGTAGAAATTGTTTTGATAAGAAATAAGTGGAAAATAAAAATATGGAGAGGTCCAACTTGCTGGATTTGAAGTAAATCATGATTCAAAGATAAGGAAAGGTTTATGAGAGTGGATTTGCACTAAGGTCATGGCATGAGAGATTTGTTGAAAGAGGTAAAGGATTATTCCAAAAGCTATAGAGTATTTTCAAAAGACATTTTTCCCAAGTGAAAAGCATTTTGGCTTGAGTCCAAAATAAAAAGCAAGAACTTCCAAGACCAAAAACAAGTCTTGGGTGAATCCAAATAAAACTCTTGCCAAAAAAAATATTTTGAAAGGGAGGGTTCTTTTGAAGAAATTTTTTAAATCACCTCCCTCAAGTCAAGTAAATTTTTTGAAAAATCCAAATGAAATTTTGGGTGTCACAACACCTACCCCCTTAGGAAAAATCTCGTCCTCGAGATTTCAGCTGATTCTCAAATAGATATGGATATTCTGCCTGAAGAAAATCTTCCCTTTCCCATGTAGCTTCATCCTCAGTGTGGTTGCTCCAGTGAACTCTGAAAAATTTGGTCGTTTTCTGACGGGTCCTCCGTTCAGACACTTCCAGTATCTTTACTGGCCGCTCTCTGTAGGTGAGATCTGGTTGTATATCAATGTTTTCATGAGATACATGCTTCTCCGGGTTACTCACACATTTTCTCAATTGTGAGACGTGGAATATGTCATGGACGTCTGACAGCTCCTTGGGTAAGTCTAGTTTGTAGGCCACTGTGCCTCTTCGTGCCCCTATACAGAATGGTCCGATAAATCTCGGGGCTAGCTTCCCCTTAATTTTGAACCGTTGTAGGCCCTGCATAGGAGACACTCGTAGGTATACAGAATCACCGGGTTCAAATCTGACCTCACGATGTTTTTGATCGTAGTAGCTCTTTTGTCGGCTCTGCGCTGTCTTGAGTCTGTCCCTGATCTGCTTAACTTTCTCCTCGGCCTCTTTAAGCATGTCTGGGCCGAAGATACGGCTGTCACCTATTTCTGACCAATTCAGTGGGGTACGACACCTCCGTCCGTACAATGCTTCAAAGGGTACCATTTGCAAGCTGGCCTGGTAACTGTTGTTGTAAGCAAACTCGGCATATGGTAAACTTTCCTCCCAACTGGATCCATAGGTGAGCACACAGGCTCTCAGCATATCCTCTAGGATTTGGTTCACACGTTCCGTTTGTCCATCAGTCTGAGGGTGGTACGCTGTACTGAAAGCTAGCTGCGTGCCCAGAGCTTGTTGCAGGTGATCCCAAAATTTGGAGACAAATTGTGTGCCTCGGTCGGATATTATAGTCTTTGGGACTCCATGCAAACAAACTATACGGGAGAGATAAAGTTTGGCCAGTCTCTGTGTGGAGTAGGTAGTCTTCACGGGAATGAAATGAGAAACCTTGGTTAGTCGGTCTGTGATGACCCAGATGGCGTCATTTCCGCGTTGCGATCGTGGTAGTCTGACGATGAAGTCCATTCCTATTTCATCCCATTTCCACTCCGGTATCTTGTTTGGCTGGAGTAGCCCTGCTGGCTTTTGATGCTCGGCCTTGATGCGCTGACATGAATCGCAACAAGCAATAAATGCGGCTATATCCCTTTTCATACCGTGCCACCAAAATCTTTCCTGAATGTCTTTGTACATTTTGGTTCCTCCAGGATGGATCGAGTATGGAGCGGTGTGGCTTTCGGTTAGGATTTGTTGCTTGAGTTCCTCAATATTAGGTACGCAAAGTCTGTCTCCGTACCATAATATTCCTTCATTGTCTGTGACGAACTCTGAAGCCTTACCAAGGTTCATTTTCTTCTTTATTCCTTCGATGCCGGGATGTCCCTGTTGAGCCTTCTTAATTTGTTC
The DNA here is from genome assembly GCF_018294505.1 of Triticum aestivum. Classification (NCBI taxonomy): domain Eukaryota; kingdom Viridiplantae; phylum Streptophyta; class Magnoliopsida; order Poales; family Poaceae; genus Triticum; species Triticum aestivum. Next base: position 136,453,312 of record NC_057808.1, read on the forward strand.
CACTAGGGTGGGTTGTATCTCCAGATTTGATACAGTGCCCTCAGAGACTAACACCATGTTGAGCCTAGCGAACTCTTGCTGAAACTCAGGCCTCAAGTTTTGCGGACCGTCGTTGTCCGGGCTGGGGTTTCGACTAAGGGCATCAGCCACTACATTTGCTTTCCCTGGATGGTAGTGAATGCCGACATCATAGTCCTTGACCAATTCCAACCAGCGTCGTTGGCGTAAATTTAGTTCTGGCTGTGTGAAAATATATTTGAGGCTCTTATGGTCCGTATATATTTCATAGCGATTTCCCAACAGAAAGTGCCTCCACTCCTTGAGTGCATGTATGACTGCTGCTAGCTCCAAGTCATGTGTTGGGTAATTTTCCTCATGTTTTCGCAGCTGCCTGGAGGCATACGCGACAACTTTGCCGTCCTGAATTAGTACACATCCGAGGCCTTTTCGGGACGCGTCACAATATACTTCAAAACTCTTGTGTATGTCTGGCACGGTTAATACCGGTGCGGTTGTTAGCTTCTTCTTAAGTTCTTGGAAGCTTCTCTCGCATGCTTCCGTCCATACAAATTTCTTGTCTTTCTTGAGCAACTATGTTATTGGTTTTGCCACAGTGGAGAATCCTTCAATAAATCTTCTGTAATATCCGGCCATTCCCAGGAAACTCCGCACATCTGTAACGTTGGCGGGTGGCTTCCAGTCAAGTATGGCTTTGACTTTTTCTGGGTCTACGGCCACGCCTTCTTGGTTCAATATATGGCCTAGGAAACCAACCTGCCTTAGCCAAAACTCACACTTGCTAAATTTGGCGTACAACTGATGTTTCCTTAATTCTCCCAAAACAATTCTGAGATGCTCAGCATGCTCTTCTGGTGTCCTTGAATATACCAGAATATCGTCGATGAACACCACAACAAATTTGTCCATGAATTTCATGAACACCTTGTTCATGAGGTGGACGAAATATGCGGGGGCGTTTGTTAGACCAAAAGGCATCACTGTGAACTCATATAATCCGTATCTGGAGGTGAATGCTGTTTTAGGGATATCTTCTGTCCGTACTTTCAATTGATGATATCCCGATCTCAAATCAATTTTTGAGAACACCTTGGCTTGTGCGAGCTGGTCAAACAAATCATTTATCCTTGGCATCGGATATTTGTTTTTGATGGTGACCATATTGAGAGCTCGATAGTCTATACACAGTCTCAGTGTCCCATCCTTTTTCTTGGCGAACAACACCGGCGAACCCCATGGTGAGGAGCTGGCTCGAATAAATCCTTTGTCCAATAATTCCTTTATCTGCTTCTTCAACTCCACCAATTCTGAGGGTGCCATTCTATAAGGTTTCTTATAGATGGGAGCGGTGCCAGGTGCTAGTTCGATGCTGAATTCTATCTCTCGGTCTGGTGGCATGCCTGGTAGTTCTTCAGGAAATACGTCAGGAAATTCGCATACCACTGGAACTTTTCTCAGTTCTGAAATGTCCACATTGTTCAGTTTTGGTTGCCGTGACCGTGGCCTTTCTTGAGCTGTAACCTTTATTGTCTTGCCGTGATGGTGAGTGAGAATCACGGTCCGATTGAAACAGTCAATGAATTCTTTGTTGGTGGTTAACCAGTCCATCCCTAAAATGACATCCAGTCCTTTATTTTCCAACACGATGAGATTTGCTTGGAACTGTAGTCCTTCGAACTCAATGATTACTCCTTGGCAGTAACTCTGAGCGATTTGCTTATTTCCGGGGGACTTGATGATCATAGATATTTCCAAGGGAAGTATCGGAAAACCATGTTGCAAAACAAAACTCTTCGAAACGAACGAATGGGAAGCTCCAGAATCAAACAAAACCGTGGCAGGTACTGTGTTGACAGGGAACGTACCGAGCACGATGTCTGGGGCATTCTGCGCTTCTTCCCTGGTCACATGGTTCAGGTGACCCTTCCTGTGGTTGTTGTTGGGATTGAAATTGTTGCGCTTGGGGGCTGGATTATTCCCACCATTGTTTGGCTTGGGGGCCGAGTTCCTCGGCTTTGGGCACTGTTTAGCATAGTGCCCTTCTTCACCACAAGCATAGCAGGTGACCCCTGGACGGTACGTGAACCCCTTGTCCCTGGTATGAAACTATCTGACGGGCCTTAGATCAGTAGTCGTGGATTTCCTTGCTTCTGTCCTTGGAACCTCAGTCTTGCTTCGGTTGTTGCGAGCAAGAGTCGTCTTGTCCCTCTTTCGCTTACGGAGATCTTCCAGACTACGGCGTTCATTCTCCAAGGTAATGGCCTTGTCAACCAGAGTTTTAAAATCCGGGAAAGTGTGTACAACCAGTTGGCATTTTAGTGCCGGTGCCAGGCCGTCCAGGAATTTTTCCATCTTCTTGTTCTCTGTCATGTGCTCGTCGTAGGCATAACGTGATAGCTGGGTAAACTGACCATTGTATTCTGTCACTGACATGCCTCTTTGCTTGAGATCGTCAAATTCTCTCTTCTTGATTTTTATGATGCTCCTGGGGATGTGTGCCCCACGAAAGCCTTCCTTGAATTCTTCCCAGGTGATGTTGTGTTCACTGGGATGCATGTGTAAGAAGTTCTCCCACCATGCTGCAGCTGCTCCAGTAAGGTAGTGTGGTGCATAAAGCACCTTCTCATTATCTGAGCACTAAGCAATAATCAGCTTCCTCTCGATATCACGAAGCCAGTCATCGGCTTCCAGCGGCCTATCAGTGTGAGCAAAAGTTGAAGGGCGAGTCCCTGTAACTCAGATAACTTGGAATGTGGTTGATAGGGTTCACGGTGGTTTCCCATATTGATGACGTGATTCATCATCTCTTGGTGCTGTTGCTGGCTTTGTTCGAAGAGACGGCATACTTGAGACAAGGCTGCTTCGCTGTCTTGTTGACTGGACTGTCCCTGAGTGAAGTTGTTGCTAGTCTGTGTCCCATAAACTTCTTCTGGCTGATTGGGCATGGAGCGAGTCCATGGACGAGACATTTTTCCAGTCTGGGGTATTATTTTGCAAAACCCATGAGAAGAACTGTGTGGCACAAGGAAAATCTTGCAAAGGCAACAATTTAAAAGACCTCAAGGTTTTCAAGAAAACATAAACGATTTTGCACGGAGAAGAACTGCTTAGCATATATTTTACACGCGAAAAGCAAACACACGATACAGCACTCAGGATGTGCGTACACAATCCTGACATGTTATTTAGACTAGCATACTCCTCCGGAATGCAGCGAACACACTAATACAAACTAGCGTACAGATAAAACACATCATACAAGCAGACATAACGCGCAGTTACTCGGCGCTCTCAGTCGGAGATGGTGACGATGTCCTTCCCCTTGCCGAGGGCAAGACTCAGCGGTGTAGGAGATTCAACCTCCACCTCCTCTCTAGCTGGCTCCTGGCGCGTAACACTGCGCTGCGGTGATGGTGCGGGGGCGACAGGCGGTAGTGCGGGCGTGGCAGGCGGTGCAGCTCTGACTGGAGTAGGAGCGATGACTCGGTCGAACTCCTCAGTGGTAGGCAGACGGCGAGCAGTGGCCAAAACGGCCGGTGCATAAGAGGCTGAAGACGAGACGAATGTCAGAGGCGGTGCTGTGTGGAGAAGCTCCTTCCTGCTGGCAGGACCGCCCCGGACTAAGTCCATGCGGGCAGCCACAAGATCGTCCACGAGGTTGTCGAAAGACTCCTCTAGAGCCTTGAGATACTCCACAACCATCTCGATGGCTTCCTCTCGCTCTCCCCGATGGCAGGCAAAAGCATAGTGACAGGTATATGGCACATGGCATGGGAGGTAGCGGTAGCGACGAGTCTTCATCATAGGAAGGATGTCCCGAAGACGAGCTATCGCCTCACGGGCCGCCATCTGCATGGCATGCCTCTCCGTAGGCATGGCCCTTCCCACAAAACGGAAGTGGCGAGTTGCAGAACGTCCTCCCTTGAATTGCACCACAGCTTGGTGCATAGACACGTCGTCACTGAGCTTGTGCTGGTAAAGCGTGAACTCCGGACGAGTCGCTGGCCCGATCGCGAGCTTGGTGATGGAGACGAGGAGTTTGACAAACCCCTCGGGCACGTTCGTGAACACTCGAGTCTCGTAGTTGCTGCCAGCCATCTACAAAAGTAGGCAAAAATTCTGAGTAGTCAAGTCATAAATTTATGATGACCAACAGAAAATAGCTACAATTGGAAAATGCTGAAAAAGCACAAAAGACGCTAATAACCGATTAGCGATCGCACCTAGTGGGTTCCTACAGTCAGCCTGGCTCTGATACCAAGCTTGTCACGACCGGTTTTTCAATAAAATATTTATTGAGAGACCAATCCCTTTTACGGACCAGTAAAGAAGAATTCCTTCTCACTGGTAGACAATATCTTGGTCACAGACGAAAAAATACCAGGAGTACTGAATATAATACAAGGTTGGGCGGAGACTGCTCAACAATTTATTACATGAACGCCGATAAAACATAACGGCGGATAGGGTGGCATAACTACTAACTCACGATAACAATGGTGGTGGAAATATCACCGCGAAGTGGGTGATATGACTCCTAAAAACTACAGCTCTTCGAGCGTCGGAGAGAGGCTCAAGGAGACTTATTGCAGGTGGCGGAAGCGTATATAATACAAGTGACCAATATCCGGGATCGCACAGGACTGACTGGGACTCCTCTAGGCGTCGGACGCACTATCAAACTCTTCATCCAAGAGATCGCCTTCGTCAACATCTGGCCAAATCAACAAGCCAGGTGAGTACTATGAAAGTACTCGCAAGACAGTTCGGACATAAGATATAACAAATGTAAACATGAAGCATATGAATAGATTAACAAGTGCGTTCAGACATAGAGATAAAAATGCATGGGAAAATAACAGAGAAGTCGGGCGGTAGTCCTCCCGAAATCCCAAAATAAATACTGGGTGCCAAACGAGGGTCTGAATGACTCCTCGAGAGGAAACTGCAAGAATAATAATGCCACAGTCGGGCGTCAGGGCGACACCACATAAAGGGCTTATAAAAGGAAATAAAAGATAGTGCATGCCACAGTCGGACGTCTGAGCGACATCACATAAAGGGCTTATATCAAAAGTAAATAATCAATATGCCACAGTCGGACGTCTGAGCGACATCACATAAAGGGCTTATATTGGAAATAAAAGACAAACATGCCACAGTCGGACGTCTGAGCGGCATCACATAAAGGGCTTCATAACTTAACATCTTATTAGCTCAAGAACTTAAATCATATCCAGAGAATAATCAGGCATGAGATAAATAACAGGGTTAGTCCATCCACAGGAGTAACGTTCAGCCAAGTCTAGTACTCATGCTCACTTACCGGAAGGAAGAACAAACCACGAGGACTTGACATAGATATGGATACACTGATTCACGATACTTGACCATGGATACGATGACTCGAAAGGATTTGACTCTGCAGAGTTTGTACTTTAACCACAGCCAACGGATTTCAGTAGTCACGGGGACTAGTTCCGTCTACGGTGTTTTGGAAGAAACACGTCTAACCAGTACACACCCAATTAACATTCCGAAGCCAGGAATCACCCTCGGCAACGTTCAAGAAAAACCTTGAGACGGGGAGGCTACAACCTCGCGTAGCATGGGATCAAAATTTCTATACGCGCGCTCTAAGGGGTGCCCCCCTCTCGGTCCCAACCGGAAACACCCATGCCCCCTGACCGGATGACTGGCTTTAATCCAGGGCCATGGAACCATCATCCCGGCCCCTCTGTTTGGTGTGTACACGGAAAGAGGTTACCAACTTACTAAACCGCATTCTGGCAGAAAACATGTGGTAGCACGGAAGGGGAAAGAACGATAACGTGACTCCGTCCACGTTAACGTCGGAATTTAACGGATGACGTAAGGCTGGCATGCTACAACAGTACCACCTTACTTCCCTTCATGTCACCACATGACTAGGCCATCTCTCATCAGAGATCACCGTAACTTTGGAACACACGGGTAGTTGCCTCACATGCAACGAGGTGCTCACCGATACTCGTATGCCATGCACAACCTTTCACGCAATCATGCAAACACCTATCATATCAAAGGTTCAAACATGCTTGCCTGGTTCGGAGAAGTCGGAGTCTAGCTCGGCGAAGTTCGCGGCTCCGTCACCTCTTCCGGAACCTACGGTATATCGAAAGAGCATACTAACGTGAAAACCAACGCGTGCATAAAAGTTGTTCCAATTTTTTTCAAATAAATCCCATAAAAAACTAGACAAAATTTTAAGACTGTCAGAAAAAGAATCACTCAAAAATCACTTTTCATTAAAAAGTTATAAGGGTTTCTGTCCAGGGACTCATCTATAATGAAACAGAAAAGTTCCAGGGGTTTAACTGAGAAAACAGAAAATGGTTCGAATAGAAACGCGCAAGCCCACAGAGAAAACGTACTATGCCCAAAGGCGCCAACAGAAAACGGTTCGCGGGGAAAGAAAGAGAGGCTGACGTGGGGGGTCCACATGTCAGGTTTGAAAGACCTCGCCGGCGCCCGAAGGCTGCGGTGGTCGCCGGCGTTGAACCACGGCGAGTCAGGGAGATCAGAGTGTACCAAGAGTATCAGCGTGTCCTTCTGCGTCGGTGGGTGGTGGACTTGGGCGTCGGGAACACCACATCGACGGCGACACTTTCTCCGGCGGACGGCGGCTCGGGCGATGGTGGGGAACTCCGGTGGTGTGCTGCAAACTTCGAATTGAAGCGCGGGTCAGAAGGAGGGATGCACTAGAGAGCTACTGGCAAGAGATGGGAGGCAGAGGTGCACGCATGGGAGCGAATCGAGCTGGATCCCGTGGCGGGTCGCGGCGGCCGGAGTTGAGGAAGGAGACTTCCTCGGGGCTCTTCCAGTGGCTAGGCAGGGTCTTGGTGGAGTGTAGAGGTGGTGTGGGTACTAGCGGGAGCTCGGGGCCTCTATTTATAGGCGGCTCGAGGGGGTGGCCGTGAACGGAGTTGCTCCGGCGAGCAATTACGGCAAGGCAGCGGCTTGACAAGGAGTTTAGGTGGCCAGGCAGCATCAGTGAGGTGTACTGGTGCCGTTCCCCCGCTAATCCTGGTCGGTCTTGGCGTAATGGCGCCGGTCCACAGTGGGGTGGCCGCACGGGCACGACGGCGGCAGAGAGCGCGCTCCGCGCCCAGCGGTTCACGACGAGGGTGGCAGCGCGCACTGGGGAGTGGAAGACCACGCGGCGCTCTCCGGTGGCTTGGGCGGCGCTGGGTGGCACCGTCTGCGCTGCGCCTCTCTGTGGCGGCCGCAAAGCCGCCGCTGGCGTCGGTCACGGGGTGGCGCACCTCCTCCAGCTCGTCGCCGACGCCCGCAAGCATCCAGGCGCTCGTGCGGTGCAGAGGACAAGGGGGAGGGGACAGGAAACACGGCGACGCCGGGCACTGGCGAGATCGACAACAGACACTGAAGAAAACGACAGTGATACAGCCACTGTTAACTGAATTTGACTGAACCTGATATTGACAGTGCTCTGAAGGTGTTCGATGAAATGATTAGGTATGAAGAAAATTTTTCATGGAGCTGGGGCTTGGTGAGGTGACCACTCAAAGCACCCAGAGGCTGCCTGATTTTACTCAGAATTTTTGGAGAAGAATTTGAATGAATTTCATCAAATTTGGCAAATCTGGTCCAAACTTGCAGCAAGTATAGTTTGAAAAATTTGAACTGGAGACCAGTGGATCTTCATGGATCTTGGTTGAGGGTTCAAAGGACTAGGAAGAGAAAAAGGTTTGGGGGCAAAAATCAAAGCAGAAAGAGTAGTTCCTTTGTAAACCTCCAATGATCAAGATATAAGGTAGAAATTGTTTTGATAAGAAATAAGTGGAAAATAAAAATATGGAGAGGTCCAACTTGCTGGATTTGAAGCAAATCATCATCCAAAGATAAGGAAAGGTTTATGAGAGTGGATTTGCACTAAGGTCATGGCATGGGAGATTTGTTGAAAGAGGTAAAGGATTATTCCAAAAGCTATAGAGTATTTTCAAAGAAATTTTTCCCAAGTGAAAAGCATTTTGGCTTGAGTCCAAAATAAAAAGCAAGAACTTCCAAGACCAAAAACAAGTCTTGGGTGAATCCAAATAAAACTCTTGCCAACAAAAAATATTTTGAAAGGGAGGGTTCTTTTGAAGAAATTTTTTAAATCACCTCCCTCAAGTCAAGTAAATTTTTTGAAAAATCCAAATGAAATTTTGGGTGTCACATGTGGGCGGCATGGTTGCCGGGGTGTGGCGTTCGGTGGCGGTGAGTGTTGGCTAGGGTGAAAACCTGTTCTATCCTCGGACAGACCGACGGCGGCAAAGCTCGTTCCCTTCTTGAAGGCGTCGTCACGGCTCTCATTGTCCGTTGTGTTTCTCCAGGGGAAACTCTGACCCTCGTGTCGGGCGGTGGCGGCGCTCCGGTGTCATATCCTTCCTGAAGGCGCCGTCTTGGAGTCCACGGCTCGTTGTATGCAGCTTCATCTCTTCGTAGTTAGGGGTGGTGTTGCTGCGCTTAGCACATATGTATCCTGCCTTGGGTGTGTGCGTGTGTTGTGATGGCTTGCGTTTGTACCGGCATTTGTTGATCATGGCTTCATATATAAAGCGGGGCGGATTTGGGTTAATGAGTGATAGGGAAGCATGCATATAATTACCATAGCATGAATAAGGCTTGCCTCTTTCTTACCTCATCATGACATCATTCATGCAGGTTTGAAAAGCTTTTCGCCAGTTCTGTTGTTTCCCATTCACTAGAGCTAGAAGGGTACGTTATTTGCTTCCTTATCATCCTCAAGTCATGTTACTTGTGATTTGTAATTTTATTTTGTGAACCTTTATAGAGCCGGATGATAATTTTTTATACCTAGTTTGAATTATAGAAATTTATAATTTTTTGTTGTATGGTATTAGAAATTCTTGCAAAACAGAGGCCCCATTAATGACATGAGTGATGCTACCAAACTCCTTTTTACTTCCATTTGCCCTTAATTTCATACGAATTTCATTATCCACTCTAGTACTTTTTCTGTTCCAATACCTAAGTCTGTCATATCCCTTGAGTTTGTTTGTTTCCCCTATCTTCTACCCAAACAATAATTCACGCAATTTCATTTATGTATAGTAGGATGGTATGACATGGCAACTCACATCAATTTGAATGGTATTATCTTGTTGAAGTTTTACAATGTAAAGTAATGATTTAATGTGCATTTTAAAGTTTTCACTCTTAAATTTCTTTATTTTTTATAATTAGGCTAATGGTTTGAAATTTTCTTTTTGAAACCTCAAAACTATATAGGGTAATGTGGTTCCCAATCATACAAAACGAGGCTAACAAGCAGGTTAGCATTTATTCTTGTAGAACACCTCCACTCAATTACCTATGACCAAGCCGTGCAAGAGCATGATCTAAACCAAGCCTGATTTTGCATGATTTTCCAACTTGATATGCCCTTCCTTTCATTTGGTTCCTTATATTTGTAGCAGCTATCTTGCGACAAGAACATTAGAGGTAAAGGACTTGTTTCAAAAAAAAAATAGAGGTAAAGGTGGCATGGCGGCATGCGAGATGCCCAGTGATGGCAAAGCTGAATGCAACTATTATCTCACCTTCGATAGAGGTGGATCCCATCGCAGAGTGGATGCAACGGGTCGATACAGAGGCAAAAATGCTAATCATGTGATCAAAGTATCTTATGTGTGAATTAGTCTATGCCCGGAATGCCCAGGATAAAAATTTGAAACCTCAAGTCATGTGATCAAAGTGTCGTGTGCTAGAATCAATCTCTTTTCGGAAATTATATGTTGTTTGAAATTCAAGTATTTAAATTAAATATAAAATATTGATATTCATTATTTTAGATTTTGTATTGATAAACTGAGCAAGCAATAATGAAAATGAGCAGGGGTTAAGGGACCTAGAACATTCCAATGGCTACGGGGTTCCTTCAAGCTAAGGGGTTAAGGGACTAAACTCGGCAGATACATAAGTTTGCTGAGCTCCCGATGAAATGAACTCGGAAAAAGATCACAACTCGGCGCAAAAAAGGTGAGAGAGAAGTTCATCATGGCAGCTAGTTGTGGTTCGATGTGTATATTAGAAGAAGGAAAAAAAAGAAAGCGTGTGTCTAGGATCATTTATTTTGATGTGAGTCAATGTTTGGACATATGAAGATAACTAAACACACCCTTTTTAATGTTTCTATATTGTTACACCAGTTTACCTTTCTATGTTGTTTTAGTTCATCTTACAGGTCAAGGATCTCCCTTCAGTTCAATGGATTCAGCCAAACAAAATGGTTTCCGTGCTGCAGCTCACAACCACCCGTTGGTATAGGTTGCACCTCACAACAAAATCAGTTCATTTTTCTCCAGACTATACAAATATTTTTACACCAAACCTTCAAGTTTAACACTTAGAACTGAAGGGAGACATATTTTGCTCTTGAGACAAGAGACATAAGCAGGTTTCTTCATATCTTGTGCTCAGTTCGTATGTGAATTGCTTAATGTTGCTATTTTCTGATTGCTTCATATAACTCAGAAAAATTCCGATAGACCCCCTGGAAGTTTTGGACATGAAAGTCTGGTGAGTTCAGAGAAGGTCAACATGAAAAAGTCCACTGTAAACGGGGATGGCGACAACGGCAGGCTTGGCGATCTGCTGGCTTTTTTTTGTTGAGAGAGAGAAGGTCAAAGTTGATGCTCACTTGTTGCTCGCTTGAGACAAACAAAACTTTGAATTGTGCTCTCTAAAAATATTTTGTTGATATGTGTACATGACCAATTTTTGCATGTTTTGTCTGTTGGTATATGTACAAGGTTGAACTATTTAATTTTTGAGTGAAGTTCAAACTTTCTACATATGTAGCCAATTTCCTGTTTGTACATCTGAAGTTGAACCATTTTCCCGGTTACTGGACCAATCATTTGACATGGAGTTCAAAAGGGTCATGAAGTTCAAACGTTTGTACAGGAAAGTGCACAGCCTATATATTTTCACAAAAAAATGTGAATGTCCAGAACTACACTCATGTTCTATATTTTCGGTAGCACTAATATTTAAAAGAAAAAAGTTTCATCGACAAGTTCACACACTACAGTCTCGGACGTTCGAACGTTTGTTTCCGTGATGTTCATATATGTTTTACACAGGAAAAGTTCACATGGTCAAAACCACTAGTTTATAGAAAAGAATAAAAAACAATTATACAATCTGAAAATTGTGCAAGCACAAAAATAACAATATTGATGCTCAAACTTGCGTGCATTTTTTAGCACAATTTTTGTTTTGTTTGTATTGAGCTCATCGGATGTCATTTCGCCACCAAATTGTGCAAGCACCTACAAATTTTAGTCATAATCAAGCCCACTAAGTTTCAGATTTTTTAGCTTTGGTTTGCTATTTTTTCGAGTTTACTGTTCAGAGTGGGTGCAGTTTGCCTGGGTGTAGCCACAACTTCTCCTAAAGGAAGGGGTGGTGAATGCCATCAGAATGACGGTGTTGTGAACTAACATATCAGCATGTTTAGAAATGTATTTTATGAGTATAGTAGGCATACAAAAAAATACAGTGAATCGTATAAGAATTTGCATTTACAACATTATCTTCCAGTAGACTTTTTACTCAGAACATGTTTTTTTTAAAAAGGGGACTCCCCGGCCTCTGCATCAGAACAATGCATACGGCCAACTTTAATAAATAAGCAAATAGGTTCAACAAGGTCTTAAAGTCTCAAAACGAAAATAAAGGAAAGCTCACAAAGAGCCAAAGGGCCAGAAACAAACTAGCCACAAAAAGCCACAACCGGCTGGCATAAGAAAGACAGATAAACTAATTGCCTATCCTATTACATGACCGTCATCCAAACCCGTTGAATATATCCCGTGCTACTATCTCCCAGCGGATAGATCCAGTAACCAAACGCTCCCTGGCCTCCGTCGGAGTGAGTAGCGACCACATACGGATCAACGCAGTGGCTCGGAAGATAACCTGCAAAAAATAAATATTCGTTGTTCTATTAAAAACCAAATCATTTCTGCAGTTTCAGACTGCCCACAATAAAGCACATACTCCTACGCGAATGTGTCTCGCTATTTCAGACTCTATCCCGTTAAGCCACGTTCCAAATAACGTGCTGACAGAACTCGGAGGAGTAATATTAAATGCAATTTGGACCGTTCGCCATAGAACTTTGGCCAACGGGCAATCAAGAAAAAGGTGTTTGATAGTTTCACCCGATCACAGAAACTACACCTAGTAGGTCCTGTCCAATTACGCTTTGCCAAGTTGTTTTTGGTTAATATTACTTGTTTATGTACAAACCACATAAACACTTTAATTTTCAAAGGAACTTTGACAGTCCAAACATATTTGGAGTTAGGAATAGAGCTTGAATTGATAACATCAAGATACATTGATTTAACTGTAAACTCTTCAGACCTAGTAAGCTTCCAGTGTAATTTATCGGGCTGCTGAGACAGCTGAACCTCCATCAGTCTACTCACTAGATGAAGCCATTCTTCCCAACGATTGCTGGCTAGCGTCCTCCTGAACTGAATATTAAGGGGAATGGATTGAAGTACCGTTGCAACGAAAGCATCACGTCGTTGAACAATACGATACAGAGACGGATATTGAATCACAAGGGGGGTCTCTCCTAGCCAAGTATCCTCCCAGAATCGTGTGCTAGCACCGTTACCGATAATAAACTTTGTCTTATTAAAAAAAGGCTAATTTGACTCTCATAAGACCTTTCCAAAAAGGTGAGTCAGTCGACCTCGCGGTCACCTGGGACAAAGTTTTGGAGTGAAGATACTTGCTACGGAGAATCTGCACCCAAGTGGCATCAATCTCGACGGATAACTTCGACATCCACTTGCTGAGAAGACATCTGTTCTTGACCTCAAGATTCTCAATGCCAAGACCCCCTTGGTCTTTCGGTCGATAGATAATATCCCACTTGGCGAGTCTATATTTTCTTTTTAGTTCATCGCTCTGCCAAAAGAAACGTGATCGATAAAAGTCCAGTCTTTTCCTTACTCCAACTGGGACTTCGAAGAACGACAAGAGAAACATAGGCATACTCGTGAGGACCGAATTTATCAGAATTAATCGGCCTCCGTATGACATGAGCTTGCCCTTCTAGCAACTCAGTTTCTTTTCAAAGCGGTCCTCGATACACTTCCATTCTCTGTTGTCAGCTTACAATGGTGGATTGGTATACCTAAGTACGTAAAAGGTAAAGTCCCCAAATCACACCCAATGCCTATAAGCCTCTTGTTCGTCATTGGCTCTACCAAAGCAGAACAATTCGCTTTTGTGAAAGTTAATCTTTAACCCGGTCAATTGTTCAAATAAGCATAACACCAGCTTCATATTTCTCGCTTTTGCCAAATCATGCTCCATAAAGATGATCGTATCATCGGCGTACTGTAGGATAGACACACCACCATCAACTAGATGAGGTACCAGTCCACCCACCTGTCCAGCCTCCTTAGACCTTCCTATCAGAATTGCCAACATATCAACCACAATGTTGAACAGAATAGGAGACATCGGATCTCCTTGTCTCAGGCCCTTATGTGTCTGGAAATAATGACCTATGTCATCATGTACTTTAATTCCAACACTCCCTTTTTGCGTGAACGAATCTACCTGGCATTGCCAGGCTTCATCAAAACCTTTCATACGCAAGCCTGTTGAAGGAAAGGCCATTTGACTTTATCGTACGCTTTCTCGAAATCCACCTTAAAAACGACTCCATCTAGTTTTTTTGAGTGAATTTCGTGGAGCGTTTCATGAAGGACCACAACCCCTTCTAGGATGTTTCTGTCCGGCATGAAAGAAGTTTGGGAATGCTTCACCACAGAATGCGCAATCTGTGTGAGCCTATTAGTCCCAACCTTGGTGAAAATTTTGAAACTAACATTGAGGAGGCAGATCGGCCTGAACTGCTCAATCCTCACAGCCTCTGTTTTCTTAGGAAGCAATGTTATAGTTCCAAAATTCAAGTGAAATAACTGAAGCTGTCCAGAGAATAAATCATGGAACATTGGTAGCAAATCCCCCTTAATAATATGCCAACACTTTTTATAGAACTCTGCCGGAAATCCATCCGGCTCTGGAGCCTTATTGTTTTTCATCTGCGCAATAGCTTCAAACATCTCTTTCTCTTAAAATATATAATTTTAGGTTATCCTGTCCTAAAATTGTTCCTTCATCTTGTTCAAGCTGAAAGATTTTCTTCTTTCTGTGTTTGCCATTAGCGATCAAGTGATAGAATTGAGTGTTCGCGTTCCATTGGACAACTTTGCGAACCTTAGCCCGCAGCGCCCACTTTAATTCCTCTTCACGGAGAAGCTCTTTCAACCTCATCTCCGCTTCCAGTTTAGCATGAAGCTCCGTGGCTTGCAAAATTGTGGTCTCGGCTTTTAAATCTAGGGACTGAATAAGTGTAAGGAGCCTTTCCTTTTCGACCTTATAAATCCCACTAAGATTCTTAGCCCACCCACGCAAGAAACTTCTCAAATGCCTGATCTTATTCTGCCAGCGCTCAACCGAAGTCCTACCTCCTGCATCCTTAGCCCACTCCCTGGCTATCAGATCCAAGAAGCCTTCACGTTCAAACCATGCCAGCTCGAATGAAAAGGAGTTTTTGTTTCCCATGTGGGTTGGCTCTCCCGAGTCCACAAATAAAGGCGTGTGATCAGAGATTCCACGCGAAAGAGCCTGGACTGTTACCAAAGGGAATTTCTGTTCCCACTTGACGCTCGCTAGGACCCGATCCAGCTTCTCAAACGTCGGGTTTGGCAAAGCATTAGCCCAAGTAAATTTTCTACCCGAAAGCTCTATCTCTCTCAGATCCAAGCTTTCAATGATGGTATTAAACATAAACGACCACCTGCCGTCAAAATTATCACTATTCTTTTCCTCTCTCCTCCTAATGATATTGAAATCACCCCCAACCAGAATTGGGAGCTGCCTAGAGCCGCAAATCCGAACACGATCCGCCAAGAACTCTGGTTTAAACTCGGGCTGCGCGGCACCATAAACCGCCACCAGAGCCCAATTAAACACATCAGCTTTCGACCTAACCCGAAACTTAACCGCGAAGTCTCCCATCACTACACTCAGAACATGTGATATATGAAAGATAATCAGGGGGACGATTAGTGACTAAATTTGCATATGGTACATACATATGATATATGTCGTTTGATAGATGAGTTGCCATCTTTTGAACATATCAAAAACTTCATATCTTAATAGAACACGAGAAATTGGTCATAAATGATAGAGCAGAAAGTTAAGTATATGTTATTGGATAAGTGTCTGGTTGTTTATTCGTTTGATGCTCATGCAGGCTCAGTAATTTGAATGACTGGAAGCCTTTAAAGATAACTAGTCAAAGCATATCTAGGAAATCAGGGATGAACAATCTGCAACGAGGATGATCTGAATATGGCATGGCATATTTTTGGACTAAAATATGGCTATATTTCATCCACTGCAATATCATTATATAAGGTTTGCACCATCTTATTTTCAAGATATTTTTTACACTACTGAGAGTTTGCAATGAAAAAAAAAAGAATCTAAAATAGTGGTAAATTCAGATGTGGATGCAAAATGAAAATTAGAGCTGTGCTTACATGAACTATAAACCTGCCTAAGGTACAATTAGGCACTAGCATATCCAGAATCAATTTTTCACCCGCAAAAAAAAGGCATGAAATGAGAGTTACGATCCCTGTGCATGCATGAGTAGTATGAAAAGTAGGCACACAACACAAGCAGTCCAGAAACACAGAACATCGAAGATGCAGATCCAGATGCACACACAACATTTTTAGGGAAGGAAGAAAGACATACATACCCAGAATCAATTTTCAGAAACGCATGAAATGGGAGTTACGATCCCTGTGCATGCATGAGTAGTATGAAAAGTAGGCACACAACACAAGCAGTCCAGAAACACAGAACATCGAAGATGCAGATCCAGATGCACACACAACATTTTTAGGGAAGGAAGAAAAACATGCATATCCAGAATCAATTTTCAGAAAAGCATGAAATGGGAGTCACGATCCCTGTACATGAGTAGTATGAAAAGTAGCTAGGCACACAACACAAGCAATATATATAACTTGACACAATTAGTCCAGGAACACAGAACATCGAAGATGCAGATCCAGATGCACATAAAATATTCTTAAGAAAGGCAGGTAAACATGCATATCTAACTAGTCCGTACATACAAAACAGTGTCGTCGATCAGTCATGATTGAACCAAGGTATACGTAACAAGAACTGAAGTAGTAAACGAAAGCACTGCACTGTTTAGGATCACGAATCCGAAGCAAAACGCGAGATACAATCATAATTGCACTGTTTAGGATCACGAATCCGAAGCAAAACGCGAGATAAAATCATAATACTGCCGATATTTATTAATTATTCCCAGACACAGATAGTAAAATAGTCGATTGCAATCGGCAGCTTATATATGCGGCTCAGGGACTTGCCGGGGGTGGCGGCACATCACCTTCCACCCCCTCGGTATCTATATCGATCTCTTGTGAGGCTTCGGGAGGAGCATGATCGGCGGCAGGCATAGGCATCATGGCAAGCTGGTCCAGTGCAGCCAAGATCACTTGGTGGGGCACTGGGGGAACAATCTGCATTTCTATGTCGAGCAGCGCTCCAACAGTTTCCAGCCTTTGCATAAGTGGGTCCGCATGAATTTGACCCTGTCTTAATGCCCAAGCCAATACGTCTGCTGGGTCTGGGTGTTGAGCATCAACCGCTGGCACACTGGACAACGAGCATTAATTAGGAATCGCAAATACCTGGTAGTAAGTAAGAAAACAATGATGAAGAAGAAACTTGAGCATCCAGGGGCTAACCTGTTGACCTCAACGTTGGCGGCATCAGGGACTACAGCCTCTGGATTGCCGGCGGCGGCAGCAGCACCGAGCTCTGGCTTATTTGGGGAATTATCCATCGCAAAGCTATAATATGCATGGGATGGATCAAAGAATAAATAAATCAAGCAGCAGGAACAGATAAGAACAAGAAGAAATCAAGGACACTTTGCGATAGGTAGATAACCTGGACAAGCCCGTGACCGAGACCAAAATCTGGATGTTGCAGATCAAAGAGAGGAACACCAGTGTTGTAGCAGCTAATGCGCCAGCGCTCTGTGGTCTCATGGAACCTTGCAAGGTTAAGGGTTCATCTGGGTACTGGGTTGAGCAATGGAACATGGAGATTTATACAGAAAATCAAGGCAGTTTGTGAACGCATTTAAATGCAATTTCTAGTAGTACCAAATAAAGCACTTTATTTAGCACATTTAATACCGGTGGCATATATGTTCTAAATGCTCCTCACTGACACTGGGTGCTCGCTAGGCCATTTAATACAATATATAATTTTCATACTCCATATAGCGATGGAACCTGTTATATCTTCTTACAAAGATCGCACGGTGGAGACGACTGTGGCATTTTGGTGGCCGAGCTACCTGAAGGCTGAAATCTGTGCCATCCACTATAGCATTGCGATGTGTACTGATTTGTTTTCTGTGGATATATGCTGGCTATTAAATTGCAATACAATGGTCCCATGGGCTGCGGCGCTGCGATTGTACATGGGCCTCGGGTACACAGCGCTATGCATGCTGTCATGTGCCTGCTGGGCTGTTTTCAAACTTGGGCATGTAGCTCGCGGTAGGTTGGGCTGGTGGGAAATTTAATATTTGTATTATGAACATGTGGCGCTATAGATAGATTTACTTTCATGCAGTGCAAAGCTTTTTCTGCCTGGTCAGACCGTTCATCACCTTCGCGTGGTAGCTGGGCGAGCGACGGGCCGCCATGGATGGCCTGGAGTTCTTCTTTGAGGAAGCGGATTTAGGGCAAAATATTGCCAAGTCTCGCAATTTATGTTTCCCCTGGTAATTCTTTCGAACAAAAAATGTGTTTAGCTTGTATTTGCCACCGGATTTTGCTGCCATTTCTTTGCCTGGTTTGTCTGCATCTTGTTGTTGGATCTGATTCTGATGAGATGATAATTTGGGATGTGTTGCAGTTTGGTTCCTAGGGTGGATGCCGCTGACATTTTGGGGGCTGAAATAGCTGTTGTGGAGTCCATTGTTGCTTTTATCCACGAATCTTGTTCGTCCTATGTTGATATTCAGTATCAAGAGATACTGGATTCATGAACCTCTCCAGAACATCAATTTTTTGTTTGAATGGTTCAAAAAATAGCCGAATTATGGATAATTCAAATTGTTCTTGTCATTACTAGGAATAACATTTGCCCTCATCTTTTACGCATGCATCGTGCACATGCTTTCCCCATTATTTTTGGATCACATTTTAATATATTTAATATATATTCTTTTTGGTTTGACGGGTTAAAAAATGCCTTCAAATTGTTTGACTTTCATTTCATATTAGCTATTTATAAACAATTGTGCCTAGTAGTAAGAATTCTCGTACCAACTGAACGACACATCCTCATTATGTTCTTCGATATCATATCATCACTGCCTCTCATGACAATGCCATGCCAACGAGTGTACTAATCGGTGTTTTCCAGAGGTGAAAACCCCAAGGAACTCTCATAGCTAAATTTTTTTTACCGAAAACTCGCCAGAAACAAGATAAATCACGCATACAAAATGATATATTTTTCTATTGTTTTGTACTAAAGGTCGCAATCTGTATTACTATCAAGTATCAATACCCTTCAATTCTTAAACCAGCCACACTTAATATTGAGTATTTCTTAACCAGCACAGATAAGATGCACTCTAGTATTTTATAATGACATTTTTCAAAAAGGATGTAAAAGGAATAAAGCCCTACCCGATGCCATCCTATTATATTTATTTTTATAAATCGTTTACATGTATCAGCTAACTCATTGATTTTATTTTATTTTGTTTATATCAAGCACCGTGTTATGTTGTTCAGAGATTTGCACTGGAACCCGTTTGTGTGCTTCGTATCTTCGTGTTTGGTCCACTTTGCTAATGTAAGAGAAATCCTTTCTGAATTCCTTACCACTCACAAGCGACTAGGGTTTCAGAAGATTTCCAAGTGTCCGCTGGGGCAAGCTTTTGTTCAGTTACACAGTGTTTTCGACAGAGATGAGTTAGTTCTGCAGAGTCCGCATCGTTTTGATGATGTTCATATCATCTTTGAAAAGCATGATGAAGGAATGAACTGGAGAAGATTTCAGCTTAATCATGAGTATTGGATCTTTATTGCGGGCTTTCATGCAGATCTCCGTAATTTTGCTGAGGTTAGGAATGCAGTCAAATCCTTTAGCACTTTCATGGAGTGGGATCAGCAGCTCAGCTCGGATGCTGGAATTCTAGTCAAGATAAGAGTGGAGGAACTTCGAGATATTCCTTTCAAGTATTCTTCTTACAGGGTCTAATGAGTTCAGAGGAGACTCTTGGTCTTGCCCAGTTTCCATACTGCAGCAACGTATCATTGAAGAAGGGCCAGCAGACGAAGAACCTGTTCCCCATGATGGAAACCCGCACCCAATTCCTCCGCAGCCTCACTTTCATCCAAACCAACACCACTTCTTTGGGCCTATCAATCAGCACCAACAGGAGGAGAATAATGATGAGCAAGACATCCAGGCAGAAGAGTAGAACCATAATCATGTCAATTTGGACCTGAATTTAGTCAATGTGCCTGTTCAGCAGGCCCAAGACATACATCCCTGGGGGCCACAAGAAAACTTTGACCTGAATGTTGATCTTGACCTGCATCAGGGGGAATTTATGCAAATGCAAGACCTCATGGAGCCTTTTGATGACATGCATCCTCCGCATGCAGAGGTGCCAATCATGGATGAGAATAGTGATATTACTCTCTCTGTTGGGTCTAATGATTCTGAAGCAACTCAAGATGGGATAATTCAGCCAATGATAGATTTAAATGCTCCAGTTCTTGGCCTTGCAGCACCTGCACCTAATTTGCTGCACCCACCTTTGCACTTTGCTGCAGGCAATGTGCCTGTTCTCCTTCCTGAGCATTTGATGGAGGCTCCTGTCATGCAACAACCACAACTCCCCCCTGCAGCAGAGGAATTGCCTGGCCAAAATGCAGAAAATTTCATGGAGGATCAGCAAGTTGGACTTCTTATTGATGATCTTGTAGTTGCACAGCCAGATATTGCTGCTGTGGCAGAACCAGATCTGCTTGTTTCTATTGATCTCTACTCCCAAAACCAAGAACTTAATAGACAGCTTCTGGCAAAGGATTTTTTTGATGAATTTGCAACCTCTTCTTTGGGACAGCCTGTGGAGTCTAGAAGAACTTTATCTGTTGAGGGCTTTGGGAATGAGGTGCCTCCCTCAACTGACCAAGCTGCTGCTTTTGACAGTCACATTTCTGAAAATGTTGAACCTGAGAAAGATCAGCTGTCAGTACCTGCTCCTCTCTCACATCAAGAAAATTTGGATATATCTCTGAATGAGCAAGCTACAGTCCCTCAAGACTCTGTTGCATCAGGAAGCATGGGCCCACCACCTGGGTTTGACATAAAGGGTAAATATCTCTCTGCTGCTGATAACTCTGCTTCCACTGCACCTGATATCTCTGATCCCTCTCTGCAAACTATGATTCATGGAGCAGCCACTGATAGCAAAGTTGTCAAGTCTCCACAAGAAGATCATCATTGCTTGGGAGGAGAAAGTGCAAAGCTTTGGGCTGCACATTTTGCACCTAAAAATGAGTCTGATAAGGTTACCCAGGTACCTCTTGAGTGGACAAACTTTATTATTTCTGCTTTGATATCCCCAGACAGATTTGATTGGGCCAAGGGTTTTCTCTCCTCTGATATGTGGAATATTATCCTTCAAGGATCAGAAAGCAGTCATTTATACAGCTTTGTCATTCCAGATAAGTGTATCACAGCTTATGTTCCCCCTTGTGATATGCAGGGCATTTCAGGAGGAGAAGATAGCGTGGAGCCCTCCTTATCCACACCTCAATCAAAATCTTCTTCCTCTCTTGCTCCTGTACTGGAGGATCATGCCTCTACTACTAGTGCTCTTCACAGTCTGAAGAAGAGAAAGGATAGAGCACCACTGGTAGAAACCGAGGTAAGGAGAGGTAATAGACTGAAAGAGCAATGTAAAGGTTTCAGGAAAAAAACTTGTGTTAATAAGAACCGCATGGCATGCCACTCAGATCCCCCTCCAATTGCTGGAAAAATTGTCAAAAACTTATCCACTTCCTTTTGCAAGGTGGATGCTAAGGAAGTAACAGAAGAAATCCTCAACAAGCAGAAAAAGAAGAGGGGAGCCAAGGTGGAGTCTTCCAAAGAGGGGAAGAAAGAGGCTCCCAAGGCCAAGGCAGTATTTAAGCCCTGATCACTAGGCAGCTGCTGTACTCCTAGCAAGTTTAACTTTTGGAATGAATCTAATAACTTGTATGATGAAGTGCTGGTCTGGTGTTAAGTTTGTAAGCAACTCCCTAAGTTGTTCTTTAACTGTGGATCTGTGTTGGCCATGCTGGAACCTTTCTCACTCTTGGTATCTGTGTGCCAACTTCTGGCTTTTGGAATGTTTGCTGTCTATGAATGTTCTTGCTCTTACCGCCCTGGCCCAAAGATTTACTGCTCATTTAAATGAATACCAATTGGAATATATTGAACTGGAATATCAGAGGGATCAATTCTAAAGATAAATGGTCTGCAATTTCCAATAAGATAGAAGAATCTGGCTGTGCTATCCTTTGTCTACAAGAAACAAAGAGAGAACTTTTTGACTCTGCTTATGTTAAAAACTTTTGTCCTAAAAGGATTAACAAGTTTGAATTTACCCCATCTGTGTGGGCTTCTAGGGGCCTTCTTGTAGCCTGGAATGATAACTTCTTTCATGGGCAAAAAGTTTTTGAAAATCGGTTCTCTTTGTCAATTCAGTTCACATCGTTTCACACTGGGGAAAGTTGGTTTCTAACCAATATCTATGGCCCTTGTGCATCAGAGGAAAAGCTGGAATTCTTGGACTGGTTCAATAACATTCAAACTCCTGATGATGTAAATTGGCTAATTTTGGGGGATTTTAATTACATCAGGTATCCTGAAAATAGGAATAAGGAGGGTGGGAACTTTCAGGAAATGTTGCAATTCAATGAAGCTATTAGCAATCTTGGTCTGGTTGAGATTCCTCTCAAAGGAAGAAACTATACTTGGAGCAACATGCAATCTGCACCATTGTTGGAAAAAATTAATTGGATCTTTTCTTCTGAATCTTGGACAATTACATACCCAAATACTCAAGCAGTTGCTCTTTCAAAACCCATCTCAGATCATGTCCCATGTGTGATCAAAGTAGGCATAAGCATTCCCAAATCAAATCTATTCAGGTTTGAATTTTTTTGGCTTGAACATGGTAACTTCAAGAGGTTGTGCATAATATCTGGTCACAAGATGTGCAAGAACAAGATAGTGCCAAGAGGATCACAGCAAAGTTCAAGAGGCTTAGAAAAGGTCTGAAAATTTGGTCTAAAAATCTGTCCAATCTTGCAGCCACCATCAAAGCTTGTAACAACTTCATCCTTCTAATGGATACAGTGGAAGAATTCAGACCCCTCTCTATTGTGAAATGGAATGGCAGATGTATAATCAGTGAACATTACCTGAAACTTCTCTCTTATCAAAGAACATACTGGAAGCAAAGGGCTACTATAAGATGGGTCAAGTTGGGAGATGAAAACACAAAATTTTGCCAAGCAAAAGCCACTATCAAATATAGAAAGAATCACATTAGCTCTATCCAAGATGAGAATGGCCATGAGACAACTGAGCATCAAGCGAAAGCAGCTATGCTTTGGAGAGCTTTCAAAGATAGATTAAGCACTTCTGCTCCAACAGTGGAATCTTTTCCTCTGCACGCCCTGATCCAGCAAAGAGAGAATCTGAGAGAACTTGAAAGGCCTTTTACTAAAGAAGAAATAGATGCTGTTGTTTCTCAATTGCCTCTAGATAAAGCACCTAGACCAGATGGATTTAATGGGGCCTTCATTAAAAGTTGTTGGAGTATAATTGCTGATGATTTTTATAGTCTGATCAAGGATTTCTATAATGGGAATGTTAATCTTCAGAGCATCAATTCCTCTTATATTACACTCATTCCAAAAAAAGATAATCCAATGTTGCCAGGGGATTACAGGCCAATTTCTCTCCTTAATTGTTCTATAAAGATAATCACCAAGCTCCTGGCTAATAGACTTCAGACTGTCATTCTTCAGCTAGTGCACATCAACCAGTATGGGTTTATAAAGTCTAAAACAATTCAAGACTGTCTAGCCTGGGCTTTTGAATATCTTCATCAATGCCAGCAATCCAAAGAGGAAATTCTTATTTTGAAATTGGATTTTGAAAAGGCCTTTGACCTAATTGAGCACAAATCCATTTTAGATATCTTGAAAGCCAAAGGGTTTGGGCAGAGATGGATCAACTGGATAGATATGATTTTCAAGTCTGGGACCTCTGCTGTGCTGCTCAATGGAATACTTGGAAAAATCTTTCATTGCAAGAGGGGAGTTAGACAAGGGGATCCTCTCTCACCCCTCCTTTTTTTCTAGCAGCTGACTTGCTTCAGTCCATACTCAATGAGGCCATGAGAAATAGAATCCTCTCCCCTCCACTGCAAGTAAATAGTTGTCCTAACTTTCCTGTAATCCAGTATGCGGATGATACTATTGTGGTCCTTCAGGCTCAATATATGCAGTTAATGCAGATTAAGAATCTCTTGGCACATTTCACTGCTCAAACTGGTCTGAAAGTTAATTATAGCAAATCCATTGTGATACCAATAAATGTGGCTCCTCATAAAATGGGTAATATCCTTGACATTCTTCAGTGTGAGGAAGGAAGCTTTCCCTTTCCTTATTTAGGACTGCCTCTCAGTGTCCATAAACTAAGAATTGAAGATTTTTGTCCTATGCTGCAAAGAATTGAAAGAAGAATTTCTGGTTGCTCAACCTTGATCTCTTATGATGGAAGACTGCAACTTATCAAGTCAGTTTTTTCTGCCCTTCCAACATTTTTCATGAGTTGCCTTGACTTACCAGTGGGAGTAATAGATCAGATCAATAAATACTTGAGACATTGTTTTTGGAGAAAGTATGGTTCGGAGGAATCTGGAAAAGCAATGATTGCTTGGGAGACAGTTTGCAAACCTAAGCCTAATGGGGGACTAGGAGTGGTGGATATTAAGCTTCACAATCAAGCTCTGCTTATCAAAAATCTACACAAGTTCTTCAACAAGCACAATTTGCCTTGGGTTAATTTGATCTGGGAATCTTATTACGCCAATAATCCACCACAAGGGAAAATGGAAGGATCTTTTTGGTGGAAAGCACATTTGAAATTAGTCCCTCTCTTCAAGGAAGTGGCAAGTTCTACTGTGGGCAATGGTGATTCTACTCTGTTTTGGACAGACAACTGGCTCCGAGATCCCCTGGCTCAGAAATATCCAGAATTGCATTCTTTTGCAATAGATGACCAAAGCTCAGTGGCCACCATGAAGCAGTCCTTAGACCTTATGCAACACTTTCATACTCCTCTCTCGGCCGTTGCCTTCCAGCAACTACAGGATATTAATCCAGTTTTGCTCCAGTTGGAAAATTCTAATGATTCCTGGGCATATGAGTGGAAGTCTAATAATTTCTCTGTTAGCAAGATGTACAAACATTTGTTGGGACCTCATGATACTCATCTCCTGTTTAAAGATCTTTGGAAAGCTGCCAGCAGGATCAGACACAAAATCTTCTTTTGGTTGCTTCTTCATGACAGAGTTAGCTCCAGGAGTCTGCTCAGAAGGAAAAATTTCTTGCTTCAGAGTTATGAATGTGCCATCTGCCAAGATCATGTTGAAGAAACATCCCTACACCTCCTCTGGGATTGCCATTTTGCCCTCTCTTGCTGGGATTCTATTGCTCCACACAGATGCAGAGGTGTTTCTGCTTTTGATAATATCATTTTTCTCAAGCAATGCTTCCCAGCCCCGATTGCCATGGACATTGTGATTATGGGATGTTGGAACATTTGGATGCAAAGGAATGGGAAAATCTTCAAGGTTGTTCCCCCAGGAATTCATGCTTGGAAGCAAGGTTTATACCAAGATCTTTCTCTGGTCAAATATCAAACAAAAGAGAAGAACGTTGCCGCTCTTGAGCAATGGATGAATTCCCTTCTTTCATAAGAACTCATAGATAATTTTAACTATGTTAGAAAAAACTGGGTTGGCTAGATGGCCTGTATTTCTTTTAGTTTGTCTATACATATTTATTTTTATAAATGAAAAATATATCGTAGAACTATTGTTCTACGGTTCTGGGGGTAAAAAAATTAGCTGCTAGCACCTGCGTCTGCGTGCATGGCCTCACCGGCGTGAACCCTTTCCATCCTTGTTGCGCTAAAAAAACTGCTTTGACGCACGCCGCAGTCGTACACATGATGCGTCTCTATCATGATAGTACCCGGTGATGGCAAGTGTGCCCGTACTGCTGTGCCGACTCGTGTACGTGAGCTGTAGCTATTTATTTGCCAGCAAATACGTGCATTGTGCAACTGCCGAAACTGAAAATACGGTAGCTGCATACCCGCTTGGCGCTGATCATGATGAGTACTGAGGGATGTGATAACGGCCTAGCTCAGCCACCAAAGCGCATTTTCGTGGTGGAGACCCTCGAAATACTCTTTTTCTAGGAGAACGGGAGCATAGTTAATAGTATAGCCAAAACTGCTCACTATGGTGTTGCCATGTCATATATAGACACCACTTATAGCCACTCATACAATAAGGTTGGCTATAAGGTCACTCCCAATACTTCACCTTTTACAGGTGTTAAGGTTTCGATGTAGACGAAAAATCTGATGTGGCAAAGTAATTAGGAGGAGAGAGTGGCCTCCTGCCCCCACCCCCTCCCCGCACCACCGCCCCTTGTGGGCGGCTCAGGGTGACCCACCTCTTGCCGGCGTAGGCTCCCTCTCCCCTCTCGCCGCCGCACATGGCTCGCGCTGGGCAAGCCCGTGCCGCAGCCGGGGACTATGGCGGTGGGGCATGTGCTACTCCGGCCGCGTCGGAGGGTGTTGGATCTGGGGCGGCAGCCCCTCCGGCGAGGCCCATCTGTGTTCCGCCGCGAGCAGCGGAGTGGGCATGGTTCCATCGATCTGGTTGGGTGGCCGACAGATCCCTGGTGGATTGGGGCCTAGCGTGGCGGCTCCGGCGGCTAGTGGCACCAGATCTGGCCATTGTCCTTTGTCCCAGCGCGGTGTGCTTCGCTCCCATCGGTTCCTGGCCGCGCCAGGGTGGCTAGCCGGTTCCCGAACTGCGGACGGAGCTGGTGGTGGACATCCAGACTGGGGGAATCCCCTTGGCTCGCTCCGGCCGGCCGCGACGACGTGACGCCCACGGCCGCCGCTTTCCTTTTCTTCTTGAAGACGTCGGTCAAGGTCTGCTCTTCCACTCCCCACCTCCCCGCTGCACAGGTGAAAACCCTACTCCGATGGGCGGTGGCGGCGTCCTTGACGCCATGACCTTCTTGAAGGCGTTGCCTTGAGGGCTAAGTGATGGTGGGTGCTGTTTGGGTCAGTGACAGTTGCTGGTGGCGTGCTCTTCTCCGTCCAAGCCTTGCTTTTCCTCCGGCGTGTTCTGGTTGTGGGCGGTGCCGCGTGCCTTGCACTGGAAGAGCCTCGTCGGCATAGTTGGTGCATTCTGATCCGCTCCTAGGGACGGTCAGGCGGCTCCCATCCATGGTCATGGGGACTTTCCGTTCTTCGACGGTGCCGCGCCTCGCGATCCAAGCGAGGAGGTTGTGGCCTTCTTCGGAGACGGAGTTGGATGAGTGTGTCATGCTGAGGTCCTTAGTGTTTGGTGACGGCGTGTCATGTCAGTGCATCTTCACTCCCTCTACTATGCCGGCATCGCTTCCATCTTGGTTTAGTCGGGATGGAGGATCTCGACTTCTTTAGCTATGTGTTCCATTGTAGATCCTTCCCGTGTGAAGTGTTTGACGCTTTGTAAGCTGCTTTCCAGCGTCTCTGTATCTTGCCATTTTCTGTTCTTGGTCTCTGTTGTATATTGCCGTTGTATCCTAGCCAGTTGATGGCTTTGTTAATTCAAAGTTGGACTAGGCTAGAGCCCTACTCGGGCTCAGCTGCGTCTTTTCTCTAAAAAAATAAGAGGAGAGAGATGAGTGTGGTGACCACAGGAAGAAACAATACTAAGCGCGGGAACCTAGGAAAAACACTTGAATGAAAGAAGCCCACCAATGCATGGAGAACTTTAGTTGCAAAATCATTAAATGAAGGATGCTTAGCTATAATAAGTTAAGCACCTATGCATTGGCGACATTAGTTTCTAAACTTTTTAATGTGCTTAGCACCTCATGTAAGCACCGGTGCATTGGACGAGGCCTAAGGGTACTACTTTTTCACATCTTCTCTTTATGTCTTTCTTCATATTTATTTGTATCGGCCTAGGAATCCACATATAGCTAGGCTCTTGCATGAGAGCCCAGTCCCCTTACTTTTTCATGTCTCTCTCCTCCATATAGTGAAAATTTGCATGTAAGCGGGCTATAAGCCTACTATTGTACTTGCTCTCAGGGGCAATTGCTTTAGCGAACGCGCGGGGTTGCCACCTCCGTCCCCCGCTGATGTCGCTTGAACTACGTCGGTATTTCCCCAAAGAGGAAGAGATGATGCAGCACAGCTACGTTAGGTATTTCCCTCAGTTGTAAAACCAAGGTATCAATCTAGTAGGAGAACCAAGCAACACTATGTAAATGGTACCTGCACACAAAGAACAAATACTTGCAACCCGATGCGTAAGAGGGGTTGTCAATCCCTCCACGGTAAAAAGATAGATTGATTTGTGGTAGATTGGATAAATAGATCTCGATAAAACGCGAAATAAAATAAGTAATAAAAAGTGCAACACAAGCAAATAGAAGGCACATGGCAACACAAGCAAATAGAAGGCACATGGCAACACAAGCAAACATAAGATGGAATGAGAAAAAGACAAATGAAAAGAAGGCAAATAAAAAAGCAAATATTTTTGTGTTTTACGCAAAAACATTTTAGAAGTGGGGGAGATGAAAACGAGAGGCAAATGACAAATTATGTAAATTGCAAGAAGATGAGATTTGTGATTAGGAACCTGATAGATGTTGATGATGTCTCCTGGCAACGGCACCCGAAATTCCTTTTGATGTCGCTTGAACTACGTCAGTATTTCCCCAAAGAGGAAGGGATGATGCAACACAACTACGGTAGGTATTTCCCTCAGTTATGAAACCAAGGTATCAATCCAGTAGGAGAACCAAGCAACACTATGTAAATGGTACCCGCACACAAAGAACAAATACTTGCAACCCGACGCGTAAGAGGGGTTGTCAATCCCTCCACGGTAAAAAGATAGATTGATTTGTGGTAGATTGGATAAATAGATCTCAATAAAACGCGAAATAAAATAAGTAATGAAAAGTGCAACAAGGTATTTTTGGGTTTTTGGAATAATAGATCTTAAAATAAAAGTGGCGAATAATAGATCGGAAAGCAAATATGAAAAAAAATAGACCCGGGGGCCGTAGATTTCACTAGTGGCTTCTCTCAAGAAATAGCACACGGTGGGTAAACAAATTACTGTTCGGCAATTGATAGAAAATCGAATAGTTATGACGATATCCAAGGCAATGATCAATATATAGGCATCACGTCTAAAATTAGTAGACCGACTCCTGCCTGCATCTACTACTATTACTCCACACATCGACCGCTATCCAGCATGCATCTAGTGTATTAAGTTCATGGAGAAACAAAGTAATGCAATAAGAACAATGACATGATGTAGACGAGATCTATTCATGTAGGAATAGCCTGAAGGAAATATGCCCTAGAGGCAATAATAAAGTTATTATTTATTTCCTTATATCATGATAAATGTTTTTATTCATGCTAGAATTGTATTAACCGGAAACATAATACTTGTGTGAATACATAGACAAACAGAGTGTCACTAGTATGCCTCTACTTGACTAGCTCGTTGATCAAAGATGGTTATGTTTCCTAGCCATTGACATGAGTTGTCATTTGATTAACAGGATGACATCATTAGGAGAATGATGTGATTGACTTGACCCATTCCGTTAGCTTTGCACTCGACCGTTTAGTGTTCTGCTATTGCTTTCTTCATGACTTATACATGTTCCTATGACTATGAGATTATGCAGCTCCCGTTTACCGGAGGAACACTTTGTGTGCTACCAAACGTCACAACGTAACTGGGTGATTATAAAGGTGCTCTACAGTTGTCTCCGAAGGTACTTGTTGGGTTGGCATATTTCGAGATTAGGATTTGTCACTCCGATTGTCGGAGAGGTACCTCTGGGCCCACTCGGTAATGCACATCACTATAAGCCTTGCAAGCATTGCAACTAATGAGTTAGTTGCGGGATGATGTATTACGGAACGAGTAAAGAGACTTACCGGTAATGAGATTGAACTAGGTATTAAGATACCGACGATCGAATGTCGGGCAAGTAACATACCGATGACAAAGGGAACAACGTATGTTGTTATGCGCTTTGACCGATAAAGATCTTCGTAGAATATTTAGGAGCCAATATGAGCATCCAGGTTCCGCTATTGGTTATTGACCGGAGACGTGTCTCGGTCATGTCTACATAGTTCTCCAACCCGTAGGGTCCGCACGCTTAAAGTTCGATGACGGTTATATTATGAGTTTATGTGTTTTGATGTACCGAAGATAGTTCGGAGTCCCGGATGTGATCACGGACATGACGAGGAGTCTCGAAATGGCCGAGACATAAAGATTGATATATTGGAAGCCTATATTTGGATATCGGAAGTGTTCTGGGTGAAATCGGGATTTTACCGGAGTACCGGGGGTTACCGGAACCCCCCCGGGGGTTTATTGGGCCAAGATGGGCCTTAGGGAAGAAGAGGAGGGGCGGCCAGGGCAGGCCGCGCACCCCCTCCCCCTCTAGTCCGAATTGGACAAGGAGGGGGGGGGGGGCGGCGCCCCCCTTTCCTTCCTCTCTCCCTCCTCCTTCCCCCTTCTCCTACTCCAACTAGGAAAGGAGGGAGTCCTACTCCCGGTGGGAGTAGGACTCCTCCATGGCGCGCCTCCTCCTGGCTGGCCGCCTCTCCCCCCTTGCTCCTTTATATACGGGGGCAGGGGGCACCTCTAGACACAACAATTGATCTCTTGATCTCTTAGCCGTGTGCGGTGCCCCCTCGACCATAATCCACCTCGATAATATCGTAGCGGTGCTTAGGCGAAGCCCTGTGTCGGTAGAACATCATCATCGTCACCACGCCGTCGTGCTGACGGAACTCTCCCTCAAAGCTCGGCTGGATTGGAGTTCAAGGGACGTCATCAAGCTGAACGTGTGCTGAACTCGGAGGTGCCGTACGTTCGGTACTTGATCGGTCGGATCGTGAAGACGTACGACTACATCAACCGCGTTGTGCTTCCGCTTCCGCTTTCGGTCTATGAGGGTACGTGGACACACTCTCCCCTCTCGTTGCTATGCATCACCATGATCTTGTGTGTGCGTAGGAATTTTTTTGAAATTACTATGTTCCCCAACAGTGGCATCCGAACCAGGTTTTATGCATAGATGTTATATGCACGAGTAGTACAAGTGAGTTGTGGGCGATATAAGTCATACTGCTTACCAGCATGTCATACTTTGGTTCGGCGGTATTGTTGGATGAAGCGGCCCGGACCGACATTACGCGTACGCTTACGCGAGACTGGTTCTACCGACGTGCTTTGCACACAGGTGGCTGGCGGGTGTCAGTTTCTCCAACTTTAGTTGAACCGAGTGTGGCTACGCCCGGTCCTTGAGAAGGTTAAAACAACACTAACTTGACAAACTATCATTGTGGTTTTGATGCGTAGGTAAGAACGGTTCTTGCTCAGCCAGTAGCAGCCACGTAAAACTTGCAACAACAAAGTAGAGGACGTCTAACTTGTTTTTGCAGGGCATGTTGTGATGTGACATGGTCAAGGCATGATGCTATATTTTATTGTATGAGATGATCATGTTTTGTAACCGAGTTATCGGCAACTGGCAGGAGCCATATGGTTGTTGCTTTATTGTATGCAATGCAAATGCCATGTAATGCTTGACTTTATCACTAAGCGGTAGCGATAGTCGTAGAAGCATAAGTTGGCGAGACGACAACGATGCTACGATGGAGATCAAGGTGTCGCGCCGGTGACGATGGTGATCATGATGGTGCTTCGGAGATGGAGATCACAAGCACAAGATGATGATGGCCATATCATATCACTTATATTGATTGCATCTGATGTTTATCTTTTATGCATCTTATCTTGCTTTGATTGACGGTAGCATTATAAGATGATCTCTCACTAAATTATCAAGGTATAAGTGTTCTCCCTGAGTATGCACCGTTGCGAAAGTTCTTCGTGCTGAGACACCACATGATGATCGGGTGTGATAGGCTCTACGTTCAAATACAACAGGTGCAAAACAGTTGCACACGCGGAATACTCAGGTTAAACTTGATGAGCCTAGCATATGCAGATATGGCCTCGGAACACCGAGACCGAAAGGTCGAGCGTGAATCATATAGTAGATATGATCAACATAGTGATGTTCACCATTGAAACTACTCCATCTCACGTGATGATCGGACATGGTTTAGTTGATTTGGATCACGTGATCACTTAGAGGATTAGAGGGATGTCTATCTAAGTGGGAGTTCTTAAGTAATATGATTAATTGAACTTAAATTTATCATGAACTTAGTACCTGATAGTATTTTGCTTGTCTATGTTGATTGTAGATAGATGGCCCGTGTTGTTGTTCCGTTGAATTTTAATGCGTTCCTTGAGAAAGCAAAGTTGAAAGATGATGGTAGCAATTACACGGGCTGGGTCCGTAACTTGAGGATTATCCTCATTGCTGCAGAGAAGAATTATGTCCTGGAAGCACCGCTAGGTGCCAGACCTGCTGCAGGAGCAACACCAGATGTTATGAATGTCTGGCAGAGCAAAGCTGATGACTACTCGATAGTTCAGTGTGCCATGCTTTACGGCTTAGAACCGGGACTTCAACGACGTTTTGAACGTCATGGAGCATATGAGATGTTTCAGGAGTTGAAGTTAATATTTCAAGCAAATGCCCGGATTGAGAGATATGAAGTCTCCAATAAGTTCTACAGCTGTAAGATGGAGGAGAATAGTTCTGTCAGTGAGCATATACTCAGAATGTCTGGGTATAACAATCACTTGATTCAACTAGGAGTTAATCTTCCGGATGATAGCGTCACTGACAGAATTCTTCAATCACTGCCACCAAGCTACAAGAGCTTCGTGATGAACTATAACATGCAAGGGATGGATAAGACGATTCCCGAGCTCTTCGCAAAGCTAAAAGCTGCGGAGGTAGAAATCAAGAAGGAGCATCAAGTGTTGATGGTCAACAAGACCACCAGTTTCAAGAAAAAGTGCAAATGGAAGAAGAAGGGGAACTTCAAGAAGAACAACAAACAAGTTGCTGCTCAGGGGAAGAAACCCAAGTCTGGACCTAAGCCTGAGACTGAGTGCTTCTACTGCAAACAGACTGGTCACTGGAAGCAGAACTGCCCCAAGTATTTGGCGGATAAGAAGGATGGCAAGGTGAACAAAGGTATATGTGATATACATGTGATTGATGTGTACCTTACTAATGCTCGCAGTAGCACCTGGGTATTTGATACTGGTTCTGTTGCTAATATTTGCAACTCGAAACAGGGACTACAGATTAAGCGAAGATTGGCTAAGGACGAGGTGACGATGCGCGTAGGAAATGGTTCCAAAGTCGATGTGATCGCGGTCGGCACGCTACCTCTACATCTACCTTCGGGATTAGTTTTAGACCTGAATAATTGTTATTTGGTGCCAGCGTTGAGCATGAACATTATATTTGGATCTTGTTTGATGTGATACAGTTTTTCATTTAAATCGGAGAATAATGGTTGTTCTATTTATATGAGTGATATCTTTTATGGTCATGCACCCTTGAAGAGTGGTCTATTTATTTGAATCTCGATAGTAGTGATACACATATTCATAATATTGAAGACAAAAGATGCAGAGTTGATAATGATAGTGCAACTTATTTGTGGCATTGCCGTTTAGGTCATATTGGTGTAAAGCGCATGAAGAAACTCCATACTGATGGACTTTTGGAACCACTTGATTATGAATCACTTGGTACTTGCGAACCATGCCTCATGGGCAAGATGACTAAAACGCCGTTCTCCGGAACTATGGAGCGAGCAACAGATTTGCTAGAAATCATACATACAGATGTATGTGGTCCGATGAATGTTGAGGCTCGCGGCGGGTATCGTTATTTTCTCACCTTCACAGATGATTTAAGCAGATATGGGTATATCTACTTAATGAAACATAAGTCTGAAACATTTGAAAAGTTCAAAGAATTTCAGAGTGAAGTGGAAAATCATCATAACAAGAAAATAAAGTTTCTACGATCTGATCATGGAGGATAATATTTGAGTTACGAGTTTGGTCTTCATTTGAAACAATGCGGAATAGTTTCGCAACTCACGCCACCTGGAACACCACAACGTAATGGTTTGTCCGAACATCGTAATCATACTTTACTAGATATGGTGCGATCTATGATGTCTCTTACTGATTTACCGCTATCTTTTTGGGTTATTCTTTAGAGACGGCTGCATTCACATTAAATAGGGCACTATCAAAATCCGTTGAGATGACGCCTTATGAACTATGGTTTGGCAAGAAACCCAAGTTGTCATTTCTTAAAGTTTGGGGCTGCGATGCTTATGTGAAAAAGCTTCAACCTGATAAGCTCGAACCCAAATCGGAGAAACGTGTCTTCATAGGATACCCAAAGGAAACTGTTGGGTACACCTTCTATCACAGATCTGAAGGCAAGACTTTTGTTGCTAAATTTGGATCCTTTCTAGAGAAGGAGTTTCTCTCGAAAGAAGTGAGTGGGAGGAAAGAAGAACTTGATGAGGTAACTGTACCTGCTCCCTTATTGGAAAGTAGTTCATCACATAAACTGGTTCCTGTGACACCTACACCAATTAGTGAGGAAGTTAATGATGATGATCATGAAACTTCAGATCAAGTTGTTACTGAACCTCGTAGGTCAATGTGACACCCCAAAATTTTGACCTTGTTTTTTTTAATTAAAATTTTGTCAGGAAATTAAAACTTTTCCATTTGTCTAGATTTACCTTTGGATATTGTGGGTTTTTACCTCAAGTGGAAAACTTTCCTAAGGTATTATTGGACTTGTATACTCTCTCTTTGGAACAATTCTTTATCAGTGGATTTGATTGCAAGGTTTGCTTTTTCTTGAGCTTTACTCTTTTAAAATGATCTTTCATGAATTTGGAGCCTGTTTTGCACTGCAACCATTTGGCAAATGCCTTTAAAATTTCCACCAAAATTTGGGGATGTCATGTGATGTTTCCACATCACTTTTATGCAAAAACATCTTTGGTTATTGGAGATTTTGAGCTCTACATCAACTTTTCAAATCTGGTCCAGTAGGCATTTTTGCACTGCAACCTATTTAAATATTCCTTTAAAAATCCTTCCAAGTGTTTGGAGATGTCAGTAGATGCATATAATTCAACTTCATGCAAAAACCCAGTGTTGTTCTTTGAAAAATTTGAGTGAATCAACCTCTTTTTCATTCTGGTCCAGTTTGGTGATTTGTACTGCAACCCTGTTTTATTTTACTCTAGTGCCCATGAGCTTTTTCCTGCTTGTAGCCCTCCCTACAAAACCCTTAAGTCCAGGAGAGTGGACCCATTGGAGGATTTTAAGTGCATGCAATGAGACCTTTTTCTTTCTGTCCAAAACTGGAGTTTTGCAAAACTTGCACTAGCAAGTTTCTGGTTTTGCCCAAATGATCTTGCCATCATCACCTACATCTAGAGAGACCCTGATCTGGAGTTTTTGGCCACTTCAAGAGTTGCCTAGATGCACTTAGCATTCTGTCGAACACTTGGTGTGCACAGTCAGTTTGACATGAGTTTCTAGTTTGCATTATGGATTTGATCCACTGACCCAGCAACCTTGTCCACTAAGACCCTAGCTACTCCCAACCTAGTCCTGTTAATTGCCAGCTTCCCTCTCGCACTCTAGGATGCCCTGGCATTTCGTTGAACACATCCCGTGCGTGCTCTGGGCGCGCCCAGAGCGCACGTTTTGCACTCGCGCGCACCGCGTCGCCGTGTCGCACTGCCGCCCTCGCCGCGTCCCACCCCTGGCCCTTGCTCGCCTGCAGAGCCGCGCACTAGCCTCGCCCACTCGCCAGTACCAGCCAAGCCGCCCCTAGCGCCCTACAGCGCCGCCGTCAGGGCCTTTGGCGGCACGCCAGCGTCGGCAGTGAGCTCCTGCCTTGGACGGCGCCGCCCAAGCCACCCGCGCGCGCCAGCTGCCCCTGTGAACAGCTCAAGCTTATCCTGGAGCCCGTCGACACGCGCTCGTCGCCGCCACGTCGCCCTGCGGCTACAGAGCGACGGTCGCCGACGTTCTTATCCACGGCCGCCGCGGGATCAGCCTCGAACGCCTATAAAAGGAGACCCCGAGCCCCTCCGAGCGCTCAGGCGACCTCAGGCCTCCCCCTAGTGCTCCCCTAGCCGTGGATTGACCGGAAGAGGCCATCTCCCCCAACTCCGGCCGGTTCGGCCGCCGCTGCCTTCCGGTGCCATTCGTCGCAACCGGGCACTCCCTCGCCCATCCAGCGCCACCACTCACTTCCCCTTGCTCTTGCGGAGCTGCCCAGCGCCTCAGCCTCGATCGGAAACCACCGGAGCCCAAAACCCACTTCACTCCCGTAGCCCCCTCTGCCGCGGAGCTCGCCGCCGGCGACTCCTCCTACCACCGTCGACCCAACGACCACTGAGAGGACCGCCCCGGTCTGGCGGGTCCATCCCTGCCCTCAGGTGCCCTCGAGGAGCCGCCGTTCGTCGACGGCGATCGCCGGAGTCCCGCTCCCGTTCGGACAGAGAAGAGGAGGGAGAGGGGGGAATAGTCAAACCTGACTAGTGGGCCCCCTGTACCCACTGTCAGTGACCCAGCCCCGCCTCCGCGAGTTCAAGAGGTCGCGTAAAACCCCGGAGTACGTCTCCTATGCTTCGAAAGCGTATTCTGTATCGAAACGTTTCCTTTTTCTGTTTTATTTTAAAACAGAACTTTGACTGGCTACATCTTTTAAAATAAAACTCCAAATGAGTTGATTCTTTTTCCTACCTCTCTCAAATTTCATCTAGTTTATTTTAAGATTTATTTCAAAAATAATTGGGACAACTTTTTGCACTGTGTTTGAAATATTTGTTATTTGAATATTTTTCAAAATAGGAAATGGAGAGAAAGGAAAGCTTTCCAAAGAGTGCACCCCTT
Source organism: Triticum aestivum (assembly GCF_018294505.1). NCBI lineage: Eukaryota > Viridiplantae > Streptophyta > Magnoliopsida > Poales > Poaceae > Triticum > Triticum aestivum. The sequence goes on from NC_057808.1 coordinate 136,489,826, forward strand.
GCATACTCTTGAAGGCAAGCATTCTGAACTCTGGCATAATATTTTCGTGAGGTGTTTTGATACGGTTACAACACCACTTTGACTTGGAGCATACGTTATTTTTATGTAACGGTAAAGTCACACGCATGAGTGCATATTGGAGATGCTTTGCTGTTAGAAATGGATATACTGGTGTTAGTGATCATCCTCGTGAGCTTTCCATGCATACCGGAAGGAAGCCGGGAAAGTCGTGGTCTTGGGTAGACACGGGCTTGTCCCTAGTTCCTCGTTGAGACGAGTATGTCCGGTATGGCATGGTGAGGCTTGATGAGTGGTGAGTTTATCTGTAATGGAAATATTTGGGTTATGCTAATTATTCGGAGAATACTTGGACCTCCTGAGTCGGCCGTAGGTCGAGTCTTGATTAGTAATTTCCCCTACTTGTTTTGTACTACCACTTGTCCCTGCCGCAGGTAGGGTATGGTTCAGTAAGTTGTCAACCCCTTACCAAAGCACACACCGTACAGAGAGGCCATGGTGGAAGATACCGGATGCATCCGGTAGGCATGCCACCTGGTCCGGGGGCATGGGTGTTTCTGGTTGGGACCGAGAGGGGGGCACCCCTTAGAGCGCGCGATATAAATTTGATCCCATGCTACGTCGAGGTTGTAGCCTCCCCACTTAGAGTTTGGCTTGACAGGTGTTGTGGGTGATTCCAGACACCGGTAAGTTAAGCTGGTGTGTGCAGGTCAGGCGTGTTTTCAATTAAAAGGCCGTAGGCGGAATTAGTCCCGATGGACTAAATAAATCCGTTACTCGTGGGTAAGGAGTACACCCTCTGCAGAGGTCATATCTATTTGGATAGCCATGTTCATGGGTAAGGACTTCAGTCTGAGATGGGTCTAGTGACGGTTTTCGGATGGAGAAACGGCTAGACTAGATCATGGGATTATGATTATGTTAGTGACGGCCTTCGGATGGAGAAACGGCTAGACTAGATATTGTTTATGACCTGTGACATATGAGGATTATGTTTATCATTATTATGGACTAACCATTTACATTATTTGAATTATTGAATATCCTTGGGACGGTTCTACCTCCTGGATATTCACTGTGATTATTCTTATATAAACCCTCCCTGTGGTGTCGCTCAGACGCCCGACTGCGGCATGCATGTTATTTAATTATTCTTTATAAGCCCTTTATGTGGTGTCGCTCAGACGCCCGACTGCGGCATGCTTGTTATTTAATTATTCTTTATAAGGCCTTTATGTGGTGTCGCTCAGACGCCCGACTGCGGCATGCTTGTTATTTAATTATTCTTTATAAGCCTTTTATGTGGTGTCGCTCAGACGCCCGACTGCGGCATGCTTGTTATTTAATTATCCTTTATAAGCCCTTTATGTGGTGCCGCTCAGACGCCCAACTGCGGCATTACTAATTGATTTGCACCCTTTCGAGGAGTCATTTCAGATACTCGATCAGTGCATTCTATTACTACCCCGTATTGCATGTTCATATTTTCCCGCATGCGTGCATTTACGGATTTTCCCTTATTTCGTGATAGATGTTATGATCTTAAATATTTCGGAGCATAATTATCCCTTGTTATATTATACCCGTGTTCATAATGTTTGCGAGTACATTCAAACGTACTCACTGGCTTGTCCCTGGCTATTGTCTTGGCCAGATTTCGCGCATGGAGATAAGCATCGCGATGACAGCCCCGGAACCTACGCAATGACGATAGCAGCCTCGCGAAGATAGGAGTTATCCTGGTCAGCTGTTCTTGTGGGAAATGGAGTCCCATAGACGCAGATGTACCACAAACCGCTTCCGCCATCAACCACTAGAAACCAAGTGTTGTACTCCTAGGCCACAATGGTCTTGTACTACATATTTTGTACTTTGCTTGGAATTCTTGTATCAAGTTGGTGCCTCATCAGCTAACAGTAATCCTGGGGCTGGTGAGTACAAAGGCCGTTTTCTGGGAAATTAATATCCTGAAAATCCGGTCTTGACAGACTTGGTATCAGAGCCAGGCTGACCATTGGCTAATCCTATCTTAGCCAGGTCAATAAACCTAGGTTAACCAAACCACCAGACCTTAACCAAACGCCGGCCAAGCTTCTCGCGTAAGATAGCCCCACAGTGACCCGACGCCTTTCGGCAGACGGTGCCCAACCTATCAGCCTAGCCCGTCGATCACGCGCCAGTGACCAACACCTAACACGTCTCATTCGCAAGCGTGCGAAGGAAGACTCCGTCCCCTTTTCCTATAAAAAGGGCACGCTAGCCTCAACACAGCACAGCACAGCCTCTTTCCCCAAACCAAGCCACGATGCCTGGCCCCATTGTTCACAATGAGACCACAGCAACCAACCTTGGAGGTTTTGTGACCGTGCTCGCAAACCTCACCCGCCGTGCCTACGCATTAGAAGAGCCTCCTGAATATGTTGTGTATCAAGGACCCATGTACGACGAGAGCCGTTAGTACTGGCCCACTGTGCACATCTATGGTAGGGGTCTGTCGCCAAAACGCCCCTACAGGTTCACTGGGAGTACAACTCCCTTTGAGCCACAAGCTATCCAGCTAGCAGCTCGAGAAGCTATAGTTCAACTCCGGCACTTGTCGCCCAGAGTTAACTGTCGCTCGTTCTACTACTACCCCAGTCGTGACGGGTATGGTAGGCCGCCCCAGGTTGCCAACGGGGATCACGAGACAGATCCTGCACTGTTGCATTTGGTGCGCTATGTAAGCGCACTAGAGCAACTGTTCGATCAAATCAGCCTTGATCTGATCGCAGCTCGTGGAGAACTGGTTCGCCGAGCCCCGGCGAGAGGAGAGGTGGAGCCCGACGCCGACAACCCAGTCGTGCTGTTCGGACACCCGATCGATCCCTTGAGGTCTGCCCCAGCCATCAACCAGAGTGCTTTGGTGTCCCCAGAAGCGCTCCGTCGCCTTTTGGGAACCCGTTCCAACGGGATTGTGGCCAGCAACCCCCGCGATGGTCATCATCGCTACCCCGAACCTGCAGCCCCTCAACCTCCTCCGGCTAATCCCGACGGTGAAACCCGTGGAGAAACCTCAGCATCCGCTAGGCCAGCCCACTTAGACATTAACGAAGTAGACTAAGTCGCTTGAGTAGTATCGAGCCTTAGTTTTCCTATGCCTTGTAACTGTGTGGTCCTGTATCGCTATTATTAAATGCTGTCTTCTTGTGCGCCCCTATTTTTGGAGTAGTAGCTATGCATATGTACATCGGCGTACAATTGCTTTTTTTCAAAATTCGGGCGCAGCTACCAAGACCAACCTCGACGGCACCCACAGTAATGCGTCACTTTTATGAGATATGTATATCTATGGCTTTGACCCAAGAATAGGATCGACAACCAGTTACCCTTCACCACGGTAGATAACCCAGCCCCAATGCTATATAAAAGGCCACCTCGTGACCTTGCCGAGTACCCCTCACCTTGTGCGCAACACTCACAGCCATTTCTTTGCCATGCCGACCCCCAGTATTTATCTGAGAACCCCAGACGCAACCCCGAGTAGTTTTGTTAAATTATTGTGGGACTTTACCTGCAGTACCATGAGTGCCATCCATCCACCCCAGTACGAGTTGCTCAAATCGAGGATCACCCCATCCACCTCAAAATATTGGGCAGTGGTGCACATCCCTCCCTCAAACCCAAACCAAGACCCAACGGAAGTTTCCTTCGTGGGGAAATCCATGCCGACTCCGCATATGGCCATAGAAGCTGCTGCGTACGAGGCGCTCGCTCGTCTTCGATTCGCGGTACCCTATGCCAGCGAACGAGGATACTATTATTTTCCGAGTCGTGCAGCTCCCGGAGAAGTTGCATCTTTTCCCGGTGGACGAATTGAGAGAGATCCAGTACTGGCCAACCTTGCCCAGTACGTTATCGCTCAGGAGCGTTTGACTCAGCGGGTAATGGGTTATCTCCAGAGCCTCGCTGATTTAAATCCTCGGATCGCTATTGGCAGACCACTGAGGCCTGACCAGGAGAGGCGCATTCATCGACTGGTCAACCCGCTTCCCCCTATAGAAGAGGAGTGTGCCCCAGTACCAGAGGCGTTTTCTCAGGACCCGGTCCTTTTGCCGTTTTCATTGTAAACGTCACCGCTGTGTTTATTATCCCAGTATTTATTTTGTGCTGTAACTTGTACGTGGTAACCAAAAATTTGTGCGACAGATCAAATTTTTGGTTTCAATTATGTGAGCAGTTTTTCAGCTGTTGATTTTGTTTAAACTAATTTTCATTTGCGATAAATTTTGTAATGAGATTTCTTTCCCCGAGTTGCTGCAGCGTATACATCTTCACGACATAGATTTTATTCGCGCAGCACCCTGACAGCAGACTCACAACTACTACCACTCGACCTCGTGCGCTAATTACAAATCCTCGTACACTTTTTTGTGCCTAACTGAACACACTCGAGGACACCACAGTCCCAGTAAGAGAGATTTGTGAGTAATCATTCGGGCGCGAGTTGCCTCAGCACACCGACAGCAGTTAGCACTCGATGCCGCACCTAATCCTCATGATCGCCGCCGCCGCGAAGAGCTAACACTCGAGCGGCAGCATCACGACGATCATCCAGGATCATCGCGCACAAGAGCACGGAGAGCCCCAGCAACATCGCCAAACCTCCACACACCAGGACCACGTACCAGTCCGGCATCGTCTCCGCCATTAGAGCCTCGGCTCGAGCTCCTGCTACAGCGATGGAGGAGAAGGAAGGAGAAGTTGAAGCGAGGCCAGGTGTGAGGAAGAAGAGAGGAGCACCACGATCATTTTATAGCTCGAGATCGGTGTACGGTGGGCGAGGTCCACCAGCGCCACTCGTCGCTCGATCACCGGTGTTCGGAGGTGAGTCCGCGAGCAGTGCCGACAGTGCACTGGCCCGCGAGGTGAGTGCACGCTGCACCGGCAGCTAGCACGCCGCGCACTACCGCAGTACGGCCTAGATGCCCTACACGCTAGGCGTTGCCGGTGGAGGAAGCGCGGGAGAGCACGCGCGAGAGAGGAGAGAACCAGAGGTAGAAGAAGAGGCCGACAGTGGGCCCCGGGCCCACCTGTCAGTCAGAGAGAGCACTGTGCTCTCGGGTGTGACCAGCGTATTTCAGTAATTTAGAATTTATTCTAAATTTACTGTAGCCGACGTAGAAATATCTCGTTTTCCCCGACCATGGATTTTTCCACGCAACGCCAGTATAGCACACTGTGGTTTTGCACCACTAATTGCCCGCTCACTGTAGCCACATTTTTATTGCACAGTAGAATGATTTTTTCTATTGGTAAGAGCAATGTTTGTTATAAACAACTTTTAACAAATCTCGAGGACGAGATTTTGCTTAAGGGGGGTAGTGTTGTGACACCCCAAAATTTTGACCTTGTTTTTTTTAATTAAAATTTTGTGAGGAAATTAAAACTTTTCCATTTGTCTAGATTTACCTTTGGATATTGTGGGTTTTTACCTCAAGTGGAAAACTTTCCTAAGGTATTATTGGACTTGTATACTCTCTCTTTGGAACAATTCTTTATCAGTGGATTTGATCGCAAGGTTTGCTTTTTCTTGAGCTTTACTCTTTTAAAATGATCTTTCATGAATTTGGAGCCTGTTTTGCACTGCAACCATTTGGCAAATGACTTTAAAATTTCCACCAAAATTTGGGGATGTCATGTGATGTTTCCACATCACTTTTATGCAAAATATCTTTTGGTTATTGGAGATTTTGAGCTCTACATCAACTTTTCAAATCTGGTCCAGTAGGCATTTTTGCACTGCAACCTATTTAAATATTCCTTTAAAAATCCTTCCAAGTGTTTGGAGATGTCAGTAGATGCATATAATTCAACTTCATGCAAAAACCCAGTGTTGTTCTTTGAAAAATTTGAGTGAATCAACCTCTTTTTCATTCTGGTCCAGTTTGGTGATTTGTACTGCAACCCTGTTTTATTTTACTCTAGTGCCCATGAGCTTTTTCCTGCTTGTAGCCCTCCCTACAAAACCCTTAAGTCCAGGAGAGTGGACCCATTGGAGGATTTTAAGTGCATGCAATGAGACCTTTTTCTTTCTGTCCAAAACTGGAGTTTTGCAAAACTTGCACTAGCAAGTTTCTGGTTTTGCCCAAATGATCTTGCCATCATCACCTACATCTAGAGAGACCCTGATCTGGAGTTTTTGGCCACTCCAAGAGTTGCCTAGATGCACTTTGCATTCTGTCGAACACTTGGTGTGCACAGTCAGTTTGACATGAGTTTCTAGTTTGCATTATGGATTTGATCCACTGACCCAGCAACCTTGTCCACTAAGACCCTAGCTACTCCCAACCAAGTCCTGTTAATTGCCAGCTTCCCTCTCGCACTCTAGGCTGCCCTGGCATTTCGTCGAACACATCCCGTGCGTGCTCTGGGCGCGCCCAGAGCGCACGTTTTGCACGCGCGCGCACCGAGTCGCCGCGTCGCACTGCCGCCCTCGCCGCGTCCCGCCCCTGTGAGTTCAAGAGGTCGCGTAAAACCCCGGAGTACGTCTCCTATGCTTCGAAAGCGTATTCTGTATCGAAACGTTTCCTTTTTCTGTTTTATTTTAAAACAGAACTTTGACCAAACTTTGACTGGCTACATCTTTTAAAATAAAACTCCAAATGAGTTGATTCTTTTTCCTACCTCTCTCAAATTTCATCTAGTTTATTTTAAGATTTATTTCAAAAATAATTGGGACAACTTTTTGCACTGTGTTTGAAACATTTGTTATTTGAATATTTTTCAAAATAGGAAATGGAGAGAAAGGAAAGCTTTCCAAAGAGTGCACCCCTTGCATACTCTTGAAGGCAAGCATTCTGAACTCTGGCATAATATTTTCGTGAGGTGTTTTGATATAGTTACGACACCACTTTGACTTGGAGCATACGTTATTTTTATGTAACGGTAAAGTCACACGCATGAGTGCATATTGGAGATGCTTTGCTGTTAGAAATGGATATACTGGTGTTAGTGATCATCCTCGTGAGCTTTCCATGCATACCGGAAGGAAGCCGGGAAAGTCGTGCTCTTGGGTAGACACGAGCTTGTCCCTAGTTCCTCGTTGAGACGAGTATGTCCAATATGGCATGGTGAGGCTTGATGAGTGGTGAGTTTATCTGTAATGGAAATATTTGGGTTATGCTAATTATTCGGAGAATACTTGGACCTCCTGAGTCGGCCGTACGTCGAGTCTTGATTAGTAATTTCCCCTACTTGTTTTGTACTACCACTTGTCCCTGCCGCAGGTAGGGTATGGTTTAGTAAGTTGTCAAACCCTTACCAAAGCACACACCGTACAGAGAGGCCATGGTGGAAGATACCGGATGCATCCGGTAGGCATGCCACATGGTCCGGGGGCATGGGTGTTTCCGGTTGGGACCGAGAGGGGGCACCCCTTAGAGCGCGCGATATAAATTTGATCCCATGCTACGTCGAGGCTGTAGCCTCCCCACTTAGAGTTTGGCTTGACAGGTGTTGTGGGTGATTCCAGACACCGGTAAGTTAAGCTGGTGTGTGCAGGTCAGGCGTGTTTTCAATTAAAAGGCCGTAGGCAGAATTAGTCCCGATGGACTAAATAAATCCGTTACTCGTGGGTAAGGAGTACACCCTCTGCAGAGGTCATATCTATTTGGATAGCCATGTTCATGGGTAAGGACTTCAGTCTGAGATGGGTCTAGTGACGGTTTTCGGATGGAGAAACGGCTAGACTAGATCATGGGATTATGATTATGTTAGTGATGGCCTTCGGATAGAGAAACGGCTAGACTAGATATTGTTTATGACCTGTGACATATGAGGATTATGTTTATCATTATTATGGACTAACCATTTACATTATTTGAATTATTGAATATCCTTGGGACGGTTCTACCTCCTGGATATTCACTGTGATTATTCTTATATAAGCCCTCTCTGTGGTGTCGCTCAGACGCCCAACTGCGGCATGCATGTTATTTAATTATTCTTTATAAGCCCTTTATGTGGTGTCGCTCAGACGCCCGACTGCGGCATGCTTGTTATTTAATTTTTCTTTATAAGGCCTTTATGTGGTGTCGCTCAGACGCCCGACTGCGGCATGCTTGTTATTTAATTATTCTTTATAAGCCCTTTATGTGGTGTCGCTCAGACGCTCGACTGGGGCATGCTTGTTATTTAATTATCCTTTATAAGCCCTTTATGTGGTGTCGCTCAGACGCTCGACTGCGGCATTACTAATTGATTTGCACCGTTTCGAGGAGTCATTTCAGATACTCGATCAGTGCATTCTATTACTACCCCGTATTGCATGTTCATATTTTTCCCGCATGCGTGCATTTACGGATTTTCCCTTGTTTCGTGATAGATGTTATGATCTTAAATATTTCGGAGCATAATTATCCCTTGTTATATTATACCCGTGTTCATAATGTTTGCGAGTACATTCAAACGTACTCACTGGCTTGTCCCTGGCTATTGTCTTGGCCAGATTTCGCGCATGGAGATAAGCATCGCGATGACAGCCCCGGAACCTACGCAATGATGATAGCAGCCTCGCGAAGATAGGAGTTATCCTGGTCAGCTGTTCTTGTGGGAAATGGAGTCCCATAGACGCAGATGTACCACAAACCGCTTCCGCCATCAACCACTAGAAACCAAGTGTTGTACTCCTAGGCCACAATGGTCTTGTACTACATATTTTGTACTTTGCTTGGAATTCTTGTATCAAGTTGGTGCCTCATCAGCTAACAGTAATCCTGGGGCTGGTGAGTACAAAGGCCGTTTTCTGGGAAATTAATATCCCGAAAATCCGGTCCTGACAATCAACCAGAGTAAGATCCGCACCAGAGTGGTACGGTAATCCTGTTCTAGAAGTTATGTTACTAGACCATGACGAACCTATGAACTATGAAGAAACGATGGTGAGCCCAGATTCTGCAAAATGGCTTGAGGCCATGAAATCTGAGATGGGTGATCGGTAAGCCATTGAGAATAAATGGATCTTCAAGAAGAAGACTAACGCTGACGGTAATGTTACTGTCTATAAAGCTCGACTTGTTGCAAAAGGTTTTCGACAAGTTCAAGGGATTGACTACGATGAGACTTTCTCACCCGTAGCGATGCTTAAGTCTGTCCGAATCATGTTAGCAATTGCCGCATTTTATGATTATGAAATTTGGCAAATGGATGTAAAAACTGCATTCCTGAATGGATTTCTGGAAGAAGAGTTGTATATGATGCAACCGGAAGGTTTTGTCGATCCAAAGGGAGCTAACAAAGTGTGCAAGCTCCAGTGGTCCATTTATGGACTGGTGCAAGCCTCTCGGAGTTGGAATAAACGCTTTGATAGTGTGATCAAAGCATTTGGTTTTATACAAACTTTTGGAGAAGCCTATATTTACAAGAAAGTGAGTGGGAGCTCTGTAGCATTTCTGATATTATATGTGGATGACATATTGCTGATTGGAAATGATATAGAATTTCTGGATAGCATAAAGGGATACTTGAATAAGAGTTTTTCAATGAAGGACCTCGGTGAAGCTGTCTATATATTGGGCATCAAGATCTATAGAGATATATCAAGACGCTTAATTGGACTTTCACAAAGAACATACCTTGACAAAGTTTTGAAGAAGTTCAAAATGGATCAAGCAAAGAAAGGGTTTTTGCCTGTGTTACAAGGTGTGAAGTTGAGTAAGACTCAATGCCCGACCACTGCAGAAGATAGAGAGAAGATGAAAGATGTTCCCTATGCTTCAGCCATAGGCTCTATCATGTATGCAATGCTGTGTACCAGACGTGATGTGTGCCTTGCTATAAGTTTACCAGGGAGGTACCAAAGTAATCCAGGAGTGGATCACTGGACAGCGGTCAAGAACATCCTGAAATACCTGAAAAGGACTAAGGATATGTTTCTCGTTTATGGAGGTGACAAAGAGCTAGTCATAAATGGTTACGTCGATGCAAGCTTTGACACTGATCCGGACGATTCTAAATCGCAAACCAGATACGTATTTACATTGAACTGTGGAGCTGTAAGTTAGTGCAGTTCTAAACAAAGCGTTGTGGCGGGATCTACGTGTGAAGCGGAGTACATAGCTGCTTCGTAAGCAGCAAATGAAGGAGTTCATATCCGATCTAGGTGTCATACCTAGTGCATCGGGTCCAATGAAAGTCTTTTGTGACAATACTGGTGCAGTTCCCTTGGCAAAGGAATCCAGATTTCACAAGAGAACCAAGCACATCAAGAGACGCTTCAACTCCATCTGGGATCAAGTCCAGGTGGGAGACATAGAAATTTTCAAGATACATACGGATCTGAATGTTGCAGATCCGTTGACTAAGCCTCTTCCACGAGAAAAACATGATCAACACCATGGCTCCATGGGTGTTAGAATCATTACTGTGTAATCCATTTTATTGACTCTAGGGCAACTGGGAGACTGAAGGAAATATGCCCTAGAGGCAATAATAAAGTTATTATTTATTTCCTTATATCATGATAAATGTTTATTATTCATGATAGAATTGTATTAACCGGAAACATAATACTTGTGTGAATACATAGACAAACAGTGTCACTAGTATGCCTCTACTTGACTAGCTCGTTGACCAAAGATGGTTATGTTTCCTAGGCATTGACATGAGTTGTCATTTGATTAACGGGATCACATCATTAGGAGAATGATGTGATTGACTTGACCCATTCCGTTAGCTTAGCACTCGATCGTTTAGTGTTCTGCTATTGCTTTCTTCATGACTTATACATGTTCCTATGGCTATGAGATTATGCAACTCCCGTTTACCGGAGGAACACTTTGTGTGCTACCAAACATCACAACATAACTGGGTGGTTATAAAGGTGCTCTACAGGTGTCTCCGAAGGTACTTGTTGGGTTGGCGTATTTCGAGATTAGGATTTGTCACTCCGATTGTCGGAGAGGTATCTCTGGGCCCACTCGGTAATGCACATCACTATAAACCTTGCAAGCATTGCAACTAATGAGTTAGTTGCGGGATGATGTATTACAGAACGAGTAAAGAGACTTGCCGGTAACGAGATTGAACTAGGTATTAAGATACCGACGATCGAATCTCGGGAAAGTAACATACCGATGACAAAGGGAACAACGTATGTTGTTATGCGGTTTGACCGATAAAGATCTTCGTAGAATATGTAGGAGCCAATATGAGCATCCAGGTTCCGCTATTGGTTATTGACAGGAGACGTGTCTCGGTCATGTCTACATAGTTCTCGAACCCGTAGGGTCCGCACGCTTAAAGTTCGATGACGGTTATATTATGAGTTTATGTGTTTTGATGTACTAAAGATAGTTCGGAGTCCCGGATGTGATCACGGACATGACGAGGAGTCTCGAAATGGTGGAGACATAAAGATTGATATATTGGAAGCCTATATTTGGATATCAGAAGTGTTCCGGGTGAAATCACGATTTTACCAGAGTACCGGGGGTTACCGGAACCCCCCGGGGGTTTAATGGGCCAAGATGGGCCTTAGTGGAGAAGTGTAACATCCCAAATTTTCAACTTGGTATGTTATACATAGATCATCATTGCATATCATATTTTATTGCATTTTGACAAATCCTCGATAAATCCTATGAAACTCAAGGACCCTCGGAGAGAGTTGGGGATTTTCTCGAATTTTCATATTTGATTTTCATCAAATAATAAGACGAGGATTTTTGTTTTAATTATTTTCTCTCCGGAAAAATATTTCATTAAACAAAATAAATGAGAGGAGAAAATATGACTTCTCCAAAACAATTGAAATACAGGAGAAAAAGTGTTAAAATCATTTGTTGGAATTTATTCGGATTTTATTTGCAATTTTTTTGCATTATAAAAATATTGCATGTTTTCAAAAATTTATTTTGTGTTAAAAAAATGTTCACCCTATTCTAGATTTTCTAACTAGACGGGGAAAATTTATTTTATCTTTTTTGGACTTTTATTTATTTTTCTACGAATTATTTTCCGCGGAACGTAAATAAAAAAAACAGCGCAGCGCCCGACTGGGCCGAGCCCAGCCGAGCCGCAGGCCGGCCCGCCCGCGTCGTCCTCCTCGCGCACGAGCGCCGCCGCTGCCGAGTCCCGCTCGCCCACGGGAGCCGCCGCCTGTCCCCTTCCCCAAGCCACCTCCACTCCCCCCCATATAAATACCGCCGCCCCCCTCTTCTACTCACCCCGCCGCCGCCGCACTTGCCCGCCCCGCCGCCGCCGGAGTCGAGCACGGGAGCCGCCGCCCCTCGCCGCCCCCGAGCACCCCCGCACCCCGCCGCCCTCGCCGGAGCCGGCCAAGCCCCGCCGGAGCCCGCCCCCGACGAGGTACCTCGCCGCCGTTCGTCGCCGGTTTTGTTTTAAAAAAAACCGTTCGTTTTAAAAAAAAACGCTAGATCGGTTTTGTTATTTTGCGAGCGTTCACCGAACCGTTAGTCGGTTTTTCTCTGTTAACGAACGTCCGTTCTTTAACCGTTCGTCCGTTTTTCTTTTTCGTCGGATTTTTCCGCGATTATCTCAGATTCGATTTCTGATCGAATCTTCGTTTCTGTTTAACTTTTCGCTCGTTTATCGGAATCAGGCGATTCAAGCGCCTAGAGTTTTGTCTCGAAATTCTCTTTCCGTTTAACCTACTCAAACAAGTTTTTGCTACTGTAAAATTTGACATAGATCCAGATTAGTAAACGAAGCTTGTTTCTTTCACCGTTTGACTTTCGTTGCTTCGTTCGAGTTGATTCTTTTTGCAAACCGGAGTTCTTAAGTTGAACTTTCTGGTTGGATCTTTCATTCGAGTTTTACCTGTGCATTAGATGAGTACTGATTGTATGCTTGTTTGTTTGCGATAGAGTACCCGGAGTGTGCCGCTTGTTACTTCGAATCGCTAGGTTTTGCGGATCATCAGCAAGGCAAGTAACACTTTGATCATACTTTCCATACCCAGTTTTATTGCATTAGATCTAATCCTCAAACAATTGCATGATTAGGATCTGATTAAATTGTGGGAACTGGGAAGTAGTTGAGGTAGTACCTATTACCTGTTTTCTTATCAAACCCTTGGGAGTTACTTCTACGCTGCTATTATATTGCCATGCTATGCTCGTAGACGTGGATTGGGTTTGAGAGATATTCATGACAGATGTGAGATGTTTATTAATGGTTCAACTTAAGGTGGGAACTAAAACTCACATCTGGGTGGATTGAGGCACCTGGAGAACCCAGTGTTGTCTGATTTTATAAGGTCCGCCACCCAGGCTCAAAGGGATCATAAGATTGTTCATGCTAGAAACTTCCGTGTGCAGCCACAAGCTATTATGGGCTCTAGCATAGTTGAGTAGGTTGCATGATCTCTTGAAGAGGTGGACTAGCAGATGTAGGGGAAAGTAGGTGTACCGGTCCATCCAGAGTAAAGAGTGATTGTTCCTGAAAGACTGTGTCTCGGTCATCCGTTTCTCAAACATCATGCAGTGCGAGAATCAAGCGGAGGCGATCGAGTCTTGTGGGGAAAAGTGCACAAACCTCTGCAGAGTGTACAAACTAATCATGGTTAGCCGTGTCCCCGGTTATGGACAACTTGAGTATCTAGTACCTGGATTATCATTTGAATCTCATCATCATGTTACTTTTAATTAATTTTGTTGGGTTAATGATGACTCTTAATTGGGATTGAGTTGGAGGTACCTTCTCGATGTTTCACAACCACCATGATAGTTAAATAAAATGTATTCCTTTGCAGTAGGGAAAAATTGGCTTTTCGCATAAACTTTAACCATAGAGCTTTCCACCAGCCAAATATGCATGTAGTATAGCATTATTATTGTTCATTACTCTCTATGTGTTACGTTGCCAGCATATTCTATGTGCTGACCCGTTTTCGGGCTGCAACGTTTCATGTTGCAGACTTTTCAGACGACGAGTAAGGTGCCTTAGGTCGTGGTCTTATACTCAGTGATGCCGCTGGAGTTGATGGACTCACTTACCTTCCAAGTCTTCCGCTGTTATCGTTATTAGATGGCCTTAAGCCATATTTATCATACTTAATCTCTTTGGAGATATTCGATGTAATAAGTGTGTGATTGCTACTCTGTTATAAATCCTCCATTTGTACTGTGCGTGTCAGCATTACTGATCCAGGGATGACACTGGTGCACAGCAGCACAGACCATTTGAGGTCTGGTCGCTACAAGAAGAGGAGGGGCAGCCAGGGCAGGCCGCGCGCCCCCTCCTTCTCTAGTCCGAATTGTACAAGGAGGGGGGGCGGCGGCACCCCCCTTTCCTTCCTCTCTCCCTCCTCCTTCCCCCTTCTCCTACTCCAACTAGGAAAGGAGGGAGTCCTACTCCCGGTGGGAGTAGGACTCCTCCCTGGCGCGCCTCCTCCTGGCCGGCCGCCTCTCCCCCCTTGCTCCTTTATATACGGGGGCAGGGGGCACCTCTAGACAAAACAATTGATCTCTTGATCTCTTAGCCGTGTGCGGTGCCCCCCTCCACCATAATCCACCTCGATAATATCGTAGCGGTGCTCAGGCGAAGCCCTGCGTCGGTAGAACATCATCATCGTCACCACGCTGTCATGCTGACAGAACTCTCCCTCAAAGCTCGGCTAGATCGGAGTTCGAGGGACGTCATCGAGCTGAATGTGTGCTGAACTCGGAGGTGCCGTACATTCGGTACTTGATCGGTCGGATCGTGAAGACGTACGACTACATCAACCGCGTTGTGCTAACGCTTCCGCTTTCGGTCTACGAGGGTACGTGGACACACTCTCCCCTCTTGTTGCTATGCATCACCATGATCTTGTGTGTGCGTAGGAATTTTTTTTGAAATTACTACGTTCCCCAACATAGCCCCCATCTTGTTATCCTTAATAGCAACAATACATACGTGCCTTGCTGCCCCTTCTGTCACCGGGAAAGAAAACCGCACGATCAAACCCATCACAAAGCACCTCTTCCCATGGCAAGAAAAATCGATCTAGTTGGCCTAACTAAACCAAAGATTCGAAGAAGAAATACGAGGATATAAATAATCATGCATATAAGAGATGAAAAGAAGACACGAATAATATTCATGGATATAGATCTGATCATAAACTCAAAGTTCATTGGATCCTAACAAACACACCAGAAAAAGAGTTACATGAAATAGATCTCCAAGAGACCATTGTATTGAGAATCAAGAGAGAGATAGAGAGAGAGGAAGCCATCTAGCTACTGCCTATGGACTCGTAGGTCTATGATGAACTACTCACGTATCACCGGAGAGGAACCAATGAGGATGACGAACCCCTCCGTGATGGTGTTTAGATTGGATCTCGTGATTCAGGAACTTGCGGCAGGTGGAATTGTGTTTCGTGACTCCCCTAGGGTTTCTAGAATATTTGGGGATTTATAGGGCGAAGAGGCGGTGCGGGAGGCCACCGAGGTGGGCACAGCTGACCTGGGCGCGCCTGGCCCCCCAGGCGTGCCCTGGTGGGTTGTACTCCCCTCGGAGCCCCCTCTGGTACTTCTTTGGCCCAACAGGTGTCTTCTGGTCTAGAAAAATTCTACAAAAAGTTTCGCTGCGTTTGGACTCCGTTTGGTATTGATTTTCTGCGAAGTAAAAAGCAAGCAAAACACAACAACTGGCACTGGGCACTATGTCAATAGGTTAGTCCCAAAAAATGATATGAAGTTGCTATAAAATGATTGTAAAACATCTAAGAATGATAATATAACAACATGGAACAAGTAAAAATTATAGATACCGTGGAGACGTATCAGCATCCCAAGCTTAATTCCTACTCGTCCTCGAGTAGGTAAATGATAAAAACAGAATTTTTGATGTGGAATGCTGCCTAACATGTTCATCACGTATCTTTTCTTTTGTGGCATGGACATTTGGAATTTTATATGGTTCAAAGCAATAGTCTAGTTTTGACATGAAGATTTCAATACTCAAGTATATCAACAAGCAACTATGTCTTTCAAAATATCAACACTAAAGAAAGTTATCCCTAGCCCATCATGCTTAATCATTGATCCATTCATGAAACACACTCGCATTAGCTACATCCATGCTCAAGTACGATCATAGTGCCCCTTAGTTGGTTCTTTATAAGAGAAGATGGAGACTCAAATAAAAAAAATTGCATAAAGTAAATAGATAGGCCCTTCACAGAGGGAAGTAGGGATTTGTAGATGTGCAAGAGCTCAAAGCTTAAATTGAGAGATATTTTTTTTCGAGAGGCATACTTTTCCTGTCAACGAAAATGACCGAGTAATTCCCAACACTTTCCATGCTAGATATATCATAGGCGGTTCCCAAACAGAAAATAAAGTTTATTCCTTTTTCCACCATTTTTCACAATCCATGGCTAGCCGTATCCACGGGTGCCTTCCATACCAACACTTTCCAAGGAATTTATTATTTGACAACATAAAGTAAATTTCTTTTTCATTTCGGGGCTGGGCATCCCTATTACCGCCGTACTCTCATGCAATGACAAGTGAATAAGCACTCATTTTGAGAATAACACATCTAGCATGGAAAATATTGGCCACCCCCTGCCGCTTCATGAGAGGTACGAGCACACAAAAAGGAAAATTTATTTTGAAAATTAGATTTGGCACATACAAATTTTCTTAGAACGGCACGGGAATACCGCATATAGGTAGGTATGGTGGACTCATATGGCAAAACTGGGTTTAAGTATTTTGGATGCACAAGTAGTATTTCTACTTAGTACAAGTGGAGGCTAGCAAATAGATTGAGAAGCAACCAACCAAGAAACAAAAAGTCACATAAGCAAGCATTAAGCATAACTAACACTGAATAATGCACCACAAGTAGGATGTAATTTTATTGCATAATTATTGACTTTGTGCTTGCACAAGGAATCACAAACCTTAACACCAATATTCTTACTAAAGCATATAGTTACTCACTAACAGGACTCACATATCACTATCATCATATCACAAAACTATTACAAAGAATCAAGTTTATTTTGTCAAATGATCTTGATGAAAGTTTTTAATTATATCCCTCTTGAATATCTATCACTTTGGGACTAATTTCATATGTTGCTTTTGATAAGCTCAAACAAATTTAAGTGAAGAACATGAGCATAAATTTTTTCATCTCTCGAAATAATATAAGTGAAGCATGAGAGAATTTCTTCAAAAATTTACTAACTCTCAAATAAGTCTAAGTGAAGCATGAGAGCAATTCTTCAAGAATATTAAAGCACACAGTGCTAAAAATGATAAGTGAAGCACTAGAGAAATTCCATAGCTCAAAAAATTGAAGTGAAGCATATAGGGCAATTCTAACAAATCATAGCATAATTTTGGCTCTCTCAAATAGGTGTGTCCACAAAGGTTATATGGCACAAACTAAAAAGCAAAACAAGCAAAGACTCATATAATACAAGATGCTCCAAGCAAAGCTCATGATATGTGACGAATAAAAATATAGCTCCAAGTAAAATACCGATGGTCGTTAGAAAAAAGAGGGGATGCCTTCCGGGGCATCCCCAAGCTAAGTTGCTTGTTTCTCTTCGAATAATAACTTGGGGTACCATGGGGCATCCCCAAGCTTAGGCTCTTCTTACTCCTTATTCCTTCATCCATCGTGATCTCACCCAAAACTTGAAAACTTCAATCACACAAAACTCAACAAAACCTTTGTGAGAGCGGTTAGTATAAGAAAGCTAATCACTACTCTAAGTACTATTGAAAACCCATTCATATTTTATTATTTCATTATATCTACTATATTCTAACTTTAGCATGACTTATACCCCCCTATACAACCCATAGATTCATCAAAATAAGCACACAATGCAAAGAAAACAGAATCTGTCAAAAACAGAACAACCTGTAGTAATCTGAAAACTTCGTATACTTCTGTAACTGAAAAAAATGTGAAAATTTTGGACAATGTAGGCAATTTGTATATCAATCTTGTGTAAAAAAATCATAATTTTTCGTTGCTTCTGTGATTTTTAAGAATTATTTTGCTGGAGGCAAAAGTTTCTGTTTTCCAACAAGATCAAATCAACTATCAGCAAACATAATCCCAAAGGTTTTACTTGGCACAAATACTAATTAAAACATAAAAACACAATCATAATAGTAGCATAATTGTGTGAACATAAAAAACAGAAATAATTTTTTATTAGTCATTGGGTTGCCTCCCAACAAGCTCTTTCTTTATAGCCATTAAGATAGGCTTAAGATTTCGACGATGCTCACATGAAAGATGAGAATTGAAACACAAAGAGCGCATCATGAAACATATGACAAACACATTTAAGTCTAACACAATTCCTATGCATAAGAATTTTGCAAGGAAACAAATTATCAAGACAAGAAATATCTAGCATATGCAAAGGAGAGGAATAAAACATTGAAAATCTCAACATAACGAGAGGTAACTTAGTAACATGAAAATTTCCACAACCATATTTTCCTCTCTCATAATAATTAAATGTAGGATCATAATCAAATTCAACAATATAGCAATCATATAAAATTTTCTTTTCATGATCCACATGCATGCAAAGTTGACACTCTTCCAATATAGTGGGATTATCATCAAATAAAGTTATGACCTCTCCGAACCCACTTTTATCAAATATTTCATAAGATCGAACACTCTCCAAATTTGTGGGATTATTTTCACCTAAAGTTGACGCTTTTCCAATTCCACTTCCAATATTATCGCAAACATATTCATTATGAGGCTTAAATAAATTTTCAAGATCATAAGAATCATCACCCAATCATGATCATTTCAATAAGTAGTGGACATAGCAAAATTAGCATCCCCAAGCTTGGGATTTTGCAAAGTATTAACACAATTGACATTAATATAATTTATAATAACATAATTGCAATCATGCTTTTCATTCAAGGAGCTATCATGAACCACTTTATAAATTTCTTCTTTTAACACTTTGTCACAATTTTCAGATTCACGAATCTCAAGCAAAACTTCATAAATATAATCTAGCGAACTCAATTCACTAGCAATTGGTTCATCATAATTGGATCTTTTGAAAAGATTAGCAAGTGGATGAAGATCCATATCAATAGATTTTTAGCACGCGAAGATGCAGGCAAATAGAAGGCACATGGCAACACAAGCAAACATAAGATGGAACGAGAAAAAGACAAATGAAAAGAAGGCAAATAAAAAAGCAAATGTTTTTGTGTTTTACGCAAAAACATTTTAGAAGTGGGGGAGATGAAAACGAG
Source organism: Triticum aestivum (assembly GCF_018294505.1). Lineage (NCBI taxonomy): Eukaryota > Viridiplantae > Streptophyta > Magnoliopsida > Poales > Poaceae > Triticum > Triticum aestivum. The sequence continues at coordinate 136,509,097 of NC_057808.1, forward strand.
AGGCAAATGATGAATTATGTACATTGCAAGAAGATGAGCTTTGTGATTAGGAACCTGATAGATGTTGATGATGTCTCCCGGCAACGGCACCAGAAATTCCTTTTGATGTCGCTTGAACTACGTCGGTATTTCCCCAAAGAGGAAGGGATGATGCAACACAACTACGGTAGGTATTTCCCTCAGTTATGAAACCAAGGTATCAATCCAGTAGGAGAACCAAGCAACACTATGTAAACGGTACCTGCACACAAAGAACAAATACTTGCAACCCGACGCGTAAGATGGGTTGTCAATCCCTCCACAGTAAAAAGATAGATTGATTTGTGGTAGATTGGATAAATAGCTCTCGATAAAACGTGAAATAAAATTAGTAATAAAAAGTGCGGCAAGGTATTTTTGGGTTTTTGGAATAATAGATCTTAAAATAAAAGTGGCAAATAATAGATCGGAAAGCAAATATGCTAAAGAATAGACATGGGGGCCGTAGATTTCACTAGTGGCTTCTCTCAAGAAATAGCACACAGTGGGTAAACAAATTACCGTTGGGCAATTGATAGAAAATCGAATAGTTATGACGATATCCAAGGCAATGATCAATATATAGGCATCACATCCAAGATTAGTAGACCGACGCCTGCTTGCATCTACCACTATTACTCCACACATCGACTGCTATCCGGCATGCATCTGGTGTATTAAGTTCATGGAGAGACGGAGTAATGCAATAAGAACGATGACATGATGTACACGAGATCTATTCATGTAGGAATAAACCCAATCTTGTTAACCTTAATAGCAACGATACATATGTGTCTTGCTGCCCCTTCTGTCACTGGGAAAGAAAACCGCACGATCGAACCCATCACAAAGCACCTCTTCCCACGGCAAGAAAAATCGATCTAGTTCGCCTAAGTAAACCAAAGATTTGAAGAAGAAATACGATGATATAAATAATCAAGCATATAAGAGATCAAAAGAAGACTCAAATAATATTCATGGATATAGATCTAATCATAAACTCAAAGTTCATCGGATCCCAACCACCGCAAAAAGAGTTACATCAAATATATCTCCAAGAGAACATTGTATTGAGAATCAAAATAGAGAGAGAGAGGAAGCCATCTAGCTACTGCCTACGGACCTGTAGGTCTATGATGAACTACTCAAGCATCATCGGAGAGGCACCAATGAGGATGATGAACCCCTCCGTGATGGTGTTTCGATTGGATCTCGTGGTTCTGAAACTTGCAGCGGTTGGAATTGTGTTTCGTCGACTCCCCTAGGGTTTATGGAATATTGGGGGATTTATAGGGTGAGGAGGCGGTGCGGCAGGCCACCGAGGTGGGCACAACCAACCTAGGTGCACTTGGGCACCCAGGTGCGCCCTGGTGGGTTGTGGTCCCCTCAGAGCCCCCCTCTAGTACTTCATTGGCCCAACAGGTCTAGAAAAATTCTCCAAAAAGTTTCGCTGCGTTTGGACTCTGTTTGGTATTTATTTTCTGTGAAGTAAAAAACAAGCAGAAAACAATAAGTGGCACTGGGCACTATGTCAATAGGTTAGTCCCAAAAAATGATATAAAGTTGTTATAAAATGATTGTGAAACATCCAAGAATGATAATATAACAACATGGAACAAACAAAAATTATATATGCGTTGGAGGCGTATCACCCGCCCAGGCTGTTGACGTGCCTGTTGACTCCATCGCTATCCTCATCACCACTTCAACCACCCCACTCCCTAGTTCTAAACCATTTATTCTTTTTTTAGAAAGAAGGATCTTGCCCGACCTTAAATTCATGCCCTTACAAATCCAACATGTCTGCCAAAGTGCCACAAGGTTTAGTGAGCAACAAAGCAAAAGAGATACATGTCGGAAGGCGGATACATAGCGACGCAACGCTAGAAGGGACGATAAAGTAAAAAACTAAAGGCTATCGCAGTAGTGCGGGGTGGCGATTTGCCGGTGGTGTACCCTATGTCAAACGTCGAAGCTCAATGTACCTTGCTCGCACCCTTGAGATGAGCTCCTCCACGTGCCCTTTGTCCTGTGATTTTGCGAGAAGCTTCCATAGCTGCAAGAAAGACACCAATTTGTATAACAAATCAGCTGGATGTTTGATGAATTGTCCCTCTATCAAAGCTTTATTCACCATCGTCCAAAGTGACCATGCAATAGACCCAAAGCATAGCCACGTGATCCTCCTATCTCTGCCAGTAGTGGATGATACCAAACGATAGAACTCTAAGAACCCACTCGGGTTCCATGAGGAGCCCATTACCGCTCATACGGCACTCCACACAAACATGGCCATGATGCATCTGAATAAGATATGATTACGATTTTTGTGACACCCAAAATTTTGACCTTGTTTTATTTATAAAAATGTTGCCAGGAAATAAAACTTTTCCATTTTTGTCAGGATTTACCCCTTTTTGATTTTTGGATTTTTGACTCTAGTGGAAAAACCTTCAAAGAGTATTGTTGGACTTGAATACTCTCTTTTATAAAAACAATTCTTTTCAGTGGATTTGAATTTACAAGATTTGTTTTCTCAGAGTTTTATTCTTTTAAAATGATTTCTTTTGCATTTGGAGCCTGTTTGCACTACAACCATTTGACAAATGCATTTAAAATTTCCACCAAAATTTGGGGATGTCATGTGATGGTTCCACATCACTTTTATGCAAAAATACCTTCTGGCCATTGGAGATTTTGAGCTCTACACCAACTTTTCCAATCTGGTCCAGTGGGCACTTTTGCACTACAACCCATTTAAATTTTTCTTTAAAAATTCTTCCAAGTATTTGGAGATGTCAGTGGATGCATACAATTCATCTTAAAGCAAAAACCCAGTGATGTTCTTTGAAAAATTTGAGTGGATCAACCTCTTTTGCATTCTGGTCCAATTTGGTGATTTGTACTGCAACCATAATTTTCCTTGCTCTAGTAACCCTGAGCTTTTTCCTACTTGTAGCCCTCCCTTCAAAACCCTTAAGTCCAGGAGAGTGGACTCATTAGAGGCTTTTAAGTGCATGCTTTAAACCCTTTTTCTTTCTGTCCAAAACTGGAGTTTTGCAAAACTTGCACTAACAAGTTTCTGGTTTTGCCCAAGTGATCTTACCACCATCTCCTGCACCTAAAGAGACCCTGATCTGGAGACTTTGGCCACTCCAAGAGTTGCCTAAGTACACTTGGCATTCTGTCGAACACTTGGTGTGCACAGTCAGCTTGGGGCATGTTTTCTAGTTTGCACTGTGGACTTGCTCCAATGACCCAACAACCTTGTCCACTGAGCACCTTGCTACCCCTACCTCCATCCTGTGCATTGCCAGCTCCACCCTCGCGCTCTAGACCGCACTGGCATTTCGTCGAGCAGGTGTCGTGCGTGCTCTGGGCGCGCCCAGAGCGCACGTTTTGCACGCGCGCGCACTGAGCCGACACGCCGCACTGCCGCACTCGACGCGACCCGTCCCTGGCCCCTACTGCATCGCTGAACCGCGCACTAACCCGCTCCCTGCTCCACGGCATCTCTGGTGCCCTGCAGCGCCGCTGGCAACGCCCTTGGCGGCACGCCGGCGTCGGCAGCGGCCTCTGCCATGCTCGGCGCCGCCCAAACCACACCAGCGCGCCAGCTGCCCCAGGAAGCAGCCCGTGCTTATCCTCATGCTCGTCGCTACGCGTTCGTTGCCGCCACGATGCCCTGCAACTACAGCAACGGCGACCCGTCGTCGATCCTATCCACCGCCGCGGAGCCAGCCTCGTCACGCTATAAAAGGGAACCCCGAGCCCCTCCGAGCACTCAGGCGACCTCCAACCTTCCCTCTAGAGCTTCCCAAGCAGTGGATCGACCCGTAGTGGCCATCTTCCTCAACTCCGGCCAGTTCGGCCGCCGCCAAACTCCGGTGCGATTCGTCGCAGCCAGCCACCCTTTCGCCCAACCAACGCCACCAGTAGTTTCCTCTAGTCCATGCGGAGCTGCCCAGCTACCCAACTTCGGTCGGAGACCACCGGAGCACAAAAGTCACTTCGCCACCGTAGCCCCCTCCGCCGCGGAGCTCGCCGCCGGCGACTCCTTCCACCTCCGACGACCCAACAACCACCTGGGGGACCGCCTCGGTCTGGCCGTTCCATCCCCGCCCTTGGATGCCCGTGAGGCGCTGCCGTTCATCGACGGCGATCGCCGGAGCCCCGCTCCCGTCGGGCAGAAGAGAGGAGAGGGAGGGAAGAACGGTCAAACCTGACCAGTGGGCCCTCTGGACCCACTGTCAGTGACCCGCGCGGCCGTCCTCTCTCTTTTTAAGTGAAGGCGCATAACTCCCGAGTGCGCCTCCTCTGCTGCGAAAGCGTATTTCTTCTGAATCGTTTTCTTTTTCTGGTTTTATTTAAAAACAGAGTTTGACCAGACTTTGACCAGCTATAACTTTTAGAATAAAACTCCAAATGAGTTGATTCTTTTTCCTACCTCTCTCAAATTTCATATAGTTTATTTTAAGATTTATTTCAAAAATATTTGAGACAACTTTTGGTACTGTGTTTGAAATATTTGTTGTTTGGATATTTTGCAAATAGGATTTTGGAGAAAAGGGAAAGCTTCCAAAAAGTGCATCCTTTGCATACTCTTGAAGGCAAGCATTTCTGAACTCTGGCATAATATTTTGTTGTGGTGTTTTGATACGATCACAACACCTTTTGACTTGGAGTATGTGATAGCTTTATGTATCGATATAGTCTCGTGCATGAGCACACTTTGGAGTTGTTTTGTGATCAGAGATGGATGCACTAGTGACTTGGATCATCCTCGTAAGCTCCTCATGCATACTGGAAGGAAGCCGGGAGAGTCGTGGTCTTGGGTAGACACGAGCTTGTCCCTAGTCCCTCGTCGAGATGAGTATGTCCGGTATGGCATGGTGAGGCTTGAGGAGTGGTGATTCATTTCACAAATGGTAATATTGTTGGAGGATACTTGGACCGCCTATGTCGGTCGTAGATCGAGTCTTGATCAGTAGCTTCCCTATTTGTTGGTACCACCACTTGTCCCGGCCGCAGACGGGGTATGGTTCAGTAGGTTGTCAACCCCTTTCCAAAGCACACACCGTACAGAGAGGCCATGGTGGAAGATACCGGGTGCATCCGGTAGGCAGGCCACCTGGTCCGGGGGCATGGGTGTTTCCGGTTGGGACCGACAGGGGGGCACCCCCTTAGAGCGCGCGAATAGAAATTTGATCCCATGCTACGTCGAGGTTGTAGCCTCCCCACTTAGAGTTTTGCTTGGCAGGTGTCGTGGGTGATTCCAGACGCCGGTGAGTTAAGCTGGTGTGTGCAGGTCAGGCGTGTTTTCAATTAAAAGACCATAGACGGAATTAGTCCCGATGGACTAAGTAAACCCGTTACTCGTGGGAAGATGGTAATCCCTCTGCAGAGGATATATCCTGTTAGATAGCCTTATTCTTGAGTCAGGACCACAGTGTGAGTTGAATCTAGTAACGGTATTCGGATGGAGAACGATTTAGCTAGAACTCAGTGACGGTTTTCGGATGGAGACACGGCTAACTGGATCGCAACAACGGTATTCGGATGGAGATACGGCTTGATTAGACCAGATTATCGGTTTTCGGATGGAGAAACGACTGAACTGAATATTATTTATGATTATGGCACATATGGATTTCGATCTTTATTACTTTGGACTAACCATTTATATTATGTATTTTATTGAGTATCCCTGGGATGGTTCTACCTCCTGGATATTCGCTGTGATTATTCTCTTATAAGTCCTTTCTGTGGTGTCGCTCAGACGCCCGACTGTGGCATGCTTGTTGTTCATTTACCTTTTATAAGCCCTTTCTGTGGTGTCGCTCAGACGCCCGACTGCGGCATGCTTGTTGTTCATTTACCTTTTAAAAGCCCTTTATGTGGTGTCGCCCCGACGCCCGACTGCGGCATTATTATCTCTTGCAGTTTCCTCTCGAGGAGTCATTCAGACCCTCGTTTGGCACCAGTATTACTATTCTTGCAGTTTCCGCTCCAGGAGTCATTCAGACCCTCGCTTGGCACCCAGTACTTTATATTTGTTTATTTTACCCACATGTGCATCATGGTTTTTTTTTCGTACTTTTTGTGACAGACGTGTGATCACATAATAATCCGGAGCATGTTTGATATATTAAACCCGTGTTCTTAATGTTTGCGACTACATTCAAACGTACTCACTGGCTTGTCCCTGGCTATTGTCTTGGCCAGATTCCTTGCGTGGAGATAAGCATCGCGGTGACAACCCCCGGAACCTACGTGTTGACTTTTGCAGCCTCGCGAAGATAGGAGTTATCCTGGTCAGCTGTTCTTGTGGGAAATGGAGTCCCATAGACGCAGATGTATCCAACCGCTTCCGCCTTCTACCATTAGAAACCAAGTGTTGCACTCCTAGGCCTCAATGGTCTTGTACTACATAATTTTGTACCTTGCTTGGAATTCTTGTATCAAGTTGGTACCTCATCAGCTAACAGTAATCCTGGGGCTGGTGAGCACAAGGCCGTTTTTCTGGGAATTTATATCCCGAAAACCCGGTCGTGACAATTTTCACGTTCCCCACGCCAGATGCATCTTCCATCGCCGAGCCTTTTCTTTTCTACACCTGGTCAACACTCGTTATTCTATTGCGTGCCACTTGCCACAGAAATATTTTTATTTAGGCACGCAACCTTGCCTTCCATACCCCGGATAGGTCACAAGGGGTCACAAATTTGAAGATCTCCTTGCATAAAGAACCTATAGAAAATTGGCCAGATGGCTCCAAACGCCAAACCACCTCGTCCCTTCCCTGACTAAGATAGTACCCTTGAAGTTTATACACAAGTTTTCCCACTCTATGACTTCTGCATCCCCCAAGGACCGGCAGAACTATGGTGCCCATCGACTATGTTGCCATACAACCGCAACCCTGGCGGTTTGGTCGTCAGCGATGGCAAACAAGGTTGGATAAAGGTCGCGGAACCTACAATCTTCATAGCAAATATCCATCCAGAAGCACATTTCTTTGCAATTGTGCACTATAAATTTGACACCTAAACGAAGGAGACGCCGCACCTTCCTAACATCCCTCGCAAATTGTGATAGTTTTATGTTCCTCATAAAATCCACACCCCCATGGACTAGATACTTTCGTCTGAATATATCTAACCATAAGCCACCCTGCCCGGTTAGGATCTTCCATGCCCATTTTGTCATGAGACACCAGTTCCTTATTTTGGTGTTGATGACACCTAAGCCGCCCACTTCCTTAGGCTCACAGATGTTCTCCCAACTCACCATGTGGTATTTCTGTTTCCCGCTTTATTTCACCCAAAAAACGGGATCATGCCTTATTTAGTTTCTCATGCATGTATGCCATCTTGAAGTAAGTAAAACCCCATAGTGAACAACGGAATGTTCATTAGGCAGTCGTTAATGAGGACTAGCCGGCCACCGCACATTAATAATTTGCCCTGCCATGGTTCCACCCTCGCAGCTATTTTGTCCACCACCTGATGGAAATCCCCGATAGTTAATGCTCTCGTGGATATGGGCATACCCATATATTTCACACAGAAAGACCCCAATTCATAATTCATCATATGTGTAGCCCGCAACTTGGATTCAGGTCGCCACCCATGACCATGGCCTCACTCTTCTCAAAGTTTGTTTTTAACCCCGACATCTCTTCAAAGCACACCAAAAGAAATTTGAAATTTACTATCTCTTGCTCGGAGTTCTTGATGAAAATGAGCGTGTCGTCGGCATATTGGATGTGGGATAACCCCCGGGTATAATACGAGATGCCACCCTAGATATGTGACCTGCCGCCTTGGCATTGTCGAGAATGGAAGCCTGGGCGTCCGCAAGAATATTAAATAATAGAGGGGAAATCAGGATCTCCCTGCCTAACCCCTCATTTATTCCTAAAATATGGTCCAATCTCCCCAGAAATATTTACCACCGTCTGGCCACCCTGTACCAATTGCCGCATCTAGCTTATCAATAATTGATCAAAGCCTTTTGCCCTTAAGACCTCCTCTAAAAGTTCCCATCAAACCCTATCGTAGGCCTTCTCAAAATCAATATTAAGGATAAACACCTCTTCTTTGGTTGTCTTAATCTCAAACCGCATGTAACACCGCAATGCCATCCAAAATACTTCTCCCACAAATAAAGGTCGTTTGGTTCCGATCAATTATTTTGTTAGCTACTAGAGCTAGGCGAGTCGCAAATCCCTTTGCCATGAGTCTAAAGCTCACATTTATGAGGTTAATTGGGTGATACTGTCTAATGTTGTTCGCACCCTAGACCTTAGGCAGTACTGCGAGCACCCCATAAGTGAGGCACTTCACATCAATCTTTTCCATTGTAAATTCATGCACCAAAATAAAGAATTGGGGCCCCACTAGATTCCAAAACTTTTTATAAAAAGAACCGGGAACCCATCATGTCTCGGTGCCATATTTACCCTCATAGCTTTTAAATAATTTGTTATTTCCAAGAACGAGAAGGGGCCGATGAGTTCCTGGTTGTCTAGCATGGACACTCTCTGTTGGGGAACGTAGTAATTTCAAAAAATTCCTACACACACGCTAGATCATGGTGATGCATAGCAACGAGAGGGGAGAGTGTCGTCTACGTACCCTCGTAGACCGTAAGCGGAAGCGTTATGACAACGCGGTTGATGTAGTCGTACGTCTTCACGACTCGACCGATCCAAGTACCGAACACACGACACCTCCGAGTTCTGCACACGTTCAGCTCGATGACGTCCCGCGAACTCCGATCCAGCAGAGCTTCACGGGAGAGTTCCGTCAGCACGACGGCGTGATGATGGTGATGATGTTGCTACCGACGCAGGGCTTCGCCTAAGCACCGCTACGATATGATCGAGGTGGAATATGGTGGAGGGGGGCACCGCACACGGCTGGGAGAGATCAACAGATCAACTTGTGTGTCTTGGGGTGCCCCCTGCCCCCGTATATAAAGGAGCAAGGGAGGAGGAGCCGGCCCTAGGAGGGGCGCGCCAAGGGAGTAGGATTCCTACTCCTAGTAGGAGTAGGTTTCCTCCTTTCCTAGTCCAACTAGGAGAAGGGGGGAAAGGAGGGGAGGGGAGAAGGAAGGGAGAGAGGGGCCGCGCCCCAAACCTCTTGTCCAATTCAGACTGGGCTTGGGAGGGGCGCGCGCCACCTCCTGGCTGCTGCCTCTCCTTCCCACTAAGGCCCATTAAGGCCCAATACTTCTTCCCCGTATTCCCGTAACTCCCCGGTACTCCGAAAAATACCCGAATCACTCGGAACCTTTCCGATCTCCGAATATAGTCGTCCAATATATCGATCTTTACGTCTGGACCATTTCGAGATTCCTCGTCATGTCCCCGATCTCATCCGGGACTCCGAACTACCTTCGGTATATCAAATCACATATACTCATAATACCGATCGTCACCGAACGTTAAGCGTGCGGACCCTACGGGTTCGAGAACTATGTAGACATGACCGAGACACGTCTCCGGTCAATAACGAATAGCGGAACCTGGATGCTCATATTGGTTCCCACATATTCTACGAAGATCTTTATCGGTTAAACCGCATAACAACATACGTTGTTCCGTTTGTCATCGGTAGGTTACTTGCCCGAGATTCGATCGTCGGTATCTCAATACCTAGTTCAATCTCGTTACCGGCAAGTCTCTTTACTTATTCCGTAATGCATCATCCCGCAACTAACTCATTAGTCACATTGCTTGCAAGGCTTATAGTGATGTGCATTACCGAGAGGGCCTAGAGACACCTCTCCGACAATCGGAGTGACAAATCCTAATCTCGAAATACGCCAACTCAACAAGTACCTTCGGAGACACATGTAGAGCACCTTTATAATCATCCAGTTACGTTGTGACGTTTGGTAGCACACAAAGTGTTCCTCTGGTAAACGGGAGTTGCATAATCTCATAGTCATAGGAACATGTATAAGTCATGAAGAAAGCAATAGCAACATACTAAACGATCAAGTGCTAAGCTAACGGAATGGGCCAAGTCAATCACATCATTCTCCTAATGATGTGATCCCGTTAATCAAATGACAACTCATGTCTATGGTTAGGAAACTTAACCATCTTTGATTAACGAGCTAGTCAAGTAGAGGCATACTAGTGACACTATGTTTGTCTATGTATTCACACATGTATTATGTTTCCGGTTAATACAATTCTATCATGAATAATAAACATTTATCATGAAATAAGGAAATAAATAATAACTTTATTATTGCCTCTAGGGCATATTTCCTTCAGTCTCCCACTTGCACTAGAGTCAATAATCTAGTTCACATCACCATGTGATTTAACATCAATAGTTCACATATTTATGTGATTAGTTCACATCTCCATGTGACGAACACCCAAAGGGGTTACTAGAGTCAATAATCTAGTTCACATCGCTATGTGATTAACACCCAAAGAGTGATCATGTTTCGCTTGTGAGAGAAATTTAGTCAACGGGTCTGCCAAATTCAGATCCGTATGTATTTTGCAAATTTCTATGTCTACAATGCTCTGCACGGAGCTACTTTAGCTAACTGCTCCCACTTTCAATATGTTTCCAGATTAAGACTTAGAGTCACCTGGATGAGTGTCAAAAGTTGCATTGACGTAACCCTTTACGACGAACCTTTTGTCACCTCCATAATCGAGAAACATATCCTTATTCCACTAAGGATAATTTTCACCGCTGTTCAGTGATCTACCCTTAGATCACTATTGTACTCCCTTGCCAAACTCAGTGTAGGGTACACAATAGGTCTGGTACACAGCATGGCATACTTTATAGAACCTATGGCTGAGGCATAGGGAATGACTTTCATTCTCTCTCTATCTTCTGCCGTGGTCGGGTTTTGAGTCTTACTCAACTTCACACCTTGTAACACAGGCAAGAACTATTTCTTTGACCGTTCCATTTTGAACTACTTCAAAATCTTGTCAAGGTATGTACTCATTGAAAAAGCTTATCAAGCGTCTTGATCTATCTGTATAGATCTTGATGCTCAATATGTAAGGAGGTTCACCGAGGTCTTTCTTTGAAAAAACTCCTTTCAAAAACTCCTTTATGCTTTCCAGAAAATTCTACATTATTTCCGATCAACAATATGTCATTCACATATACTTATCAAAAAATGCTGTAGTGCTCCCACTCACTTTCTTGTAAATACAGGCTTCACCACAAGTCTGTATAAAACTATATGCTTTGATCAACTCATCAAAGCGTATATTCCAACTCCGAGATGCTTGCACCAGTCCATAGATGGATCGCTGGAGCTTGCACATTTTGTTAGCACCTTTAGGATTGAGAAAACCTTCTGGTTGCATCATATACAACTCTTCTTTAAGAAATCCATTAAGGAATGTAGTTTTGATATCCATTTGCCAGATTTCATAAAATGTGGCAATTTGCTAACATGATTCGGACAGGCTTTTAAGCATCGATACGAGTGAGAAAATCTCATCGTAGTAACACTACTATCAGCGTCTGTCTTCCTCTTGAAGATCCATTTATTCTTAATGACTCACCGATCATCGGGCAAGTCAATCAAAGTCCATACTTTGTTCTCATACATGGATCCCATCTCAGATTTCATGGCCTCAAGCCATTTCATGGAATCTGGGCTCATCATCGCTTCCTCATAGTTCGTAGGTTCGTCATGGTCTAGTAACATGACCTCCAGAACAGGATTACCGTACCACTCTGGTGTGGATCTCACTCTGGTTTACCTATGAGGTTCGGTAGTAACTTGATCTGAAGTTACATGATCATCATCATTAGCTTCCTCACTAATTGGTGTAGTATTCACAGGAACAGATTTCTGTGATGAAATACTTTCCAATAAGGGAGCAGGTACAGTTACCTCATCAAGTTCTACTTTCCTCCCACTCACTTCTTTCGAGAGAAACTCCTTCTCTAGAAAGGATCCATTCTTAGCAACGAATATCTTGCCTTCGGATCTGTGATAGAAGGTGTACCCAACTGTCTCCTTTGGGTATCCTATGAAGACACATTTCTCCGATTTGGGTTTGGGCTTATCAGGATGAAACTTTTTCTTATAAGCATCGCAACCCCAAACTTTAAGAAACGACAACTTTGGTTTCTTGCAAAACCATAGTTCATATGGTGTCGTCTCAACGGATTTAGATGGTGCCCTTTTTATCGTGAATGCAGCTGTCTCTAATGCATAACCCCAAAACTATAGTGGTAAATCGGTAAGAAACATCATAGATTGCACTATATCCAATAAAGTACGGTTATGACGTTCGGACACACCATTATGCTGTGGTGTTCCAGGTGGCACGAATTTGTGAAACTATTCCACATTTTTTTAATTGAAGACCAAACTCGTAACTCAAATATTTGTCTCCGCGATCAGATCGTAGAAACTTTATTTTCTTGTCATGATGATTTTCCACTTCACTCTGAAATTCTTTGAACTTTTCAAATGTTTCAGACTTATGTTTCATCAAGTAGATATACCCATATCTGCTCAAATCATCTGTGAAGGTCAGAAAATAACGATACCTGCCGCGAGCCTCAACACTTATCGGACCGCATACATCAGTATGTATTATTTCCAATAAGTCAGTTGCTCGCTCCATTGTTCCAGAGAATGGAGTTTTAGTCATCTTGCCCATGAGGCATGGTTCGCAAGCATCAAGTGATTCCAAAAACCCATCAGCATGGAGTTTCTTCATGCGCTTTACTCCAATATGACCTAAACGGCAGTGCCACAAATAAGTTGCACTTTCATTATTAACTTTGCATCTTTTGGCTTCAATATTACGAATATGTGTATCACTAAAATCGAGATCCAACAAACCATTTTCATTGGGTGTATGACCATAGAAGGTTTTATTCATGTAAACAGAACAACAATTATTCTCTAATTTAAATGAATAACCGTATTGCAATAAACATGATCAAATCATATTCATGCTCAACGCAAACACCAAATAAATTATTTAGGTTCAACACTAATCCCGAAAGTATAGGGAGTGTGCGATGATGATCATATCAATCCTGGAACTGCTTCCAACACACATCATCACTTCACCCTTAACTAGTTTCTGTTCATTCTACAACTCCCGTTTCGAGTTACTACTCTTAGCAACTGAACTGGTATCAAATACCGCAGGGTTGCTATAAACACTAGTAAAGTACACATCAATAACATGTACTCCCTCCGTTCCTAAATGTAAGTCTTTGTAAAGATTTTACTAGGTGGACTACATACAGAGCAAAATGAATGAATCCACACTTAAAATGCATTTATATACATCCGTATGTAGTTCATATTGAAATCTCTACAAAGACTTATATTTTGGAACGGAGGGAGTATATCAAATATACCTTTGTTCACTTTTCCATCCTTCTTATCCGCCGAATACTTGGGGCAGTTCCGCTTTCAGTGACCAGTCCCTTTGCAGTAGAAGCACTTAGTCTCAGGCTTAGGTCCAGACTTGGGCTTCTTTACTTGAGCAGCAACTTGCTTGCCGTTCTTCTTGAAGTTCCCCTTCTTCCCTTTGCCCTTTTCTTGAAACTGGTGGTCTTGTCAACCATCAACACTTGATGCTCTTTCTTGATTTCTACCTTCGTTGATTTCAGCATCGCGAAGAGCTCGGGAATTACTTTCGTCATCCCTTGCATATTATAGTTCATCACGAAGTTCTAGTAACTTGGTAATAGTGACTAGAGAACTTTATCAATTACTATCTTATCTGGAAGATTAACTCCCACTTGATTCGAGCAATTGTAGTACTCAGACAATCTGAGCACATGCTCACTGGTTGAGCTATTCTCCTCCATCTTATAGGCAAAGTACTGTCAGAGGTCTCATACCTCTCGACACGGACATGAGTATGAAATACCAATTTCAACTCTTGGAACATCTTATATGCTCCGTGGCGTTCAAAACATTTTTGAAGTCCCGGTTCTAAGCCGTAAAGCATGGTGCACTAAACTATCAAGTAGTCATCATATCGAGCTTTTGTCAAAACGTTCATAATGTCAGCATCTGCTCCTGCAATAGGTCTGTCACCTAGCGGTGCATCAAGGACATAATACTTCTGTGCAGCAATGAGGATAATCCTTAGAACACGGATCCAATCCGCATCATTGCTACTAACATCTTTCAACTTATTTTTCTCTAGGAACATATCAAAAATAAAATAGGGGAGCTAAACGCGAGCTATTGATCTACAACAACATAGACAAGCAAAATACTATCAGGTACTAAGTTCATGATAAATTTAAGTTCAATTAATCATATTACTTAAGAACTCCCACTTAGATAGACATCCCTCTAATCATCTAAGTGATCACGTGATCCAAATCAACTAAACCATGTCCGATCATCACGTGAGATGGAGTAGTTTTCAATGGTGAACATCACTATGTTGATCATATCTACTATATGATTCACACTTGACCTTTCAGTCTCAGTGTTCCGAGGCCATATCTGCATATGCTAGGCTCGTCAAGTTTAACCCGAGTATTCTACGTGTGCAAAACTGGCTTGCACCCGTTGTAGATGAACGTAGAGCTTATCACACCCGATCATCACGTGGTGTCTCGGCACGACGAACTTTGGCAACGGTGCATACTCAGGGAGAACACTTTTATCTTGAAATTTAATGAGAGATCATCTTATAATGCTACCATCAATCAAAGAAAAATAAGATGCATAAAGGATAAACATCACATGCAATCAATATAAGTGATATGATATGGCCATCATCATCTTGTGCTTGTGATCTCCATCTTCGAAGCACCGTCATGATCACCATCGTCACCGGCGCGACACCTTGATCTCCATCGTAGCATCGTTGTCGTCTCGCCAACTATTGCTTATACGACTATCGCTACCGCTTAGTGATAAAGTAAAGCAATTACAGGGCGATTTCATTGCATACAATAAAACGACAACCATATGGCTCCTGCCAGTTGCCGATAAGTCGGTTACAAAACATGATCATCTCATACAATAAAATATAGCATCATGCCTTGACCATATCACATCACAACATGCCCTGCAAAAACAAGTTAGACGTCCTCTACTTTGTTGTTGCAAGTTTTACGTGGCTGCTACGGGCTGAGCAAGAACCGTTCTTACCTACGCATCAAAACCACAACGATAGGAAATAAATAATAACTTTATTATTGCCTCTAGGGCATATTTCCTTCACTCTCATCTCCTACTCCCACATATTAGGACAAGGGATGCTGCTCCGCCCGAAGTGGACCTCAACAACTGTCTATAGAAATCATCAATATGGGTCCGCAATTCCGCTGCCCTGGAATAAATATCATCCCCTCTCTTAGTACTCTAATTGTGCATCACCGACGACGCTCATTAACAATGCATGGAAGAATTCCATGCTTGTGTCTCCTTTTAGAATCCATCATTGTTGCCCTCTTTGTCTCTAGTACATTTTCTCACACATCAAGACAAAAATCATTTCATCTTCCGCCGCGTACCCCCTATCCCACTCATCATGGGATAGGCCACTACTATCCGCCTTTGTGTCAAGCATTTTATTTCAGGCATTATTGTGTTCTTATGCACCCTCATCTGGCTTCCCACATTTCCTTAAGATGATGTCGCGAACGACGAATACAATGTTTCCATTCATCTAGGGCATCACACAACGGTCCATACCGAAGTGGTCGGTTAGCCTACGCCTCTCCCCATATGTAGTTTACCCTCTCCACAAACCTAGGCTTTAAGATCCATTGCTTACCAAAATAGAAGCGCTCTAGTATTCAACGGTACGACTCCCTAGAGTGTAAGTGAGGGGGGAGTGTTTAGATCCCAAACGTGTCTCAGCCATGAGGGAGCACGTCAGGAATTTTGTCTCCCACTCTGGTCCAACACACACCTAATTGGGTTTTCCTGGTTGTTGGTCCATGTGAACTGAGCACCACATGATGTAGCTCAATTAGCGCCAAGTCTGCCACCCACTCATTGAACGTTTCAACTAGGCCCTGGTCATTTATTATCCGGTTGCTCTTGTATTCTACTAATCGTAACATATTACCCCCCTCCCCAATAACGACGGGTTTTAGTGAATTCGAGACCTTGTCAAAAAATTCTCGCCAAAAATTGGGTGATCTAGAGTGGTCGGCCGGTCCATACACCACTACCAGATCCCATTTAAAGTTATTGTTACATTGAATCAACTCAACACTCAGAAAAATTCCCCGTGAAGAAAGAGATAACCTCGAAAGTCTCCTTGTTCACCCCTAAAAGGATCCCTCCCGGCCCGTCGGCTGCCGGCACCCATTCCCAGTGAAATGGCATGGATTCAGCCAATGAATCCACGTCCACTTGAGAAAAATACGTGCGTATTATTTCTTGTAGGCTAATAAAATCAAGGGGTTGATCTCTACTATATTCTATCAATTGTCGCTTTCGGTCTCAATGTCTGAACCCCCTTAGATTCCAGAAAATGCCCCTCATTGCGTCATTGAGGGGGATCGGGGCCCCGCCCCATTAGTCGTGTAATCCATCCGGTTGGTGCCCCCATCCGCGGCAACGACTGCGTCCACGTCCTCCACCATGCCCCTGCTAGAGGCGGCACGACTTGACGATGTGGTTCGGCCACTGCCATTCTTGCCAAGTCCTGCCGGGCAATGGCCTCAGTGATTCTTTTGTCATGCCATCTTTCAAATTTTTCTTTAAATAACTTGGCATTTTCATAAGCTTGGGTTCTACATTCATCTAGAGAACTAATGTCAAATAACCTCTTTTCACTCGCAAGTTTAAAATCATAGTTAAGTTCTTTAATTACTCAATAAGCTCTGTATTATAATTGTAGAGGTAAGTGACATGCTTTTCCGTAGACCATTTATAAGGAGACATACCCATATCATTTTTTATAAGCAGTTGTATAAGCCCATAATGCATCATCAAGTTTCTTAGACCAATTCTTTCTGGATCTATTAACGGTCTTTTGCGAGATTAATTTTATTTCTCTATTGCTCAATTCAACTTGACCACTAGACCGAGGATGATATGGGGATGCAATTCTATGGTTGACATCATATTTAGCTAGGAGTTTGCGATGCACCATGAATGAAATGTGAACCACCATCATTCATTAAATATCTAGGGACTCCAAACCTTGGAAAGATAATTTCTTTATGCATTTTAATGGATGTGTTGTGATCAGGACTACTAGTTGGAATAGCTTCTACCGACTTAGTAACATAATCAACAACAACACAAATATGAGTGTACCCATTAGAGGAAGGAGAAGGTCCCATATAATCAAAGCCCCAAACATCAAATGGTTCAATAACAAGTGAATAATTCATAGGCATTTCCTAACGTCTACTAACATTACCAATTCTTTGACATTCATCACAAGAAAGGACAAACTTATGTGCATCTTTGAAGAGAGTAGGTTAATAACAAACCAGACTATAATAACCGATGTGCGGTTCTGTCTCCTACATGGTGCCCTTCGTAGCTTCAGAATGACACTTCCATAAGATTTGCTCCTATTCATGCTTAGGTACACCTCGTCTAATAACACCGTCTACTCCTTCTTTATATAAATATGGGCAGTCCCAAAAGTAATGTCTTAAATCAAGGAAGAACTCTTTCTTTTCTTGGTATGTAAAGCTAGATGGTATATATTTAACAACAATGTAATTAGCATAGTCTGCATACCAGTGATTATTATGAGAAGTCGAAACATATATAACAACTAATTCTCATCAGGAAAACTATCATCAACAGGCAGTAGGTCATCAAGAACATTTTCCATTCCAGACAAGTTATCTTCTACAGGATTCTTAGCTCCTTTTCTGTGAATAATATGCAAATCAAACTCTTGTAATGAAAGGACCCACCTAATCAGTCTAGGTTTAACATCTTTCTTTTCCATAATATATTTAATAGCAGCATGATGAGTGTGAATGTTACTTTAGAATCAATAATATAAGGTTTGAATTTATCACATGCAAACACAACTGCGAAAAAACTTTCTAAATACTAGCATAATTCTTTTGAGCACTATCTAGAGTCTTACTAGCACAATGAAGAACATTCAATTTCCCATCAACTCTTTGACCCAGAACATCACCAATAGGATAATGACTAGCATCACACATGATTTCAAAGGGTAGGTTCCAATCACGTGGTTGAACAATAGGTGCAGAAATCAAGGCTTTCTTAAGTACTTCAAAGGCTTCTACGCAATCATCATCAAAAACAAATGGAACATCTTTTTGCAAAATATTAGTAAGAGGCCTAGCAATTTTAGAGAAGTCTTTTATGAACTTCCTATAGAAACCAGCATGACCAAGGAAACGTCTTATGCCTTTAATATCTTTAGGACATGGCATTTTCTCAATTCATTGTTACGCGTCGGTGCTATACAAACAGTTTCTAACACCTTTCCGTGATGACATTTGGAATCGTCGCCTAGTGAGTGACGGCGATAGGGGGGTCCTTCCCACATGACCCAGAAACCGTCGGGGATATGCCCTCCCAGCACACACGTTCGGCAAAATGAGTTCGTGTGCGACCGGCGAGCGCTCAAATACGGAAATACGTACAATAGAGCTAAGAAATACAATTATACATGCGAAATAGTTTTCGGTCGCAAGTACATCCCACATAGTTAGTCCCCGCTAAACATTTCCGTTCGTATGTACATACCACACAGTCGCTCCAAGGAAAACGTTTCCGTTCACAGGTACATCACACACAATTTTCCTCGTTAAATCGTTTGTGATAGCGTTGCCATTGCACACGATATTAACAATTTTATCGTTTGCGTTATTGAATGCATCACACACGGTGCATAGAAGAAACTGTGTGGCAAAGGCTGTCCATCACACACAGTTTTTATGTGGTAAGCGTTTGCACAAGGTGGCCTAAAGCAAACAGTTTTGAAGAGGATGTCGTGTGTACAGTGGAGATTGATCGCACACGTAGTGGATCCTAGAAACGTTTCTGATCTCCACGTCTATCGCAGACGTTTCGCTTTCGCAAACCGTGTGCAATGTAATCCCTAATGTAAAAATCACATGTTTTGAATTTGAAAGTAGGCAATCACTTATTTCATATCTAACCATGTTTATTACAATTATAGGTTCAACCACCAATGCACAGGTACAGATACTGAAGAACTACAGAAGCACCAAGTAAAGAATGACGAACCACAGTTGTACTAAAGACTGTAAAGAGAGAGGCGAAAGACATTCTGGTTGCTAGAGAAGGTGAAGCGGAATGCCCATATTGTGCCCTCCTCCATGCGTAATGCACGCACGACTCTAGCCCAACCCCTTGTGATGGAAGCCCGTCCATCCTTCATTATCTTCATTACGACTTCTCGATGCTCATTGTAGTCTGGATGAAATACTTTAACCTTCATGTGTGTGCACCAATCATGTACTTTGCGAGGTAATCTTGAGTGAACTGCTTCGGGAACCACTACGAACGAAAAAGATTCAGACATTGTTGTCTAAAAACTCATTATGGGTAGTAAAAAGAGAAGGTTGCAGAGTTTGTAGTTACCATCCTACATCTCACTGTTGTGTTGGATAGAGCATAAACAAATAATTTGCTTGCCACCATTCGTATCTTTTTGCTAATAATCCTTATCAGTTTCCTCACTAGATGGTTGTTCATGAATATCTCATTGCTCCATACGCAAAAAAGGTCGATGCGTGGATCCTTGCCAAGGGCATATGTTCCTACAAGCAACAAGTAAATATTAGAAGCTAACAAGTGTCTAGGCCTGGATCTATATGCACTACATTATGGAACGACGGGGGGAGTACAAGCCGAGGGATGAAGCTAACCTCGGCGGAAAATGGTGGCCACTCCCATTGTTGTCCTGCATAAGTAGTGGAAAGGCATGATAAGTACAACAACCTTAACATCAAACAAATATAGCAAAGGTAAACAACATCATCTCCAAATGATAGCTTGAATGTGTTGGTTTGAGCATGCTGTTAAAGCAGATATAAAATGGAAGGCAATGTTACCAACAACAGGCTTAACAACCATCAAATATTGCAATTCAAACTGGTATTGTTGAAAATGAATAGAATGTAGGTAATGCTTAAACATCGCACTGGATAAATGTGTATAACTGAAATAAAGGGCATGTGTTAACTACACCAGGAATAACTGGAACCAAATATAGCCGTTCAAACTGGTATTGATGTGGTCAAGCGGCAAAGTTCCGACTTGCACATAATGAACAACACATTGTGAATGACTGAAATAAACAAGGCATAAATGACCAGTATAACAACAAAATATAGCCATTGAAATCTGGACAGAGTCTCACTGCAACCAACCTAACAAGAAAATACAGGTAAAAAGGGCATATGCTTGAAAACTGGACAAATGCTCACTGCAACCAACCTAACAAGCAGATACAGATAAACAAGGCATCTACTTGATAACTGGACAAATGCTAAAAAAAGCAACCTAACAACCAAATACAGATAAACAAGGCATCTGGTTGATAACTGGATAAATGCTCACTGCAACCAAACTAAGAACCAAATACATATAAACAAGACATCGGCTCGATAACTGAAAAAATGCTCACTCCAACCAACCTAACAACCAAATACAGATAAACAAGGCATCTACTCACTATAAACAACAAAATATATCCATTCGTGAAACCGAAGTGGACAATTCATACTTAAACATCATATAGCCCTATTGAGCAATACATTTTTGCATAACTGAAATAATTAAACACGGCATAGTTAAAGCTCCGCATGAAAAATGCTACTACAACAAAGGGTATGGGTTGGCAGGCTAGAAAAGGTAAGATTTGCTGATAGAATGTTGCCTCACATTTCATGGACGGGATCCTTCCAGTTGGAAGAGCACAGACCCATGGTGCGCTCTCTGATGTCACAGATGGGCTATTTCACCTTGGAAGAACCTTCGTGGGTGCCCTCCCCGTGGTCGTGGTTGATGAGATCTGACTTGGCAATTGAGGATCCCAAGCCGCCGCTGTAGAACGTTTCGTTCAGAAATGACAAAATGGGCTCGATGGCGTATAAAGCTCTCAAATCCTTGACCGCTTGGCCGAGGAGATCAGCGGCAGGGCCGTCAAAAAGATCGATGGCGGTTGAACCAGAGGGGTTGGGGATGGACCTCTTAACCTGTGACATGGCCCGCATGAAGCCATCGTTGTGGACGAGCTTGATGTCATAGCCAGCTTTCCCGAGATACATTAATACGTTAGCCCGCTGACATGAAGCCTTCGGCATGGCAACGTAGTCAACGTCTTCGCCGGCTTCCGTGGCGACGTGTTGCTCCGGGATCGACAGGTCGGGGCGAATGGCGGCCACTTCGCCAACGTCCGCCGGAGAGGCCATGATAAACCTCTTCTTGGTCGGACGCTCGTCAGGCTCCCCGGGATACGTCATCGAGCTTAGGCTGCGACATTCTGGAGTAGGGGATGTGGATCTGGCGGGGAGGGACATCGCAGGCCTCATCTAAAAACTCAGGGGAGTGGGGCGACAGTATGGGAATCGCTGGGTAACCTGAACTTTATTATCTAAGCTAGGAGGAACGGGCAGACCGACACGGGTTGGCGGCGGCGCCAGCGGCGGCCGCGAGCTAGGGTTCAAGGGGGGAGGTGGTGGGTGGGGGACTGTGGAGGTAGGGGGGGTGTTTGAGGAAACGCCACGGGTACTGAAAATTTAATTAATGGTGGGTGGAGATGGTGGTGGACGTGGGAGGGTGATGGTTCAAATGCCTCGGCTACTGCAATTTTACTATAAGGTCGGTGCTGGAGGAGTGTGGGTGACGGTTGAAGTACGGTGGCTACTAAAATTTGGGTAAAGGAATTGATGCGGGGCGGGAGTGCCCAAGATCTCGCACGGTCCAATAACAATATGCGTGTATGATAATAAGGAAAAGTGGCGCCGAACCACCGATTTTTGCAACGCTCAAGGCGGGTAGTTTGTTTTTATATTTCTACCTAGCTGGTATATCGCACACGGTTCATCCTAATTTCCAAATAAACTTACCCGCCTTTAGCTTGCATAGGTGGTGGTTTTACGGCGCACTTGCATCGCACACGGTTAAGCCAGTACCTCCACCCTTTGCTCGCGCTTGCGCAGTCGTGGTGATTTTACAACGCACTTGCATCGCACACGGTTGAGCTAGTACCTCCACCTTAATTTGCTCGTGCTTGCGCAGGCGTGGTTATTCACAACGCACTTGTATCGCACACGGTTAAGATATTATACCCATGTCCGTTGAGCGTCATGAGAGTCTGTGCAGCAAAAAATAACGTTAGAGAGGGCCCGAAGACAGCCACACCAGCATGTGGCCCAAATATATATGAGTGAAAAGGGTGGTCTGTGATGTTCAAAATTCCAATGCACAACTTCGACCGCGCGAGCCCACGGTTGGGCACGTCATCGAAGATTGATGAGAGGGGCCAGAAGTCAAGAACCACCTGGAAGTGGCCAAATATATGTAGGAATATTGGGGATGTTTAAAACTTTAAATACACAATGCATAACTTTGGTGGCACCTGCCTCGCAAACCCGAAAGAACCCTTGGATATATATATGATGACATAATGTCATACCTAGCTAGGATGCTTGGCCCACCACTTCCCACTTCGTGTCAGCGGGGCGGATGCACGTAATGATCGATACTTTGGTCATACATGCATGTCGCCATGATCTACCCTAAGACGGACCAATGAATCTATCATTTGGTCAAACGACAGCTGTTGTTGTCAATAATCCGCTTGGGCCAATAGATTGAACCATCATAAAAATCCACGAGAGGGACCACAAAACCAGCACCTCTTGCATGCAGCCCAAAATAATGTACGTTGGGAAGGGGTGATGTGTGTTTTCAATATAGAATAATGTACAATTTAGATGTGGTGCCTACCTCTCGATACAGACAACAACCATGAAGGCAAGGTAGTTAAGGACGAGATACACAGGGTATGATGTAGGTCGAACCCAGCAATCCGAGCATGTGGGAGGGAATCCTGACAATGCATGAGCTCGAGCTTTGGTTGAGCGACATGTGACGATGACCGGCCCTAACATGAACTAGGAGGAATCCATTCATGGCCAACACATACCCTCATTATCAGTCAAAGGGATGATATATATACACTCGGAGAGCCCACAGATATGTGTGTCGTCACAAAAAACCGCACAAGGGAGACGTGGTCGATCAGAAGACCCCGTATACACTGCATGCAACCCAAAAATATGTATGGGTACAGTGGTCTGTGATGTGTTTAAATCCCAAATGCACAACTTCGATGGGCCACCAACTACATTACAAACCAAACACCGTACCCGACTCCAAGCCTGGTTCAATATGTACGACGTCAGTTTCCCAACTTCGAGGGCAGCGGCGGGGGGGGGGGGGGCTTCGTCCCACGCATGCGCTCAAACTTTATTTGGTCTAGCATGGGACACATCTATATCTATACCCCTATATAGTGTGCGAATAACTTTGAAAGTTGTTCGTTGGATGAAGCCAATCCGATGGTACAAATATGGAAAATCCGAGCACTACTAGCCGTTGGATATCATCTACATTCCACCAGATTCTGCCACATGTACAATCTAGAAGACTCCATGGTTGAACTTAAGCATAATGCACAAACCTCAAAACACAAGCACTTCTCCTTTGTTCTCTAGAATCTTCCATATCTTAATTGCCCAAACTTTTTTTCTAAATGAATTGTCACTTTTGTTTTTACTTTATGCTTTACAATGCACAATTCCATGAATCTTAAAATAGATTTTTTATAAAACTAATTGATTTTGGATGAGATGAACTATAAGAATTAAACGAACATCTACATCATGCATATATGACTCAAAGCTTACATGCTATAGTGTGGTGTTTATTCATAATTTGGTTACCAAATCTCATGCACGCAATGCATGTGTACCTTACTAGTATCAATAGGAAACCATCATGGTCAACCCTTCTCGTTGTTGGGTCAAAGGGATAGATTGTGTGGGCCCCCCTTAATTGTCGGTAAAGGATAGTATATATACCTCGGGGAGCCCACAGATATGTGCCGCGTCTATAAGCCGCACAAGGGAGACATGCTCGAGAAGAACACCCTGCCCCCTATACCCTGCATGCAACCTGAAAGAGGTTTATATAATCGCCATGACAGGTCAAGCCAATCATTCTTTAATTTTTTAGAGCAAAAATAACCATAAAAACATAGTAGGTTTATATAATCGCCATGACAGATCAAGTCAATCATTCTTTAATTTTTTAGAGCAAAAATAACCCATAAAACATAGTCTAACAAATTAGCAAAACAAGGATCCCAAGGTTTATATAATTGCCATGATAGGTCACTATAGAGATATAATATATCTCTATAATGACCGTGTCATGGCACTTAAATTAAGCTTGAGATATGCAACTTCCCACCGGGTCACCTATCCTTGGATTACTCCAGCCCGAGCACGCTTAACTTCTGCATTCTATTCGACTAGGATAGCGGATGGGAAGTCGCCCCTTGCTGATAAGAATTGCCTCCTTGCCATTAAGGTGTTTCACGCTGGTCACCCTATGGGACCTACTCCCTCCTATTACACACATTTGTGCTTTTAGAAACTATGTGGGATATTTACATGGCCGGTGTGTCGCCGCTAGCCTTCAATGAGCACTGACACTGGTAGCGGGAAAACGATGGGAGAAGAGGCGGGAAACTGATGAGAGGAGTGGCGAGAACCGGTAGTCTGTTTAGAAAACCTAGTAGAGAAGGAAGCATGAGCAGCACGACGCATGCGCACAGTGCTTACCCATGTGCTGTCGAAAGGGCTCAGGGTTGCCGTTCGATCTGGGAGCATCCAATGTGCACACGTACGATCCATGGGGTTTGGGTTCTGGCCAATCAGAACGCACGACTCAGATCGCGCGCGCAGCAGGGGGGAGGGGGGCATCGGCCACAGTTTAGTAGGCACATGAATTTCGCGAGTGAACCGTGTGCTATTTGAAAACATTTCGTGAGAAGAATGTCGGTTTTTAAATCCCCGTAAATCCAAAACTAACCCGAAAATCGTGAAACCTGGCATGGTGTCACGACATGGCACATATATGTCGAGGAATTTTTTTCGTCCATTTTGGTGCAAGTTTTATTACAAGCCTCTTACAATCCGGAGCTTCTCTCAACGAAGCCTCGTGGTTCCGATAGGGAAACATGTCCCCCTTGTGGGCAAAACGTAATCACTGCCTCTTTTCGCCTTGTATTTTCTTCTACTGGCAACATGGAACGACAGGATATCCGTGGTGAAATTTGAACTTATTCAGGGTTCGTTTGGCCTTCTTATACACTAATTGAGTTTCCTAGGCATTTAATGTCCATAATTCAAGTCCGAACTTCAAATACATGCTCCAGTTCACCAAAATGGCTATAAAATTTATACATGTGTCCTTGGGTGCATGTTTAGTTCCCATGCCAGGAATGGGAACGAATTGCAACTGTACCCGCGTCCTGGCTCGTCCTCGAACATTTGGAATCTCGGTTTTTAAATCCCCGTAAATCCTAAACTCACCAGAAAGTCATCAAAGATGGCATGGTGTCACGTCATGGCACATACATGTCGTGGTAAAAACATTGTCCAATTTGGGCCAAGCTTTATTACAAACCTCTTACAAACCGAAGCTTCTCTCAAAGAAGCCTCGTGGTTCCGGTAGGGAAACGTGTTCCCCTTGTGGGCGAAATGTAATCACGGCCTCTTTTTGCCTTGTATTTTCTTCCACGGGCAACATGGAACGACATGATATCCGTGCTGAAATTTAAACTTATTCAGGGTTCGTTTGGCCTTTTTATACACTAATTGAGTTTCCTAGGCATTTAATGTCCATAATTCAAATCTAAACTACAAATACATGCTCCAGTTCACCAAAATGGCTAGAAAAATATAGATGTGTCCTTGGGTGCATGTTTAGGTCCCATGCCAGGAATGGGAACGAATTACAACCATATCAGTGTCCTGGCTCGTCCTCAAACATTTCGAATCTCGGTTTTTAAATCCCCATAAATCCAAAACTCACTAGAAAGTCATCAAAGGTGGCATGGTGTCACATCATGACACATATATGTCATGGTAAAAACATTGCCAATTTGGGCCAAGCTTTATTACAAACCTCTTACAAACCGGAGCGTGTCGCAAGAACCCTCGTGGTTTCGATAGGGAAACATGTCCCCTTGTGGGCCAAACGATAATCGCTCCCTCTTCTAGCCTCGTACTTCTACACGCAACACGGAACAACGGGAGATTCGCGTTGAACTTTCAAATTATTCAGGGTTCGTTTGACCTTTTTTATTCATTAATTGAGTTTTCTAGGCATTTAAGGTCCATAATTCAAATCCGGACTACAAATACATGCTCCAGTGCACCAAAATGGCTAGAAAAAACGTACATGTTTCCTTGGGGTGCATGTTTAGGTCCCATGGAACGAATGGGAACGAATTAAACCGTCTCGCCGTCCTGGCTTGGCCACAAACATTGCGAATCTCGGTTTTTAAATCTCTCTAAGTCCAAAACTCAGCAGGAAATCATGAAACTTGGCATGGTCTCACTACATGGTACATATAATTGTCCAATTTGGGCGAAGCTATATTACAAGCCTCTTACAAACTGGAGCCTGTCGCAACCCTCGTGGTTCTAGTAGGGAAACATGCCCCTCTTGTGGGCGAAACGATAATCGATGCCTCTTCTCGCCTTGAACTTTGTTTTCTATAGGCAACATAGAATGACAGGAGTGTCGGGCTAAAATTTGAAACTGTTCAAGGTTCGTTTGGCCATTGTATATATTACTAATTACTAAGTTTTCTACGCATTTAATGTAGTCCATAATTCAAATTTGAACTACAAGCACATGCTCCAATGAAGCAAAATGGGTGGGAAATCATACATGTGTCATTGGGTGCATGTTTAGGTCTCATTTAAGGAATGGGAATGAATTACAAACTTGTCATCGTCCTGAACATTGAGAATCTCGGTTTTTAAATCCAGTAAATCAAAAAGTCACCCAAAAAACATGAAACTTGGCATGGTTTCATGACATGGCACATATATGCCGTGGTAAAAAAATCGTCCAGTTTAAGAAGAGGCACACACATTAGTAACCAACGAAGTCCTTTTTGAAACAAAAAGCTGACACGTTAATATCACAAATGGTTGTATTATATTAACTGTGTCGAAATTTAACCATACTCGGTGGCGTGCACGCAGCTGTTTGATTAGACGGGAAGAGCACGAGAAGTCCGCCGTGCAGGCTCGAGGGGACGCGTGCGAGCAGTCCACCGCGCAGGCTCGACGGAATGCGTGCATCCTGTCCACCTCGCAGGCTCGACGGGACACATGGGAGCAGCAAGGCCGCCCATGCTCATCGGGAAGCGATCTCTTTGACCTCCATGCACCAGCCGCCGCCCGCCTCGCTCACAACTTGTCCATTAATTGGTTAATTAAAGCACATGGATAGAGGGTGTTTGCTTGTGATCCCATGGCAGCATTTGCTTTGTTCGTGTTTTCAGCTTGTATTCCGCCCTAATTTAAATTGCCACATAGGGCAACGGATAATACGACCACAAATAAAATGGCAACGGATAATACGAAGACAAATTTACAATGGCGCAGATAATAATTGTCTTACATATTCCGGATAATTTAAAATGCCACATGCGGCAAAACCTGGAAGACACGGGGGCAAGAGAAGAAGGAAATTGCAGACAATGATCTGGGTCGCTACTGTCTCTACTCGTCGATGGATCGCCAGGCGATGAAATCCTCCAGCTCCTTCTTCAGTTCCTCACAACTTTGCTTGAAAGTAGCCACGAATTCCTCCATGTCCTGCTCGCGCTCGATCCGGAGCTTCCTCAAGCCACCCATCTGTTCCTCGAAGACCTCTTTCAGTGTCATCTCCGAGGCACTGCTCTGCTCATGCAACATCTTCCAGCCGGCGGCCTCCTACTCCTTCTCGGTGAGCAACTTGAGGAGCTTCGCCTTGTCACCCATGAGTTGCTCGATGAGGCCGGTCGCCTTGTCAACCGAGGCATCGCTGATCTTGAGCAGATTCATCAAGCCGTCGACCAGCTCCTGCTGCGTAGTGACGCCAGCGAGAATGTCATCGTCGCCGGCGAAGGACTTCAGGAACGCCGGCTCGTCACAATGGCCGACGCCGCGAATGCGCTTGTGAGAGCCCTCGCGTGCCCATGAGAGCCCGTTCGAGGGCTCCGCGGTGCACCAGGACATCTCTGCTGTGGCTGCGGCTTCGAGGCGGGACCTCTCTAGTGCTTCTGCGGCCTTGGTCTTTGCTGCCTAGTTATATGTCCACCCTAAACTCCTCCTACCGGTCATGGCGGAACGACTTAACAGGAAAGACCAGTTTTGTGGGTGATAAGGAGAGGAACTATGAAGTAATTTTTGAGTGGGTAGTCTTTATTGCCCGGTGCTAAGTGTGAGCACATATTAGTTTGATAGGTGTGAATAGATTTGCAATTACTTATTGCATTGTAATCTGCAATGTGACAAGAAACAAGGTCAAAAATTATTGATGGCATAAGGTTGACCACGTGGTTGCTCGCCGTTGAGGCGGCCGCGGTGCGCTCTGCTCACGTCCGTCCGCGCATTTTTCTCGCCATTGAGGCGGCCGCAGCGCGCTCCGCTCTAGCGTCCCTGCGTGCGCTCTGCTCGCCGTTGAGGCAAATTTACAATCACAATGGTTAATAATTCTTAATAATTGTCTTACATATTCAGGATAATTTAAAATGCCACATGCGGCAAGGCCGAGAACACTAACAACCTACATATGCATACAATTATAATGAAATATAAGCTAAAAGGCTGAGGTGGCGGCCTCGCACTCCATGATCAGCATAGCACCCTTGCAGCCGTTCACTCCAAGTAGGGGTGGGCAAAAAAGACCGAGGACCGAAAACCACACCAAAAAACTGGGACCGAAGCCGATTAAACCAAAAAAAATGTGGTGCTCTGTTCGGTACTGAATTGGAGAAAACTGAATTTCATTTGGTGATATCGGTTTCCATGCACGGTGCACCAAAGTGACCGAAAGCACCGAACTGCGGGCTAAAAAGTGAATAAGCCCAGAAGCCCAGCAACGAAAAGTGGCCCAGCAGGCCGACATCCTTCACACGCATCGTACTGGATTCATAGAAAAGGATCGTACTTCCACACAAGGATGACACACCGAGGGACTCCCGATTCCCCAATCCTAACCTAGCCGCCATGCTTCTTCCTGCCCTCATCCCCAGTAGATGACGGCAGCGCGCCAGCGCCACAACAGACTGACCGCCTCGCAGCCAGCGCGAGGCACCTTATTTCTTCCCTCCCCTCATATCTTCTTGTTCCACTGGATTGCATCTTCTTCCCTTTATCTCTTTTATCACCCACTCGGAATTGTTTGTTTACTTTGTTCATCCATTGACGAGAAGTTGAGTACCGCAATAGTACACATGCATGCTACTGCTAGGAAGATCAAGCCCTGCTATCAAACATGTTCGGTTTCCTTGGGTTAAAACCGATCGCCGAACCGAACTTTCGGGGCACCGATTTGTCGGTCAGGTGATTTTCTATTACCAGAGCGGTTAGCATTTTCTAAGAACCGAAATTGTATAAGGACCGAAGCACCGAACCGTTCGGTTCGGTGGAACCGAATGCCCATCCCTAACTCCAAGTGTCCCGACCCGCCTCCGCCTACGGAGCTGCTGGCGCTGGGAGGCTCTTGGGGCTGCTGGGCTCTTCCAGAAGAGCTTGACAGTGTGCAATCGCGTGCATGACAACTCTGCGAAACCGCTCCATTTCCATGTCTCTGGCCTGGTAGCAAATTTCGTCCATCACCTACATCCTCAAGATATCACGTTGGCGATGTTCTACTTCATCAGGGACGTCAACTCCGCCAAAGACACACTCGAGCCTGGCCACCACATCATCGAGATCGAGGTTGACACGGCCGCCGCGGGCAAAGATGAAGCTGCATGCTGCCTGTGTCTTGACTGAATCGCAGAGGTCCTTTGCCCATTCCTTGTGGGGCATCAGGCTCTCGTTGAGAACTGGTGACGGCGGCTCTTCGGGTGGGTTATCGAACATGCCGCCGAGCAGCTCAGGATCTTTTGCACGGTGGATGGCAAACTGATGATCACACCTCCTCTACAATATGATCATCACACCTCCTCTACAATATGTCAATTGTGCTCCCAAGGACTGTCACACCGATATCACTGCCGATGGGCCATGGTGCCTGCACCGGGCGATGAAGCTCTTGCTCCCCGACCTGCTTCGGCTCGTTCTCCTCGCCGAAGATGTAACGCAGGTAGGCGTCGACATCGAAGCTTTGGTCGTTGCCTAGCATGCTTGGAATAACTAATGGTAGATGGGTGAGGACTAGATCTGCGCAGAGTGTCGCAGCGGTGCGTTGCCGCCTGGGTTATATGCAACAAGCCTTTAGTTGGTGGCTGGAAACCGGTGAGGGAAGAGGCGTGTATTTTACAATTCACCCGTGTGGAGCGCGGGAAGCATTCGCTGGAGCACAGGAAGCATTCGCTGGAGCGCGGGAAGACTAAGTGGAGCACACACACAACCCGAATACCATATCCGGTGCCACGTGTTATTTATCACACAAGTGTTAACATAAGGAAACATATGTGTAACTTACTAATCATCGCACATGAGTACTCGCAGATGCATCATGTGCGATACTCCTAGCCACCGCAAGCAACGAGTTTGCATTTTCAAAGTTTTTTGTACACACAGAATCCCACACGAACTAACTGTATTAACCGTCTGTGTTGTAATTTCTCATCGCAAACAGTTCATCCGAGTCGGCTGTTTGCCACGTATCACACACATCTTGTTAAGTTGAACCGTTTCTGTTGTGTTTGCTAATCGAAAACAGTTCGTCCGAGTGAACCGTATGCCCTATATCACACACACCTTGATCTGGCTAACCGTTTCTGTTGCACTCCCTAATAGCAAACAGTTCATCGGAGCGAACTGTATGCCGTATATCGTGCACACATTGATATGGCTGTCCGTTTCTGTTGTTCTGCCTCATCGCAAACAGTTCGAACGGGTTAACCGTGTGCCCTGAATCGCACACGCAACTAAAATCTGAACCGTGTTTGATGGCTCCGCCATTGCAAAAGTTTTGCACCTTTTTTGACGGTTTTTTACATCCCCGTTTGTGATTAATGTATCGCACACAGTTTCGTCAAAGGGTCTTTGATCGTAGTGTCGCGTTAGCAGCATCCTGCAGTAGTGATTGCATCAACTTTAGCTTTATCTACCTCAATACCTCTTTTAGAACTTTTATGCCCAAGGACTATACCTTCGTTCACCATGAAGTGGCACTTCTCCCAGTTCAAGAGAAGATTAGTCCCATCACAACTCTGCAAAACTCAGTCAATGTTGCTTAAGCACTCATTGAAAGAAGTTCCGTAATTGGAAAAATCATCCATGAATACCTCAACGATATTTTCAAAAACATCAGAGAATATAGCAACATACATCTTTTAAAGGTAGCATGTGCATTACATAAACCAAAGGCATGCGGCCATAAGCATAAGTTCCATAAGGACAAGTAAAGGTGGTTTTCTCTTGATCTTCTTGTGATACATGTATTTGAGAGAAACCAAAATATCCATCTAGGAAGCAAAAATGTGTAGGCTTAGACAATCTTTCTAACATTTGACCAATAAAAGGAAAAGGATAATGATCTGTTCTAGTCGCTTTATTCAACTTTCTAAAATCAATTACCATCCTTTAACCAGTTACAATTCATTGTGGGATAAGTTTACTTTTATCATTAGGCACAACAGTAATGCCTCCTTTTTTAGGGACACAATGAACATAACTTACCCATCTACTATCAACTATAGGATAAATTATACCTGCTTCCAGAAGCTTTTGTATTTCAGTTCTTACTAGATCCTTTATTTTGGGATTCAGACGATGTTGATGATCACAACTGGTTTAGAATCAAGCTCCATATTATTCTTGTGTTGACATAAAGTGGAACTAATGCCCTTAAGATCATCAATAGTATATCCAATTGTAGCACGGTGCTTCCTTAGAGTTTTAAGTAATCTCTTTTCTTCATGCTCTACAAGGTTAGCATTGATAATAACAGTATATATCTTCTTTTGATCAAGATAAGCATATTTCAGTGTATTAGCCAATTTCTTTAATTCGAATACATGGTCACTCTTAGGTGGGAGAGGATCTCCCAATGTTTCAATTGGCAAATTATGCTTCAGGATAGGTGCTTTTTTAAAGAATATCTCATCTATTTCATTTCTTTCATTCATATGCATATCATTTTCATGGTCTAGCAAATACTGTTCTAATGGATTAGTAGGAGGTACAAAAATAGAAGCAAGACCAATGATTTCATCTTTACTAGACATTTCTTTCTCATGTGGTTGTTTACTAAGCTTGGAGAAATTAAACTCATGATATACATCACAAAACTCTAACGTTGTCTTTAACACACTCAATCTCAGCATTAACCATATTCAAGAAAGGTCTATCGAATATAATGGGGCAAAAATTATCTTGTTGTGATCCAAGTACTATGAAATTAGTAGGGTACTTGATCTTACCACACAAGACTTCAACATCTCTAAAATCCCGAGTGGTGAAATGGTATCTCCATTTGCAAGCTTAATAGTTACATCAGTATCCTCAATCTCAATAGGGTGCAATGAAATTCACAACTTCTTGATATTAGAGAAAACAAAATAGCACTTACACTAGCACCCATATCACATAAACTATGATAGCAATGATCTCCAGTTTTACCAAAAACAACATGTGTCAGAGTAAATGACCACGGGTAGCCTCATATGCTCCCCATGGCGATTCAAGACATCGCGGCCAGCTGCGCCCCTCAAGCCTCGAAGACGAAAGCCGCCTTCTCAGGGCCGGCTGCTAGAGGGCGGCAGTCCCCAGAAGACAGCCATGAGGTGGGCCGACTCCTAGCAGGCGGCCTCCAGAGAGGCCGGCTCCTAGCAGGCGCCCCCCTCCGCTCCCTTGAACTTTGCACCACATTATAACGACGAGACGGGGCGTGGCTACAGTACAAACTGCCACCCCCGAATCCAGGGCGGAGCGTGGCCACAGTGCAGCGTACTAGGCGGACATCCCTCGCCTGGTGTGGCACTGTTGCCAGGCAGCCCATGATATCATCCATGGCAGAGGAGGCCATGCTGCCACTACGGGATGCCGGTACGGCCTGCAGGCGGCGGGCCCTACCTGTTCATCAGAAGCCAGAAGGCGGCAAGCCCTAACAAGTCGGCACAAGGGAGGCCGACTCCCGGCAGGCGGCCCTCCCCTCCCTCGGAGTCTATGCGCCATTAACAAGAAGAGACGGGGAGTGGCTACAGTGAACGCCCACCAGGCCATGGCACTGTAGCCATGCTCTCCTCGACAAAGCATGCATCATCAGTGGCGTGGCCACAGTACTTAGCAGCTGGCAGGACCCACAAGCGGCGGGCGCGACCTGTCGGTGAAGTACGAGACAGCCGGCGGGACCCACCAGGCGGCAGGCCCCAGCGGCCGGAGGAGAAGCCGACGACCGTAGACACTGACAGCCGGGTCCTACACCCGACTAAATTACCATTGTACCCCTGGGGGTAGGCCTATATAAACCCCCAGGGCACCCATGCAAGGGGTTCAGCCTCATAGAGACTACACACACACATAGAGAGAGTGAAGCTAGGGCCAGCCTTGTTCTTCTTCCTTAAAGAAACATCTAAAGGAGCAAGCTTGTAGCCACCATTGTTGGTTTAGTGATCATGCGGAGACCCCGCAGAGCAGGACTAGAGGTGTTATCTCCTAGGAGAGCCCCGAACCTAGGTAAGATGCGTCGGCGTACATGTCTACGCCTTATCCCGTTTCCACGCACCGACGACGTCTTACTCTCCCCCACCATGATAAGCCATCCTTTGGCATATGTCGCACGACACCCCCGACAACAGGCATGCCAACTACAGGCTTATTCTTGTCTAACATATCTTGTTCATTTCTAGCAGGTTTGATAATTCTAGCAGCCTTAGAACAAAAATAAATAATATGCACATCAACATTATCGACCAGGAGATCTTTAACCATTGCAATATTAGGTTCCATCTTGATTTGTTCAGGGGGTTTAGGTGTTCTAATATTACTTCTATGGACCATAGTTGTAGCTTTAGCTTATTCCTTAATCCTAATAGGGAAAGGAGGTTTCTCAATATAAGCAGTAGGCACAACTGGATTAACATTATAAATGATGGTTTCAGCTTTAGCTATAACAAGTTCCTCACAATTTTCTTTAATAGGTGGATGAAAGGTAAACCATTTCTCCTTAGGGAGATCAACATGAGCAGCAAAAGATTCACAAAAGTGGCTACTATCTCAGAGTCAAGTCCATATTTCGCACTAAACTTATGAAAAGCAACAACTTCCATAAAATATTTAACACAATCAAACTCAAGATTTATACCCGACTCATCACCTTTGTCAATTTCCCAATCTTCAGAGTTGCATTTAATTCTTTCCAGAAGATCCCATTTGAATTCAATAGTTTTCTTGATAAAAGAACTACGTTTTTTTGAATATTTACTGTGAGGCAAAGCCCCACAACCCTTTATTAAAGATCAACAACTCTACAAACAAAGAAAATAAAGAGTATGTACAAGAGCTAAGTTACAAAACTACTACAACCTACCTGTAGTTAAACTAGGGTATTAATCCAAGCAGTCAGCTTGATTCTGGTGTCTTCCTTAAGCCTATGAACTAAAAGGGAAAGATCATGTACAAAATTACATTTCCAAGCACCAAAAGTAGCTCGCTCCCCTCTAAAAGTTCTGCCATTCCTAAGGATTCAAATATTCCAAGCTGCAGTGAGCATTACTTCAAAGAAGAAAGGATGCTTGAATCTGGATCTTGCATGCTGGATATCAGGGCCTCTGGACCAGTCAATACAAAGATAGCTCCAAACTCTGCGATTGAAATTGCAGTTGAAAAACCAATGCAACCTGTCCTCATACACATATTCATTGCAAATAACATAAAAGAACCAGTAGAAGAAGTATTGAGCATTGATTGATCACTATGAGAAAGCCAAGCATAAAAGTATTGTATATTATCTCTCTTGAGAGCTCATGATTGGTGAATGTGTGAAACATATACTTATGCCCCCCAAGCTTGAGAGATACTTTCTCCTTCATGGGGCCAAAAATCATATATATATAATTCCGATCATGGTGAACCAAATGCATCTGATAAAACTTATGGAAAAACTTCTAGCTTTAACCGGTTCCAGTCCCATGTTCTCGTATCATCTAATAGCCTATACCATGCCTATGCCTTTTCCCTTCAAATATAAATGGAACAATTTCTTCTTAACTCCATCCTCTAATAAACCTGCAAGGTGGCCCAATCTTGTTTATAACAAAGGACAGGACGAAAATTTCTCTTATAACAAGCAAAGCGTTCTCAAGAACACATGGGAATTATCATCTAGTCACGTTCATCATGTTTAGTTGATTCATGTTTGTTACTTTCATAATTTGATATGTGGGTGGACCGGTGATAGGCTGTTGTTCTTACTTGAGAAAGCAACAGTCTTATGATTACCCCCTCTCACAAGCATCCGCAACTAAGAAACAAGAATTAAGATAAATCTAACCATAGTATGAAACATATGGATCCAAATTAGCCCCTTACAGAATAATGCATAAACTAGGGTTTAAGCTTCTGCCACTGTCGCAATCCATCATCTACTTATTACTCCCTAATGCCTTCCCTTAGGCCCAAGTATGGTGAAGTGTCATGTAGTCGACGTTCACATGACACCATTAAAGGAAGAACAACATACATATCAGCAAAATATCAAACGAATACCAACTTCACATGATTACTCATAAAAAGACTTCCCATGTCCTCAAGAACAAAATTAACTACTCACAAATCATATCAATGTTCAAGATCAGAGGTGTATTGAATATGCTTGAGGATCTGAACATATAATCTTCCACCAAATAAACCAACTAGCATCAACTAAGAGATGTAATCAACACTACTAGCAACCCACATGTACCAATCTGAGGTTTTGGAACAAAGATTGAATACAAGAGATGAACTAGGGTTTCAGATAAGATGGTGTTGGTGAAGATGTTGATGAAGATTGTTCCTCCCATGATGAGAGGATCGTTGGTGATGTTGATGGCTTCAATTTCCCCCTCCCTGAGGGAAATATCCCCGACGGAATCGCTCCACCGAAGAGCAAAAGTGCTCCTTCCCAGGTTCCGCCTCGAGACAGGAATGATTCATTCCAAAGGTCTTCCTCTTAAATTTTTAGGGCAAATGACTTCATATAGCAGAAGGAGAGGGGCAGAGGCCAGCTATGGGCCCCACAAGGCATCGGGGCGTGCCTAGGGGGGTATGGCGTGCCATGTTGCCTTGTGGGCAACAGGCACCCCCTCTGGTATTTCTTTGTTCTTGTATTTTTTATATTGAATAAAAAATCTCTGTGAAGTTTTAGGTCATTTGGAGCTTCATAGAATAGCCATCTGTCGGTAATTTCCCCCTCCTTGTAGATCTTGCAAATTAAGAGATAAAAGACAACATCATGAAGTGAAATAATGAAAAAAAAAACATTACAAATAGGGATTTCTATTTCTGTGACCCTCCTTCCTTAACCGTGCTCAGTTTTTGCCCAGCCCATCTAACTTTGCTTACTTTTTCCCTCCTCCACTCACACACGCCTCACAAAAAGCCAAACAGTGCCTTTCCGTCCGGTAAAAGCCTTTGACCGTTACTTTGCAAGAGCTAATGCATGGGGACGACATGTAAGGCCACATGCATTCGTGTGGGACCAACATGTAAGGCCGCATGCATTCGCGTGACACTGAAGGCCGTATGCATTCACGTGGGACCAACATGTAAGGCCGCATGCATTCGGCTAGGCACACGGCCGCATGCATTCCTGTGGACTGACATGTAAGGCCGCATGCACTCGTGTTGGCATGCAAGACTGAATCAGTGTCTCCTGCTGTAAGCGTCTGCTCGTATTTTCACACACCGGGAATCATGTCGCCGCTCCGATTAATGGCTGTTTAACACCACAACCCACCCCTTCTCGTGTCACATATGCAAGCCCCTGCCCCATTTTGCCGCTTGCCTCCACAACCTTATCCGCCACCGGTGCCACTACAACACAAACCCTAGCTCTCCTCTCCCTCCTCCCCTTCCGCTTCCATGGCATGGCCACGCGGCATCACTCTTCGTGAAGCCGAGTGATGTCTACTACGCAACCTTCTTCTTTTAGACGTTGTTGGGCCTCCAAGTGCAGAGGTTTGTAGGACAGTAGCAAATTTCCCTCAAGTGGATGACCTAAGGTTTATTAATCCGCGGGAGGCGTAGGATGAAGATCGTCTCTCTCAAGCAACCCTGCAACCAAATAACAAAGAGTCTCTTGTGTCCCCAACACACCCAATACAATGGTAAATTGTATAGGAACACTAGTTTGGCAAAGAGATGGTGATACAAGTGCAATATGGATAGTACATATAGGTTTTTGTAATCTGAAAATATAAAAACAGCAAGGTAACTAATGATAAAAGTGAGCACAAATGGTATTGCAATGCTAGGAAACAAGGCCTAGGGTTCATACTTTCACTAGTGCAAGTTCTCTCAACAATAATAACATAATTAGATCATATAACTATCCCTCAACATGCAACAAAGAGTAACTCCAAAGACACTAATAGCGGAGAACAAACGAAGAGATTATGGTAGGGTATGAAACCACCTCAAAGTTATTCTTTCGGATCGATCTATTCAAGAGTTCATACTAGAATAACACCTTAAGACACATATCAACCAAAACCCTAATGTCACCTAGATACTCCAATGTCACCTCAAGTATCCGTGGGTATGATTATACGATATGCATCACACAATCTCAGATTCATCTATTCAAACCAACACAAAGTACTTCAAAGAGTGCCTCAAAGTTTATACCGGAGAGTCAAGACGAAAATGTGTGCCAACCCCTATGCGTAGATTCCCAAGGTCACGGAACCCGCAAGTTGATCACCAAAACATACATCAAGTGAATCAATAGAATACCCCATTTTCACCATGGGTATCCCACGCAAGACATACATCAAGTGTTCTCAAATCCATAAAGACTCAATCCGATAAGATAGCTTCAAAGGGAAAACTCAATCCATTACAAGAGAGTAGAGGGGGGGAAACATCATAATATCCAACTATAATAGCAAAGCTCGCGATACATCAAATCGTATCACCTCAAGAACACGAGAGAGAGAGATCAAACACATAGCCACTGGTACATAACCTCATCCCCGAGGGTGAACTACTCCCTCCTCATCATGGAGAGCGCCGGGATGATGAAGATGGCCACCGGTGAGGGATCGCCCTCCGGCAGGGTGCCGGAACAGGGTCCCGATTGGTCTTTGGTGGCTACAGAGGCTTGCGGCGGCGGAACTCCCGATCTATTCTCTTCCCCGAAGGTTTTAGGGTATATTGGTATATATAGGAGGAAGAAATACGTCAGGGGGGCCACGAGGGGCCCACAAGGGTGGAGGGCACGCCCAGGAGGGTGGGCGCGCCCCCTTGCTCGTGCTCTCCTCGTTGATCCCCTGACGTGCACTCCAAGTCTCCCGGATTGCTTTCTTTCCAAAAATAACTCTCCCGAAGGTTTCATTCCATTTGGACTCCGTTTGATATTCCTTTTCTTCGAAACACTGAAACAAGAGAAAAAAACAGGAACTGGCACTGGGCTCTGGGTTAATAAGTTAGTCCCAAAAATCATATAGAAGTACTTAGTAAAGCCCATTAACGTCCAAAACAGATAATATAATAGCATGAATACTTCATAAATTATAGATACGTTGGAGACGTATCAGCATCCCCAAGCTTAATTCCTGCTCGTCCTCGAGTAGGTAAATGATAAAAGAAAGAATTTATGAAGTGTGAATGCTAGCAGGTGCACAAGTTTGATTAATGATAATTTCAATCACCTTTTCTAGCATCATTATATATCATAACAGTAGCTC
Organism: Triticum aestivum; assembly: GCF_018294505.1. Lineage (NCBI taxonomy): Eukaryota > Viridiplantae > Streptophyta > Magnoliopsida > Poales > Poaceae > Triticum > Triticum aestivum. The sequence continues at coordinate 136,548,251 of NC_057808.1, forward strand.
ACCTCATAAAACTTTTCATGATCAAGTAACAAGCTATTCACATGTTAAAGCATAGACCATAAACATTCTTGAAAACTAACAAACTATGTTCTCAGTCATCAAACAATTGCAATTCATCTTATTTTCAGGAAGGGTCTATGTAAGAGCTTTCATTTAGCAAATACCACATACTCAACCATCATATAGTCTTCCATGATTGCTACCACTCAAAGAATATTTTTAGAACAAATAGTATTCATCGAACACAGAGAAAGATAGGGGCTTAATGTTCCGCCTTCCAAATTACTTATCATATAGATAATTGTCAACAATAATAATTCATGATCAAATATATTTGAATGGCCATATATGCTTAGATCTTTCCATCACATGATGCTTGCCAACTAAAGAGTGGGTTGGAATGAGAAGGAATACTATTGACTCTTGCATAAAAGTAAAAGATAGGCCCTTCACAGAGGGAAGCAGGGATTTGCAGAGGTGCCAGAGCTCGAAGCTAAAACAGAGATGAAAATAATTTTGAGAGGTATGCTTTCATTGTCAACATAACGACCAAGAGTTCCCAATATCTTCCATACTAGATACATTATAGGCGGTTCCCACGCAGAAAGGTAAAGTTTTTACTCCCCCTCCACCAACATTCACACTCCACGGCTTGTCCGAAACAACGGGTGCCGTCCAACTTTCAACAATCCTGGGGGAGTTTTGTTTAAATTATTTGCGAATTTGTTTTTGATCTTTTGATCATAGGACTGGGCATCCCAGTTACCAGCCATTTTCTCGTGAATGATGAGCGGAGTCCACTCATCGTGAGAATAACCCACCTAGCATGGAAGATACTGCTAGTCGCTACATGAGCAATTCGGGCATACAAAACAGATTATTATTTGAAGGTTTAGAGTTTGGCACATGCAAATTTACTTGGAACGGCAGGTAAATACCGCATATAGGTAGATATGGTGGACACTCATGGAAGAAACTTGGTTCAAGGATTGCACAAGCAGTATTCCCGCTTAGTACAGATATTTTGGCTAGCAAAGGATTCTAAATAGCAAGCACCACATGTTAGAGGATCCATAACAATATAACTTCTATACAAATATACCCAAGCATAACTCATTATGTTGTCTTCCTTGTCCAACTTCAACTAATTTGCTCAGGTTTGAAAATAATTAATGGGGCTCACAATCATAGAAGATGTCCAAGATAGTATATCTATATGTGAAATCTCTCTTCCTTCAATATTCTTTCATGAATTGTTCAAGTGACCAACACAATGTTTGCTAACCTTCAAAAAATTTACCACCTCTACTACTTATATGTGAAGGCATTACTCCCCATGGGAAAGGCATATGAAACATATATAATATCAGATTTATGACATTCAAATCATTCAACCATTTACTCATAGGATATAAGTGAAGCACACGAGTAAATGACAAACTACTCCAAAAAGATATGAGTGAAGATCAATGAGTAGTTAAATAATTATATAGCTTTGTGAAGACTCTCTCTCATTTAAGAATTTCATATCTTGGTATTTTATTCAAACATCAAGCAAAACAAAATAAAACAACATTTCAAGGATAGCACTCATCGTGTGAAGAAGCAAATACTTAGGCTCAACCGATACTAACCGATAATTGTTGAAGAAGAAAGGAGGGATGCCTACCGGGGCATCCCCAAGCTTAGATGCTTGAGATTTCTTGAAATATTATCTTGGGGTGCCTTGGGCATCCCCAAGCTTGAAATTTTGCGTCTCCTTAATTCCTTTCATATCACGGTTTCCTAAATCTCGAAAGCTTCATCCACACCAAACTCAACAAGAACTCGTGAGATAAGTTAGTATATACCAATGCAAAAACCTTATCATTTTCTACTGTAACAAATCACTAAAATCATTATTAAACATTGCATACTAAATGCCTCTGCATATTTAATACTCCTATCCTCAAATAGAATCATTAAACAAGCAAACATATGCAAACAATGCAAACATAACAACAATCTGCCAAAACAGTACAGTCTGTAAAGAATGCAAGAGTATCAATACTTCCCTAACTCCAAACATTATGAAATTCTACCACACTATAGAAAATTTATCGGAGCTCAATATGCAAAAAGTTTCAACATTTTATCATATTCTGGCTTTTCTAGGGAATTTTTGCAACAGCGATAAACTTTCTGTTTTGAAACAGCAACATGTATACTTGCAAAATAAGCATGGTAAAGGTTATCCTTGACATTTTTATTGAAAATAGAGATGCAAAACATTATTCTAATTAACAGAAAGAAAATGCTAACAAAAGAAAATGACGCTCCAAGCAAAACACATATCATGTGGTGAATAAAAATATAGCTCCAAGTAAAGTTACCGATGAACGAAGACGAAAGAGGGGATGCCATCCGGGTCATCCCCAAGCTTAGGCTCTTGGTTGTCCTTGAATATTACCTTGGGGTGCCTTGGGCATCCCCAAGCTTAGGCTCGTGCCACTCCTTATTCCATGGTCCATTGAATCTTTACCCAAAACTTGAAAACTTCACAAGACAAAACTCAACAGAAAACTCGTAAGCTCCGTTAGCGAAAGAAAACAAAACACCACTTCAAGGTACTGTAATGAACTCATTCTTTATTTATATTGGTGTTAAACCCACTGTATTCCACTTCTCTATGGTTTATAAACTCTTTTACTAGCCATAGGTGTGACGCCCTCGATTCAATCGTACACTAATCATACACGCAAATGTGTACGATCAAGATCAAGGACTCACGGGAAGATATCACAACACAACTCTAGACACAAATTAAAATAATACAAGCTTTATATTACAAGCCAGGGGCCTCGAGGGCTCGAATACATAACCTCGATTTTACAAGAGTCAGCGGAAGCAACAATATCTGAGTACAGACATAAGTTAGACAAGTTTGCCTTAAGAAGGCTAGCACAAAAGCAACAACGATCGAAAAGGCAAGGCCTCCTGCCTGGGAACCTCCTAACTACTCTTGGTCGTCGGCGGTCTCCACGTGGTAGTAGGCATTGATGGTGGCATCTGGCTCCTGGGCTCCGACATCTGGTTGCACCAACCGGAAAGAAGAAGAAAGGGGGAAAAGGGGGAGCAAAGAAACCGTGAGTACTCATCCAAAGTCCTCGCAAGCAAGGATCTACACTACATATGCAACATCATCAAAGGAAGCTTGTATATGTGGACTGGGCTGCAGAAAAGCCAGAATAGAGGGGAGAACCTAGTCCTATCGAAGACTAGCATCTTCTGGAAACCACCATCTTGCAGCAACAGGAGGAAGTAGAGTAGCATAAAGTAAAGTAGTAGCAGTGTTATCAACCTCGGCCAGAGATCCTTTCTCGACTCCCTGCGGGAAAGCAATCCCAGAGCCATACTATCCAGTTATCACCTCATATCCATGTCTCACCTCAAGTATCCAGTTCTAGTTGTATCGATCGGGATACAACTCCAAGTGTCCGTTACCGTAGGACAGGCTATCGATAGATGTTTTCTTCCCTGCAGGGGTGCACCAACTTACCCACCACGCTCGATTAACTCCGGCCGGACACACTTTCCTGGGTCATGCCCGGCCTCGGCCAAACAATACGCCGCAACCCGACCTAGGCTTAATAGAGAGGTCAGCACGCCGGACTAAACCTATGCCCCCAGGGGTCATGGGCCATCTCCCCGGGAACTCCTGCACGTTGCGTGGGCGGCCGGTGAGCAGACCTAGCTACCTCCTTTAAAAAGGCAGGTGCTTACCAGTCCAACCCGGCGCGCGCCGCTCAGTCGCTAATGTCTATTAAGCTTCGGCTGATGCATACGATGCAGAACGCCCATACTATGCCCACGTGATGGTTAGTGCTATCAGGCCAGAGGCCCCTCGGATCAAATATCCAAATCGTAGTGGATTAGGAGCACGCGGTAACAAGCAGAGACTCACGAAAGATGTGACCCCGTTGCCCCTCTCGAGGACTTGCGGCAAGGGCTAGGAATGCCCGGCCACGCCTCGTAATTATCTCGCGGGCACCCTCCAGGTCAACCCGTCTCCACATCACTCGCAAATATTCTCGCGCGGGTACCCCTCAGGGCCGACCCGCCTTTAGTAACAGTGGTAAAGTCCAAGTATCCGTGTGTCCAAACATCAATGGGAAAATCCGAGGAATCAGCCCCGGTGAATTCCACTCGATGTAATCATCAAGGTGAACTTAAGAGGAACCACCCCCGAGGTTCACACTTGAGGGGTTGCACGACAGAGTCGTATCGGAAGTGGTTAAGGCGGAATCACCCCCGATGACCACGACCGAATAGCTACACTACAGGGTTAACATCAGAAGTGTTGTAGAGGTCTCACCCTCGGCACTCGGTAGTAACCCAGTAGAGTCGAGCAACTAAGGGGAAAGTGATGTGCGGTGCGGGGGCCTGGTCTTCGATCCCGTTGATCGGGTCTTCAATGATGAAGTAGGGGCAACAAGGACAAGGTGGGGGGGTCACTGATGGATCACTAACCAACCTATACTAAGCAGTTTAGGATAAGCAGGTAGGTAACAATGAGCAGGTTACAAAAGCAGGCTATGCATCAGAATAGGAGCAAACAATAACAGTAGCAAAATCTAATGCAAGCATGAGAGAATGGAATGGGCGATATCGGGATGATCAAAGGGGGCTTGCCTGGTTGCTCTGGCAAGGAGGGGTCGTCGTCGACGTAGTCGATCACCGGGGCATCATCGGCCTCGGGGTCTACCGGAGAGAAGAGGGGGAAGAAACAGTAAATACAAGCAAACAGATGCAACACTAAGCATGACAAGACGATATGCATAGCTAGGGGTGTTCTAACGCAGTACTACACGTTGCAGACGGAGAGGGAAAACATCCGGAGAGGTTTTCCCGGTGTTTGGCTTTTTTCGGACAAACGAAAGAGAGGGGACGGTTCCATGTTCAGCATGCTAGGGGCATGTGACAGATGAACGGACCACGTATTTGGATTCGTTGGATTTTTCTGAGCAACTTTCATGTAGAAAACATTTTCATCGGAGTTACGGTTTAATTACTATGAATTTCTAAAGGTTTAAACATTTTCTTGAATTATTTAATTAACAGAAAAGGAATTATGACATCAGCAGAGTGTCAGCATGAAATCAGCAGGTCAGCAGACCCGCTGACTGGTCAAACTGACAAGTGGGTCCTACATGTCATAGACAGAGGGCTAACAGTGGGTTATTTTAATTAAACGTGGTTAATTAGCAGCTGGGCCCCACATGTCAGTGACTATTTAGTTTAACAATTGATTTTAATTAAAACAAACATTTTAGGTAAATTAATTATGTGGTGGGGCCCGCACGTCAGCGCCACTGGGATGCCCAGTCAGCACGTTGACTGGGTCAATCTAGTCAACGGGGCCCCCAGGGCCTATGAGGCAGTGACCAGGGGAGTGGCCCCGGCCGGCCATGTCGGTGCTGGCTACCAGAGTTGCTCCGGCGAGCCTCCCGCGGCGGCGCACGTCGGGAGAGGGGTTGGGTTTCGCGCACAGGGGGTTTCCGGGGTCGTAGCTAGATGCGTTTGACGCGGCTCGACGTCGCACACAAGATGGAGGCGATGGCTGGGGCCGGGAACGACCGGAACGACGCCGGCGACGAGCAGAAGCGGCGCCGGAGTTCGGGCTCGAGCGGGTGCGGCGTTAGAGCGCGCGAGCGGCCAAACTAACCAGCTAGGCGGGTGCTGCGCGATGCGGTGAAGCTAACGGGCATACGCCCATGACCATTTGGTCACCGGAGACTCGCCGTCGACGAGCTCCGCGGCGCTGCGTTCGAGCGCGCGTGGGGAAAGCAGCTAGGGGGCGCGCCAAAGTCAAAAAGGAGAGGAAGAAGGATGAGGGGCTCACCGAGCGGCACACGGAGGCCGGTGATAGGCTTAGTAGCAGCAGGGGTCGCCGAAGAGGAGGAAGATGGCGGCGACCGTGGCGGACGGAGGTTGAAGACGGGGAGGCAGTGGGTTCCCTGGTGGCTTCCGACCCGAGCCCGTGGTCGGGGAGGGCGTAGCAGAGGCCGGTGAGGCAGGTGGACACGCCGGAGGCGCCCGGGGACGGCAGTGGCCGCAATGGTGGCGCGGCGACGGCGACGAAAGCGTCGGCCCCTTTCTCGAGATCGGTAGAGCGGGAGTGAGGAAGAGGGGATCTGGTGGGGAGTGAGTGCAGGCGGAGAGGACCAGGGAGGGGGGAGAGAGCAAGTGGGGAAGTGGGAGAGGACTGAGGCGTCGGTGGGATCCTTATCCCTTGCCGGCGACGTGGCAGTACGGGACGACACGCCCGGTCCGGCGGGGATGCGCCCCGATCGGAGGAGCAGTGCGGAGGATGACCCGGGGGGTGGGCTGGGCCGGCTGGTGGCCTAGTTGCCAGTTGGGCCGGTTGGCCCAGTGGGGGGGGGGTAAGGTGGGCCGGTCTGTGCAATGGGCTAAGGCCCAGGGATGCAGGGGGCTTCTCCTTCTTCTTTTTCTCCTTGCTTTTCCTTTTTCTTTTTTTTTCTTCTGTTTTTCCAGCAGCTTTTCCATCTTCTTTTTAGACACTAATGATCTTGCAAAATTATGCCACTGGCCAAGGGAATTTCAAAGAATTATTGTGCACTGCCACAAAAAGGTTGTGAGACTTTTGAAGTAGTTTGCAAATTTTATAATTTAATAAGGCATTTAAATTATTGCTTAGGTCACTGATATAAGTAGTTTACGCCACTTAAACACTTTGCAAACATGTTGGTTCACCACCAATATTAGTTGCGGAAAATTTGGCACATGATGAACATTTTAGTTTTCATGTTTGAGCAATTTGAATTTTTGACTTTAGATTGGATTTGAATTTGAATTGTGATTTGGATCAAGTGAAGATTAGCAACAGTAACAGGATGACATGGCACCATTAACAGGGGATTACTGTAGCATGACACTGGGGGTGTTACAATAGGTTCATTAAAATAAGCAAACAACACACGAAAAACAGAATATGTCAAAAACAGAATAGTCTGTAGTAATCTGTAACTAACGCACTTCTAGAACTCCAAAAATTCTACCAAAATAGGACTTCCTAGATAATTTGATTATTGATCTGCTGCAATTGGAATCAGTATTTTATCACGTTCTGGTGATTTTTAACAATTGTTTTCGTGAACAGAAAGTTTCTGGAATTTTCAGCAAGATCAAATAACTATCATCCAAGAAGATCCTATAGGTCTTACTTGGCACAAACACTAATTAAAACATAAAACCACATCTAACCAGAGGCTAGATAGATTATTTATTACTAAGCAGAACCAAAAAGCAAGAATCTAAAATAAAATTGGGTTGCCTCCCAACAAGCGCTAACGTTTAACGCCCCTAGCTAGGCATGATGATTTCAATGATGCTCACACAAGACATAAGAATTGAAACATAAAGAGAGCATCATGAAGAATATGACTAGCACATTTAAGTCTAACCCACTTCCTATGCATAGGGATTTTGTGACCAAACAACTTATGGGAACAAGAATCAACTTGCATAGGAAGGTAAAACAAGCATAACTTCAAGATTTTAAGCACATAGAGAGGAAACATGATATTATTGCAATTCCTACAAGCATATATTCCTCCCTCATAATAATTTTCATTAGCATCATGAATGAATTCAACAATATAACCAGCACCTAAAGCATTCTTTTCATGATCTACAAGCATAGAAAATTTACTACTCTCCACATAAGCAAAATTCTTCTCATTCGGGATAGTGGGAGTATCATAAGAGACTTGAATACTATAAATTGTTTCCACGTTAAAAGAGTAATGTTCAGAGAAAGGGTACTCATAATCATGACAAGTTTTATAAATATAATCATCACTACTTTTAATAGCATAAGTTTTATCACAATAATCATCATAAGTAGCAACTTTGTTCTCATCATAATCGATTGAAACCTCTTCCAAGATAGTGGACTCATCACTAAATAAAGTCATGACCTCTCCAAATCCACTTCCATAAATATTATATGATTCAACATCCTCCAAAATAGTGGGATCATTACTTCCTAAAGTTGACACTCTTCCAAACCCACTTTCATCAATATAATCATCATAAGTAAGAGGCATGCTATCATCATAACAAATTTGCATATCAAAACTTGGGAGGCTAAAAATATCATCTTCATTAAACGTAGCATCCCCAAGCTTGGGACAAACATTAATTTCAGCAAATATATTCTCAAATGTGTCATCCTCATCAAACATAGCATCCCCAAGCTTGGGCCTTTTCATATCATAAGCATAATCACTCTCATTATTAATAGTATGGATAGCACCAATAGTATAGCAATTATCATCATCACAATGAGTAGTAGGAGAAACATCATTTGGGAGGGATACCTTTTTACATTTGCTTCTCCATTTTTTATTTTTCTTCTTCACAACATGTGCGGGTTTATACCTTCTTTTTGAGCTCCGTATTGATGAGATTGGTTGAATAGAAAGCTCCTCCTCGTTACCTGATTCATCATAAGAAATAATAGGAAGATAGTGGGAAGTATCTTCCCTTTCATTAGTATTCTCTTCATCTTCTATTTGCTTTCTTTTCTTTATGTAATTGGCAATATAAGGATTTTCAATGCAATTCACCGCACAATACATATAAATTTCCTCTAGATCAAAATCAAGAAGTTTATAACGGGCAAATTCTGGAAGATAGTTAGTTATACGTTTCATTTTTTCATAGCCCATAAGAAAACTAAGTTCATTATGATGTGCAAGAGAAATCAAGTCATCACAATTTTTGGACACGATTAGATCATGAAACACCTTACATCGGATACTGAAATGATCATGTTCATTGCAAAGTTCAAAAGTACGGCTAAGAAAATTTAAATTTCCAGCACAAACATCTAGCCTTTCTTGCAATAATTTAGTTTCTAAATGCTTATGCCTCTTGCAATATCTATCTTCCCTATTTGGTGTGTACTTGCAAACCCAATGCACTCCACAAAAATTGACATGCTTATAAGAGATATTTTCATCATGACTAGTGCAATCATCATTAGTACTATAGATATTCAAGGAGTTCATACTAACAACATTGCAATCATGCTCATCATTCAAAGATTTAGTGCCAAACATTTTAATGCATTCTTCTTCTAACACTTTGGCACAATTTTCCTTTCCATCATGCTCACGAAAGATATTAAAAAGATGAAGCGTATGAGACAAACTCAATTCCATTTTTTGGTAGTTTTCTTTTATAAACTAAACTAGTGCTAAAACAAGAAAAAAAGATTCGATTGCAAGATCTAAAGATATACATTCAAGCACTCACCTCCCCAGCAACAGCGCCAGAAAAGAGCTTAGTTGACGGGGTGTGAGTGCCGCTTACCAAGCCTCCCCGGCAACGGCGCTAGAAAAGACCTTCATGTCTACTACGCAACCTTCTTCTTGTAGATGTTGTTGGGCCTCCAAGTGCAGAGGTTTGTAGGACAGTAGCAAATTTCCCTCAAGTGGATGACCTAAGGTTTATCAATCCGTGGGAGGCGTAGGATGAAGATGGTCTCTCTCACGCAACCCTGCAACCAAATAACAAAGAGTCTCTTGTGTCCCCAACACACCCAATACAATGGTAAATTGTATAGGTGCACTAGTTCGGCGAAGAGATGGTGATACAAGTGCAATATGGATGGTAGATATAGGTTTTTGTAATCTGAAAATATAAAAACAGCAAGGTAACTAATGATAAAAGTGAGCACAAACGGTATTGCAATGCTAGGAAACAAGGCCTAGGGTTCATACTTTCACTAGTGCAAGTTCTCTCAACAATAATAACATAATTAGATCATATAACTATCCCTCAACATGCAACAAAGAGTCACTCCAAAGACACTAATAGCGGAGAACAAACGAAGAGATTATGGTAGGGTACGAAACCACCTCAAAGTTATTCTTTCGGATCGATCTATTCAAGAGTTCGTACTAGAATAACACCTAAAGACACATATCAACCAAAACCCTAATGTCACCTAGATACTCCAATGTCACCTCAATTATCCGTGGGTATGATTATACGATATGCATCACACAATCTCAGATTCATCTATTCAAACCAACACAAAGTACTTCAAAGAGTGCCTCAAAGTTTCTACCGGAGAGTCAAGACGAAAACGTGTGCCAACCCCTATGCATAGATTACCAAGGTCACGGAACCCGCAAGTTGATCACCAAAACATACATCAAGTGAATCAATAGAATACCCCATTGTCACCACGGGTATCCCTCGCAAGACATACATCAAGTGTTCTCAAATCCTTAAAGACTCAATCCTATAAGATAACTTCAAAGGGAAAACTCAATCCATTACAAGAGAGTAGAGGGGGAGAAACATCATAAGATCCAACTATAATAGCAAAGCTCGCGATACATCAAGATCGTATCACCTCAAGAACACGAGAGAGAGAGAGAGAGAGAGAGAGAGAGATCAAACACATAGCTACTGGTACATACCCTCAGCCCCGAGGGTGAACTACTCCCTCCTCGTCATGGAGAGCGCCGGGATGATGAAGATGGCCACCAGTGAGGGACCCCCCCTCCGGCAGGGTGCCGGAACAGGGTCCTGATTGGTTTTTGGTGGCTACAGAGGCTTGTGGCGGCGGAACTCCTGATCTATTCTCTTCCCCGAAGGTTTTAGGGTATATTGGTATATATCTCTACTACTATAAAAACCTGAGTTGGTGGTGATGGTGTGTCTGCCATCGTACATTCACAACCGTCCGATCGATCTGATCTAACGGAAACGGTGAAATCTGGTCAATTTTGCAAACAGACGCCCGCCACTTCCATCACATATTTGCAGATAACCCCCTGCCTTTCCCGTTCAGCCCCATGGCCCCCATCTCTTCCCCACGCCCACTTTATCCAATCATCTCAGGAAAGGCATGCCGCCGGCAGCGCTGGAACCGATCTGGCGCGGTGGCTGCCGTCGACGCCGTGTGCCGCCGGAACCTCTCATGCATCCTCTCAGCCACACGGCCCACCAACACCATGGCCCTCTCGTCCATCTCTTACACCCCATCCCCATCTTCTCCGATGCCGACCTCGGCAAGCATGCCGGCGACGCATCTCCTGTCCCCTCCTCTGCGCATTAGTCCCAGCGCCCAACATCTCCACACCCCCTCCTCCTCGCCATCTTTTTTTTGACTGTACACAGTGGGCAAAAACCCCACTGCAATTTTTTTGTTTATATTAATCTAAAAAAAGTAAGGTCCTAGAAAGGAACCAAAGTACAAAGAGGCTTGAGATATGCCAAGAAGGAAGACAAAAGGAAGAGGAAAGAAAAAAACACTAACAACTAAGAAACAAGGATTACAGGACAAGATTATCCAGCCAAAAACAGTATGCTCCAACATAGCTCTTTTTAATTCTGAATCTGAGAAGAGAAAGCTCCTCCATGAAGATGGCTTTCCACCTTTGAATGCTGGGTTGAATTGCTTGGAAAATCATGTTATTCCTGGAGATCCAAATAGCCCAAGAGGCAAGGATGACTATCTCCATGAAGAAAGGTACATGAAGTTTCTGCTTGAGATCAAGAAAAGCTTCCATGATTGAAACATTTGCCTGTCTTGAAGGGCAGATCAGATCCCAACACTGTGCAGCAAAAGGGCAAGTCCAGAAAAGGTGTTGGAGAGTCTCTTCCTGTGGGCAATTGTTGACAGCACAGTTATAGTTGCCCAGCTGAAAAGATTTCCTTCTCAGAAGATTTCTAGTATTGAGCCTGTCATGAAGTAGTCTCCAAAAGAACACCTTACGTTTTGGCTGACAAGAACTGCTCCAGATCCAATTGAACTGCTGTGGTACAGCTTTAACTCCCATCAGCACTTTGTATGCCTTAGCCACAGAGAATTGCTCAGTTCCCCATATGTAGCTCCATGTATCTGTGCAATCCAAAGTATCAGAGGCCCTTAAAGCAATGCAGATGTCCTCTATAGCCTCAAATTCCTGGAAAGCTTGCACAGTCAGAGGCAGATGAAATAGGTCCTCTAAGTATTCAGTTTGGAGAATGGTGTGAACAGTAGCATCCTTGTTTTTCACAAATGAGAATAGGTGGGGGAACATGTCTTGCAAGCAGTGTGAGTGCCAAAGATCAGTCCAAAAATAAGCACTCTTTCCATCACCTATGTTGCATCTGGCCAAGGACTTATAGTTATCAATCAGCTTAAGGTTTGCCTTCCACCAAAAAGATCCCATCCAGCTATTACCAGGTAGAGAATCATTGCTGTAGTAAGATTCCCAAATCAGATTGACCCAGGGAATATTGTGTCTGTTGTAGAACTTATGCAGGTTCTTGAGAAGCAATGCTTTATTCTGAACAAAAATATCAATCACTCCTAATCCACCTTGATTTTTAGGTCTACACACAGTACTCCATGCCACCATGGCAGGTCTATGGTCCTCCAAATCAGGGCCTCTCCAAAGACAATGTCTCAAGTATTTTATGGCTTGGGTTTTGATGGTAACAGGCATGTCAAGGCATCCCATGAGATATATCAATAAAGAGTTGAGGACAGATTTCACTAGCAACAATCTCCCAGCCAAAGTCATAAAGGTGGACAATCCCACAATCTTCTTCTGCAGTCTTGTGACAAGGGGAAAACATTGTTCAACAGTAGGCTTATGAAGGCCTAGGGGTACTCCCAAATACTTGATTGGAAAAGATTCCTTCTTGCAATGAAAATTATTTATTAAAATCTCCATCTTCTCTTCTGGCACATTTATTGGAATCATACTTGATTTATTGTAGTTCACTTTAAGGCCTGTGGCATCAGCAAAAGTATTGAGAAGGGCTTTGAGGCAATGTAATTGCTTTGCATCTGCTTGCAGAATAACCAAGGTGTCATCAGCATACTGGACAATTGGAAAATCAGGGCATGACTCTACTTGCAAGGGAGAAGTTACCAAACCCAGGTGCATTGCCTTATTGAGAATTGTCTGAAGTAGATCAGCAGCCAGCACAAAGAGAAGAGGGGACAGAGGATCCCCCTACCTTACACCTCTAAGGCAATAATTGTTTTTCCAGGAACACCATTTAGTAATATAGTAGAAGATGCAGAAGTAAACAATAATTTGATCCATGTAAGCCATCTGTCCCCAAAGCCCTTTGCTTTTAAAATATCCAGCATAGCCTGATGTTCAATGGTGTCAAAAGCCTTTTCAAAATCCAATTTCAGAACAATGATTTCCTCCTTTGACTTATGACATTGGTGTAAATACTCATAAGCCCACCCCAAACAGTCATGAATAGATCTTTCTTTAAGGAATCCATATTGGTTGATGTGTACCAATTTCAGAATCACCTTTTGCAATCTATTTGCCAGCAGCTTAGTAACAATTTTCAGACAGCTGTTCAGTAAAGAGATAGGCCTAAAATCATTTGCAGTCAATGGAGAATTACCCTTTGGAATGAGAGTTATGAAAGAAGTGTTCAAACTCTCAAGGGAGATGTGCCCTGCATGAAAATCATAAATGAATTTGAGCACATCTTCTTTAATAATATCCCAACAAGACTTGAGGAACTCATTGTTAAAACCATCAGGGCCAGGAGACTTGTCATTTGGGAGATCATGGACAACAGCTTCAATTTCTTCAGCAGTAAAAGGCAATTCCAGATTAGCAAAAATATCTGAATGCTGTCTCTGCCCATACAAAGAAACTAGATCAAAGTGCATTGTGGTTTCTTGGGATGTGCCCATTCTTTTTTTGAAAGCATCCAAGAGAATAGCAGCTTTACCAGCATGATCTGAGATCTCCATTTGGTCCTCATTGTGAAGAATAACAATATGGTTATGCCTGTAATTGATGGAAGCTTTTGTGTGAATTTTTTTTGTGTTTTCATCTCCAAACTTCACCCCCTTGATTTTTCCTCTCTACTTCCAATAAATCTGTTGGTTCCTCAGTAAAATAAGCAGTTGTTCTTTAAGAATAGCCCTGCAGCTCCATTCATGAGTATCCAGCTCTCTAAATTCCTCAAAGAAATCCCACATGAAGAGGAGCTCATTTAACTTTGCAATTGTAGATTTCAGACAGGACAGAGATTTAGCCCACAGCTTCAAAGCTCTTCTTAAAATCTTGAACTTAGCATTCAAAGACTTAACAGAATCAAGGTTTCCAACTGGGATGCTCCAAGCAGAGGCAACAACTTGTTTGAAATCAGAATGATGCAGCCAATAGTTCTCAAACCTGAATACTCTTGCCTTTGGGATAGAAGTACCAATTTTAATTACACAGGGCAAGTGATCAGATATAGGTTTTGCAAGTGGTAGTACAATTGTATTAGGGAAAGAAGTCATCCAGGAGGCAGAAGTGAAAAACCAGTCAAGTTTGACAACAAAGGATCATGCTGCATGTTACTCCAACTGAACTTTCTACCATGCAAAGGTAATTCAACCAAACCTTGGTTACTAATGGCCTCATTGAACATAAACATATCATTAACATCTCCCCCAGGTCTGTTCCTATCTGATGGAGCCCTCATAAGGTTGAAATCGCCCATTAAGATCCAGTCAACATCATCAGGCATGTGAATATTTAGAAACCAGTTAATAAACTCCATTTTGTCTTGAGGGTCACATGGGCCATAGATATTTGAAAGAATCCAAGACTGATTGGAAAGCAAACTGGTGAACTGCATGGAAAGTGAGAACCTGTTTTGTGCAATGATTTCCCCAGAGAATTGTGAGCCATTCCAGGCCACTAGTAGCCCCCCAGAAGCTCCAACAGAGGGGAGGAAGGCAAAATTATTAATTCTAGAGGGGCAGAATTTTTTTAAGTAGGCAGTGTCAAAGGTCTCTCTTTTGGTTTCATGAAGGCACACAATATTACAATCACTCTCATCAATCTTCTGTCTTAAAGCCAAGCATTTGTCCTCGGAATTCATACCTCTAATGTTCCAATTTAGAATATTCCAGTTTCTGTTATTGTTATTCATGGAAACAAATTGAGATTTTGTACCAGAGAGCAAGCACCATCACTTGATCATCCTCCAAAAAGAAAAGAAGCTGGCATAATGCCCTGATCCACAACATAACATAATTCCAGCAGAGCAACCAAAGATGACACATGAAAGGACTAGCAGGAAAGTACAGCCACAAGCATACAAGGTTCAGAAAGCACCAAGATCCAAGTCTTACAATTGGCAAAAGCAGCAACAAACTAAGTGGTGTGGAACTACAAACACAATCCCACCACACAACACTCCAAGAAGAGTCCCTAAACATTAAGAAGAGGTGGTAGCATGTCCTTCTCCTTTGGCCAAGGGCACCTTGTCCAAAACCTCCTCTTCCATTCTCTTGGGCTTCTTGGCCAGCATGTCCTCCAGTTCCCCCTCAGAAACCTTACAGAAAGAGGCAGTGAGGTTTTTAACAACTGATTTTTTGATGATGGGAGGGACAGCATTGCAAGGTAAACAATTATTATTAGGGCAGGAATTTCTCTTGTAACCAGCATTGTCTTTCTTAATTCTGTCACTTCTTCTTACCTCTATTTCCACAAGTGGAGTTTTTCCACTTCTCCTCTTCCTTAAATTTTCCTGGCCAAAAGGTTGCAGCAATGCCTGTGACTCCACATCATGCAAATTTGCAGCTACCCCAATATTCTCTTTACCCTTCGCCATCTCCTCCACCCCCTTCCCCGTCTCCTGCCGCTGACCGCCGCCGGCTATGTGTTGCTTCCTTGGCGGAGGCGCTTCCGCATAGTCCACCTCCTCCTTCCCCACTATCACTGAAGCGCCCCATGTGGAGGTGCTATGCTTGGCTACTGCCTCTCCTTCCCAATCCTCATCCCTCCCACCCGTGCCGCCTCCAAAATTCACTTTTTTGTTACCATAGTTCAATTCATGCGCCCAAGTCGAACTCTCTAGAAGGGACGAGGATCTAGAAGCCAGTCTTGCAGAGTTGCAGTCCAATATAAATCAAATGGGTAGGCAGATGGGACTCAAGCTGCTTGTACTACACCTCAAGAGCCACACGCTCGTCACGCCAATCTGGAGATGAATCTAGCTGCTTGGCTACCCGTTTTCCCATGGGACTGGTATACTATAGGCCGTTATGTTTAAGTAGTGATTGTCTGATGCCCTTTTAGGTCAGAAGATAGATGAGGCGAGATCTTCAGAGCCAATATTGTGTTTCACATATTTTCTAATTAAGCAAACAACTAAAAGAAGGGCATACTATGGTTGACAAATGATTCCATGGCCTATTTGTAGATTCGTGGTGGTGTTGTACACAAATTCAGGTTCGCTGTGCATATGTAGCAAAGTGTTCAGTCAAACATGTCTACTTCGTTCTTGTTTGTCCTGGAACTATTTATAAATGTGTGCTCAAGCTATAGTATATATGTTTTTTCGATTCATGGCTGCCATTTATCTTCTCATTTAAGTTTGGTGTGCCTAATATACTAGCACACAATGAGCAATGTTGAATACTTGGAAGAAAGGTAGCATAATATATTATTTTGTCTTCTACAGCTGTTCCACGGAAAGGAGCAGTTCTATTAAGGATGGATATGATAATATGTATTGGAGAATGCTCGTCATCCTAGTAATTTCGGAGATCTGGCATCAGCACAATCGTCTTATCTTTAAAATTTTGTAGTTATCGGCTCCAACGCTCGCATGTCTTGCGATTGCGAAGCCAATGTAAGGAGTCTGATGCGCCCGCTGGCGTGCATTCCTTCAGTGCCTCTCCTTTGGCATCAACCCGAATGACCACGGCAATCGCTGAATGTGAGGTGATCATTGCTTTCAATTCATTTTTGTGTTTATACTGAAGTGATTTGGTGTCTGTTTTGCAGGATAGTTTAACTTGCGAGACAATACTATTGCATTTTAAAAAGCGATTATGCTTGATCTTATAAGCCATATTGCATTTAAAGAAGTATTTCTCACTAAGGAAGGTAATTATAATAAGCATAAGAATCAGCATGTGATTGTTTTTAGGATAACTGAAATATGCAAAAAAAAAGGCCAGAAGATCCTGATCTTACTAAGCACAGAGTTTTGGCTTAAGTACCAGGCAGTAGGTGACTGGTTTTCATGGCGTTACAGCCAAATCTTGCTTTATGTAATGTAAGAAGAGACTGAAAGTTTGTTCTATTAAGTAGCAATCTAACGATATATATATACAACAAAGGTTGCCTGCAAGAAGCATTGCCTTCTGTACGTTGAGCATTTGTTTGTATATCTAACCTCAATAAATTGCGTTTCACAATGACAATTCAGATATGTTGTTAGTCGTTCGGCTTAGCAATTCCAGAAGTTGTAGTTCCAGCCAAACATCTAAATACTGAGCTCAAATTGCAGAAAATACTGGGTGTTCAGTACTTGATTTTGGACTATATGTTCACCTATCTCTAGGGTGCCATGATCTCATCTAAAGGATCTTTTTTACTAACACATACCTTGATGTCGACATCGACAGCAGCAGAGATAATATACGCCATATAATCTTGTAAACATATGTGTAGATCAGTACAAGTACTTTCAGTCTTCCTCCTTGTGAATTAGTCTTTCAAGCTGTATATGGTCAGGAGCCGCCTGAGCCCTGCAAAGATAATGTTCAAGCTATAGCTTGAGTCATAATTTGTACGGATACATGAAAATGTGATGTATGCCGAGAAAAGGTCTGTTTGCTATACAATTCAATGTTTAGCTTGCAATTGCAGTTAGAAGTCCAAACCGCAACTCAAGTATGTTGTTAATTTACGGTGAGCATCCACTTGCAGAAGATTTGTGCCTGGATGTGCTAATTGACAGTGAAATGTAGAAATAAGTTGCAACTTTTTAATATCCATCTGATATGTGAAACAAGAATTGTTACTAATTCACAACATGTATCTACGATTGTGAGATGGGACACCATGTGCATAGGGGAGGCAACACAAGGTCGAGAGAAAATCCCATGTGGAAAGATATGCAACATATGGCAATCATTACAAAAGTTATATTTTTGTATATGTTGT
Organism: Triticum aestivum; assembly: GCF_018294505.1. Classification (NCBI taxonomy): domain Eukaryota; kingdom Viridiplantae; phylum Streptophyta; class Magnoliopsida; order Poales; family Poaceae; genus Triticum; species Triticum aestivum. Next base: position 136,566,253 of record NC_057808.1, read on the forward strand.
AATTATTCATGCAAAGGTTACAGGCTTGATGCACAATTATAAGTATCTGGAGGAGTTGACGAAGCGTGGAGTTTTTTCTTTACAATACAAAGAGTATGAGTTAGGAGACGTTGAAGTGCAACTATAGAGCAAACATGACATAGGTGAAGCTTTTACTGGAGAAAGTCGCGCAAAGTCTTTTTAAGGAAAAGTCGTGTTTTCTTACAGCCGTGGAGTAGGATCCAGATAGGGAAGGGAAGGGGCTAGAGCAACAATAGTGTCCTTACCCATTAGACTTTAATTCTATGTACCTCCTAATCATTTACCCGATTACTGCCGAAATAGAAGAAGAAAGATGAGATATGAACTTGGCTCCTGAGCTCAAATAATTGCAATAAAATTCAATGAAGTCTTAATGTTTCGGAAACAAACATGTTGGACTGTTCTAGCTGTGTGCTACATTTCATGAATTTTGCATACAGATAAAACACTTGAACGTGCTTGCCTATTTTCATTTGTATTCACTATACCCCTCATACTTATGAGCTCAGCAACATAACTGAATATCTGAATAAGATATGGATATTTTTAATAGTTGAGAGGACCCTCCACATATTTTGTCAAATAAACTACTCCTGTATCAATGCATCCTGGTGTTCCGTGCAACGCACGGGCATCTTACTAGTAGGAGGAAGAAATACGTCAGGGGGGCCACGAGGGGCCCACGAGGGTGGAGGGCGCGCCCAGGGGGTGGGCGCGCCCCCCTGCCTCGTGCTCTCCTCGTTGATCCCCTGACGTGCACTCCAAGTCTCCCGGATTGCTTTCTTTCCAAAAATAACTCTCCCGAAGGATTCATTCCGTTTGGACTCCGTTTGATATTCCTTTTCTTCGAAACACTGAAACAAGGGGAAAAAACAGGAACTCGCACTGGGCTCTGGGTTAATAGGTTAGTCCCAAAAATCATATAAAAGTGCTTAGTAAAGCCCATTAACGTCTAAAACAGATAATATAATAGCATGGATACTTCATAAATTATAGATACGTTGGAGACGTATCACCGAGCTTCTCGCCATTCGTGACATCCCGGCGCCACCGGACACGCGCCTCCCGGTGGGATGGGTTCTAAGTGCGGGGGGTCTTGTTGTGGCGCCTATCCCCCCGGTCGGTACAGTCGCCTCTACACGTGCCATCCGTAGGTTTCGGGAACATCTGACGCCGGAGGAGAGGGCACATCCAGGTTTCAAGCCTAAGGCCCCATTCTGGCCGCAAATCCCCGGCCAGGACCGCACGCCTCGGATCCAGCAGGTCGACGGCCCCAGCCCAAAGCTGCGCTTTAACATCGCCGAGCGACATGCCTTCTAGAATGGCCTAAGCTTCGATGAGGTCATTGTTGCATGTCGCTCGCAGGTTGTCAACGAAGATTAGTTCTAGATTTGGGAGTAGGTCCGCGCCGAAGTTGTGGTTTTATTTGAATAAAATATACATGAATTCGTATTGAATATGTGCACAAATCATTTGGAATGATTGTATTTCTAGTTGATTTGCATGCATTTGGATTGACTCGTGATTTATGTGCGCAAATCATTTGGAATGATTGTATATCTAGTTGTTTGCATGCACATGGAATAACTCATGAATTCTGAAAAAATTATAGAAAAAAGAAACGCGGCTCAAAAATTGAAATCCTTTTGCATGGAGGCCTCTTATGTGCAATGGCTTGTGGTAAAATTGATAAACTGACAATACCGCAAATAAAAAGTTAATTTTTCGTTTTTCTAGTGCCATACATGACATTTTTTGTGAAGCAAGTGCCATAAATAATATTATAAATAGTGCCCTTATAATTTTCACCTGAAGTATACCACATGGTATTCCAACTGCCAATTTTTCATGAATTGCTGAGTGATATTGCCATTTTTCATTGATATATTGAATTTTGGGCGATTTATATCAAATAGTTCAAATTCAAACTGCAAGTGTGCTCTAGTTTGGTCCAATAAATTCTGAAAAATCAGTTTCACCTTTCACAGTATGAATGTAGGCAGTATCGACAAAGAAAATTCAAATTAGCAACCATTTGATCTGATTAGTCATGCATGCAATTTTGCATTAATTTGTGAAAAATTATAGAAAAAGGAAAATGGCTCAACAATTGAAATCCTTTTGCATGGCCACTCTTATGTGTAATGGCTTGTGGGAAAAACCATAAAATGACAATACGACATATAAAAAGACAATTTTCCATTTTTCTAGTGTCATACATGCCTTCTTTTTGTGAAAGTGCCATGAATAATAGGGTAAATAGTGCCCTCACAATTGTCACCTGGAGTATACCACTTGGGATTCCAGCTACCAATTTTTCATGAATTTCCATGTGATATTGCCATTTTTCATTGATTGAATTTTCGGCGGTTTACATCAAGTAATTCAAATTTGAAATGCAAGTGTGCTCTAGTTTGGTCCAGTAAATTCTGAAAAATCATGTAAACCTTCCACATTAGGAATGTAGGCAGTACCCACAAAGAAAACTCTAATTCCCAACCATTTTATATGATTAGTCATCCATGCAATTTTGGCAACACATTGAAATAAATTATATAAAATGAAAAAATGCTAAAAAATTGAAATCCTTTTGCATGGTGGCTTCTCATGTGCAATTGCTTGTGGGAAAAATGATAAGCTGACAATACCACATACTTGAAAAAAAACTTCACAAAACTAAACTATCTCATATGAAGATCAATGACTTTCAACTATGATGACCATACCCATGAGCTTCTTCATGGCATAGTAGATGATAACATGACCATTTTTTGAACTAACAAGGGTGTTACCATTGTGAGCAATAATTCCTCAAAAAGATTGAATATTTGGTTAATAAAAAGTTAATTTTCCATTTTTCTAGTGCCACACATGACTTTTTTTGTCAAGCAAGTGCCATGAATAATATTATAAATAGCCCCCTTACAATTTTCACCTGAAGTATACCACATCGGATTCCAGCTGCCAAATTTTCATGAATTTCCGAGTGATATTGTTATTTTCATTGATTTTTATTGAATTTATGATGAATACATCAAGTAATTCAAATTTGAACTACAAGTGTGCTCTAGTTTGGTCCAATAAATTCTGAAAAATCAGTGTCACCTTCCACATTAGGAATGTAGGCAGTACCCACAAAGAAAACTCTAATTCCCAAGCATATATGATTAGTCAATTTATAGAAAATGAAAAAAATGCTCAAAAATTGAAATCATTTTGCATGGTGGCCTCGGATCCACAATATTGAAATAATTAGCCATAAAGAAACAAACTTCAGTAGATAAGGTACCATACACATCTCAGATCAACAAACCAAAAGTAGATAAGGTAGCAAGCACATCTCCGATGAATATAGCAAACTTCAGTAGATAGTGATAAACAAACTAAAAGTACATCACATCTCCAATTACACAACTACGGGCTTGCACTCATCCTCCAGCTTTGCTTTTTACATGATAAGACCTAAAACATCATCGTCTTCACTCATATGCTTTACGAGGTACGAATATCGATCCTTCTCTGCATATTCATCCTTGTGTTCCTCCTAGGCGGCGGCCGGAGCAGGCTTATTCGACCAATCCTCCTTCTCCTCCTCAACTACCATTTGCCCATCTTCGGCGTAGGCCTTTCGATGTTCCTCATAAACTCCTCCACATTACCAAGAATAATTATGTGTGGAGACAGACCAGGAGGAGGTTGCACCCATCTCACCTCAGAATAGCTGCAAGCTCTCATTTGACTATTAGATTCGGTGGGCCACGACGAGAACCGTACGAGTACCAGCGAGCTCGCTGACGAGGATCCGATGACTCCATTGACTCACACATCGCCCATACAAAAACCCCCATACAAGTCTGTCAGGACTTGGGCTCCGGGGACCCAAAGGTTCGAACACTAGTGTGAGCTCGTTCTTACCAGCTTGCCCTCTTCCTCAGCTAAACCATGACGAAGCTACGGCGAGAACGCGCTAGCGGGAGCGGACCGGTGACACGGCGGTTTACCCAGGTTTGGGCCACCTTGCGGTGTAAAACCCTACTCCTGCTTGGTTGTGATTGCTCTGGTGAGAGAGAGAGTACAAGGTTTTGGGTGGATGAGTCGATCCCCTCTATAGCAGCACCCCGCCCTCCTTTTATATCTGCCTTAGTCCTCTTCCCCCGAAAACATTGGCGGGAAGGGTTGCCACACAATGGCAAGTTTGAAGGGGGACAGGGGCGTAGTCTATCACTACAAAAAAAGACACATCCGTGATATTATGGCCCGAAAGAAAAAAAGAAATGTCATGGTTATGACACTTTTATGACAATAATTGTGACAAAACCACGTATCATCATAGATGTGGTGGGCTCCTACTTCTATGACAAAAAATCATGACAGAAAATGGGCTTTTCGTCCTGGGCGGGCCGGGGACGCACCTGCATGACATTCTTTGGGCTATCCATGACATAAAAAATCGTGGTACAAGTGAGGGCAAGGAAATTTTCGCGGAGTTCCCGATTACGGTGGGTGGTCGGGGCCGAGCGATGCACTGTGGTTTGAGCATTTCTCTCATACGTAGGTGTGTGTGTGTGTGCGAGGCATTGGCTCTAACTGAAGTCGAGGGAGAGGCGTTCGCTTACTAAACCCGAGCGATTGCACTAGCTACGTTACTGAATCATAGCGATCAATCCCTTGGCTATTAACTGAACCCGAGCGATTCCTGCGCTGCTAACTAAACCCCAGCGATTCCTTCGCTACTGCTGCTAACTTAACCCGAGCGATCGATCATTTAAGCTGCTTACTGAAGCCGATCGAGCCCCCGTGCGAGACGCAGCCAGGCGGTGTGTTGGGTTGCCTCTCGATGAACAGTGACCGTTGCTACCGCGCTCGCGATACGTAGAATGAGTCAAGACGTGGTGAGTCAAGGCAGTGGATGAACAGTTCCCGGTGGGGGTTGGATGAACAGGACCCCGTTGTAGTAGCCGGTTGCCGCTGGATGAACAAGACACGAGGAGGCTGCCGCACCCCAGCTGGTTGGGGGTGGATGAATAGGACCCCGTGGAGGCTGGATGAACAGTAGCATGTGGAGGTTGGATGAACAGTAGCTGGTGGAGGCTGGAGGAAACTGACGGTGGATGAACAATAGCCCATGGAGGCTAGAGCGAGGCAGTAGATGGTGGATGAACAGGACCCTGTTTCGATTGTAGGCGCTCAAACAGAAGTCTGTTTCCTCTATTTTGCGGTATGCCACACCCCTCCCAATCAACAGGACCCCGTTTCGATCGTAGGCACTCAAACAGAAGTATGTTTCCTACGTTTTGCGGTACGCCAGACCCTTCCTGATGAACAGGACCCCGTTTTGACTGTACGCGATCAAATAGAAGGCCATTTTCCTTCGTTTTGCGGTATGCCAGACCCTGTTTTGGCTGTTCTATCCAAGCTGGTTGGCTCCCGATCAACATGCGCGTTCGGACCCAGTGGCTTTGCTCCCGATGAACATGACGCATTCCGACCCAGTCGCTTGGCTCCCTGTGAACATGCTACTTCTTGAGCTTGCGTTGGTTTTTCCCTTGAAGAGGAAAGGGTGATGCAACACAGTAGAGATAAGTATTTCCCTCAGTTAAGAACCAAGGTATCAATCCGGTAGGAGAAACACGCAAGTCCCCAATAGATGCACCTACACAAACAACCAAACACTTGCACCCAACGCGATAAAGGGGTTGTCAATCCCTTCACGGTCACTTGCAAAGGTGAGATCTGATAGAGATAGATAAAACTTAATAAGAGATAACTAAATATTTTGGGCTTTTTGTTTATAGATCTGAAAGTAAAAGATTGCAAAATAGTAGATTAGAAACAAATGTGATGGAAAATAGAACCGGGGGCCATAGGTTTCACTAGAGGCTTCTCTCTTGAAGGCAAATAATATGGTGGGTGAACAAATTACTGTCGAGCAATTGATGGAAAAGCGCAAAGTTATGACGATATCCAAGGCAATGATTATGCATATAAGCATCACGTCCGTGTCAAGTAGACCGACTCCTGCCTGCATCTACTACTATTACTCCACACATCGACCGCTATCCAACATGCATCTAGAGTAAAACGAGAGGCGAATGGCGAATAATGTAATGCAAGAGATGAGAGTTTATGATGGGTATTTGGTAGGGTTGATGTAGATATCCCTGAAAATGATGCCAAAAATTGTAAAGTTGACGAGAGACTAATCTTGACTTGGCGTAGATCTCCCCGGCAACGGCGCCAAAAATTCTTCCTGCAACTTCTTCAGCTTGCATTGGTTTTTCCCTTGAAGAGGAAAGGGTGATGCAGCAAAGTAGAGATAAGTATTTCCCTCAATTACGAACCAAGGTATCAATCCAGTAGGAGAAGAACGCGCAAATCACCAATACCTGCACAAACAATCAAACACTTGCACCCAACGCGATAAAGGGGTTGTCAATCCCTTCACGGTCACTTGCATAGGTAAATAAAACTAAACAAAAGATAAAATATTTTTGGGTTTTTTGGTTTATAGATCTAAAAGTAAAATATTGCAAAATAGTAGATCTGAAACTAATATGATGGAAAATAGACCCTAGGGCCATAGGTTTCACAAGAGGCTACTCTCTTGAAGGCAAATAATACGGTGGGTGAAAAAATTACTGTCAAGCAATTGATAGAAAAGCACAAAGTTATGACGATATCCAAGGCAATGATTATGAAATATAGGCATCACGTCCGTGTCAAGTAGACCGAATCCTGCCTGCATCTACTACTATTACTCCACACATCGACCGCTATCCAGCATGCATCTAGAGTATTAAGTTCATAAAGAACGGAGTAACGCCTTAAGTAAGATGACATGATGTAGAGGAATAAACTCATGCAATATGATGTAAACCCCATCTTTTCATCCTCGATGGCAGCAATTCAATATGTGTCTCGCTGCCCCTACTTTGTCACTGGTGAAATCACACAAGATTGAACCCAAAGCTAAGCACCTCTCCCATTGCAAGAAAAACCAATCTAGTTGGCCAAACCAAACCGATAGTTCGAAGAGAAATACAAAGATATCAAATCATGTATATAAGAATTCAGAGAAGATTCAGATAATATTCATAGATAAGCTGATCATAAGTCCACAATTCATCGGATCTCGACAAACACACCGCAAAACAAGATTACATCGGATAGATCTCCAAGAACATCGAGGAGAACATGGTATTGAGAATCAAAGAGAGAGAAGAAGCCATCTAGCTACTAGCTATGGACCCCGTAGGTCTATGGTAAACTACTCACGCTTCATCAGAAGGGCAATAGGGTTGATGTAGAAGCCCTCCGTGATCGAATCCCCCTCCGATAGGATGTTGATACGTCCATTTTGTATCATGCTTTTATATTGATATTTATTGCATTATGGGATGTTATTACACATTATATCACAATACTATGCTTTTTCTCTCTTATTTTATAAGGTTTACATGAAGAGGGAGAATGACGGCAACTGGAATTCTGGACTGAAAAAGGAGCAAATATTAGAGACCTATTCTGCACAACTCTGAAAGTCCTAAAACTAAACGGAGAATATTTTTGGAATATATAAAAAATATTGGGCGAAGAAAGTACCAGAGGGGGGCCACCAGCCAGCCACAAGGGTGGAGGGCGCGCCCTACCCCCTGGGCGCGACCCTCGTCCTTGTGGGCTCCCTGGCAGGCCTCCGACGCCCATCTTCTGCTATATGGTGTGTTTTGACCTGAAAAAAAATCAGAAGGAAGCTTTCGGGATGAAGCACCGCCGTCTCGAGGCAGAACCTGGGCAGAACCAATCTAGGGCTCCCGCAGAGCTGTTCTGCCTGGGAAACATCCCTCCGGGAGGGGGAAATCAAAGCCATCGTCATCACCAACAATCCTCTCATCGAGAGGGGGTCAATCTCCATCAACATCTTCACTAGCACCATCTCCTCTCAAACCCTAGTTCATCTCTTGTATTCGATCTTGGTCACAAAACCTCAGATTGGTACCTGTGGGTTGCTAGTAGTGTTGATTACTCCTTGTAGTTGATGCTAGTTGGTTTATCCGGTGGAAGATTATATTTTCAGATCCTTAATGATAATTAATACTCCTCTGATCTTGATCATGAATATGCTCTGTGAGTAGTTACGTTTGTTCCCGAGGACATGGGAGAAGTCTTGTTATAAGTAATCATGTGAATTTGGTATTCGTTCGATATTTTGATGAGATATATGTTGTCTTTCCTCTAGTGGTGTTATCTGAACTTTGACTACATGACACTTCACCATTGTTTGGGCCTAGGGGAAGGCATTGGGAAGTAATAAGTCGATGATGGGTTGCTAGAGTGACAGAAGCTTAAACCCTAGTTTATGCGTTGCTTCATAAGGGGCTGATTTGGATCCATATGTTTCATGCTATGGTTAGATTTATCTTAATTCTTCTTTCGTAGTTGCGGATGCTTGCGAGAGGGGTTAATCATAAGTGGGAGGCTTCTCCAAGGAAGGGCAGCACCCAAGCACCGGTCCACCCACATATCAAATTATCAAAGTAACGAACACAAATCATATGAGCATGATGAAACTAACTTGACAACAATTCCCATGTGTCCTCGGGAGCGCTTTGCTTTATATAAGAGTTCGTCCAGGCTTGTCCTTTGCTACAAAAAGGATTGGGACACCTTGCTGCACCTTGTTTAGTTTTGTTACTTGTTAGCCATTATGAATTATCTTGTCACAAAACTATCTGTTACCGATAATTTCAGTGCTTGCATAGAATACCTTGCTGAAAACCGCTTGTCATTTTTTTCCGCTCCTCGTTGGGTTCGACACTCTTACTTATCGAAAGGACTAAGATAGATCCCCTATACTTGTGGGTCATCAAGACTCTTTTCTAGCGCCGTTGCCGGGGAGTGAAGCGCATTTGGTAAGTGGAATTTGGGAAGGAAACATTTATATAGTGTGCTGAAATTTACTGTCACTTGTTACTATGGAAAATAATCCTTTGAGGCGCTTGTTCGGGTATCTTCACCTCGACCGGAAGAGAAAAGAGTTGCTCCTCAACCTACTGCACCTACTGAAATTATTTATTATGAAATTCCTTCGGGTATGATAGAGACACTGCTAGCTAATCGTTCTGCAGGAGATGGAACATTACATCCCGATATGCACCTAATCTATGTGGATGAAGTTTGTGGATTATTTAAGATTGCAGGTATGCCTGAGGATGTTGTCAAGAAGAAGGTCTTCCCTTTATCTTTTAAGGTAAAGGCATTGACATGGTATAGGCTATTGGATGATGTTGGATCATGGAACTCCAGCCGATTGAAATTGGAACACTGGTACAGCGAGATGCTATACAAACGATTTTTAACCCCTTTCCGTGACGGCGTTCAGAACCGTCACCTAGTGAGTGACTGTGATAGGGGGGTCATTCCCACACGACCCAAAATCCGTCGGGGATATGCCCTCCTAGCACACACGCTTGGCAAAATGAGGTCGTGTGCGACCGGTGAGCGACCAAATACGGTTATACGTACGGTAGTGCTAAAAAATACAATTATACAGGTGAAATCATTTCCGGTCGTAAGTACATCCCACATAGTCAGTCCCAGCTAAACGTTTCCATTAGTATATACATCCCACACAGTCACTCCAAGGAAAACCTTTGCGCAAGGTGGCGTTACGCAAACAGTTTTCAAGAGAATGTCGTGTGTGATTGTTCATTGGTCCAACACAGTTTATTCCTAGAAACTGTGTGCGTTGCCTGAGGTCATTGCCAACGGTGTTTTCTCATTAATCGTTTGCAATAGGAAAACCCAATTAGCAAGCTAATTGGCCAATTAGCGGGCTAATTGCCCTATTATTAATAATCCATTTACTAATCTAATTGACATTCATATTAAGCACATAATATATTCCATTTCCATATTAAGGAAGCAAGATTTCATAATTGAAATACATCGTAGTACAACATGATATAGCTTCAGCACTCAGCCACCCCATTACACAACTGCACCGGCAGCAAGTTTCACATGCAACATCTAGAACCTTTCAAAATTAGCATCATAGACGGTACATAGAGAGATGCATCTCATCTGGAAAACTGCTGAAGCGGAAGGCGAATATTGAGCCTTCATTCATGTTGAAGGTCTTTGCAACTTTAGGCCAGTGCCTGTCGATGATTGACCGTCCATCCTTAGACCTCTTCAGGAACACTTCAATATTGAACTCTTGGGTGTTGTATGAAAACTTTCCTCGCCTCCTGACCACAGAGGTGGTTTGAGAGGTTATCATCAGTGAAGCCTGAAAACAAGGATGTGCATAAATATCTTCTCTATATTGGAAATGGGGCAAAGGAATAAAAAAAGGCAAGGTATAATAGTTAGTACCATCTTGTAAACCTCAGTGCTTCCCATTGTTTCCCTGCAACACAAATAAGGTAGTTAGTCATCAGGTTAAGTAAGGGTTCGCATGCTATCAGTAAAATATGTTGATGAAAAATAAGCACATTGCAGATTCATCAGATTAATTCAATCCACATGGAAAACCCATTTATCCAAACCAAGCATGACTAAGAACTAGGAAATATAGCACTTGTATATGTTTCTCATGTATTAAGTGCAGCAAAATTCGATTTATTCCTCACATGGTATACAATAACAGAATCCAGCCACAACAATTGAACATCGCATTGCAGAATTGAACCAAGCAGTTAACTAAACACCACAACAAATGAACCAAACGTTAACTGAGCACCACATTGCACAATATAACATACTCCTAATAGAAGATCAGACAGTGAACTAAACCAAGCATGCCTAACAACTTGGAAATATAGCAATTGTATTTGTTTCTCATGTATTTAGTACAGCCAAATTCGATTTATTTCTCACATGGTATACAATAACAGAATGCAACCTCAACAATTGAACATTGCATAGCAGACTTGAACCAAGCAGTTAACTAAACACCACAACAAGTGAACAAAATGTTAACTGAGCACCACATTGCACAATATAACATACTCCTAATAGAAGATCAGACAGTTAACCAAACCAGGCATGCTTAACAACTTGGAAATATAGCAATTGTATTTGTTTCTCATGTATTTAGTACAACCAAATTCGATTTATTTCTCACATGGTATACAATAACAGAATGCACCCACAACAATTGAACATCGCATTGCAGAATTGAACCAAACAGTTAACTAAACACCACAACAAATGAACCAAATGTTAACTAAGCACCACATTGCACAATATAACATACTCCTAATAGAAGATCAGACAGTTAACCAAACCAAGCATGCTTGACAACTTGGAAAATTGCACCATGAAGAATTGAACATCACATTTGGAGAATTGAACCAAACAGTTAACTGAACACCACATTGCACGACATATAGAACATATACACTAGAGAAGAAGATTGCATGGTAAAAGTAGATAGCACAATTCACTAGAATTTGTTAAGGAAAGGCAATAGTTGGCAAACTGAACATGGGTCAGAGATATCGATGACGATTGGCTCCTTGGACATGGAAGAGGGCGAGGCCTCTCCATCGTGGGTGCCCTCGTCGTAGTGGTGAGTTCCTGAGCCGCTCCGGGCACCAACCTGCTGGCTCTCGAGATGAGGTAAGCACGCGCACACTGAGAAAACACCTCGTAGTCTTCGTCGAAGGCACCGACTATGGCCTCGAGAAAACGCCATGAACTGTCGTTTAAAGTAGCCAACCGCGTCGTGGCATTGGCGCATGAGGCGTCAACGGTGGCCTCGACGGCGAGGTGCTTCTCCAAGATCTGGGGGTTGGCACGAATGGCAGCCATCGCGACCTCATCCGCGCATGCGGTCGTGATTTGCTTCTCCGCTGCCCAATGCTCCTCGAGATCCTGGCTATACGTCGTGCACCATGGCTTAGGGCGGCGCTTATTTGGTGGAGGGGTCGATGATTTGGGAGGAAGGTGCCGTGCTCGCGCCGACAGTCGGGGCATGTGGGATGTGGAAGGAGGAGGAGGATGGGGGTCGGGTGTGGATTACCTGCCTGGATAGATGAGGCCGGGCAGTGTGAAGGAGGGTTGCCGATGAGGAGGCGGCGCTACAAGCAAGGAGTGAAGGTTTCATCTTGGAAAGAAAGGCGGAAATAGGGGAAATGTGGCTTTTGGTAAGGGGGAGGGGCGGGGAGGTAGATATTTCCGCAGAAGCCGAAAATTTGGAATCACTTCAGCAAAAAAACTGGCGTGCAAAGTGTCATCAGACACGGTCCCTTATTCAGAGCGGGCCGTGGACTGTAGCCGTCGCACCTTCTCGCGTAAGCCGTATGCGTACTATACTCCGACGGTGCTCCAAGATATTTTGTGCTGCATCGCACACGGTTGATTATAATAAACTATGTGGGATCTACTTGATTTTTCTTCTTGATTTGAATTACATAACGGGGTCACAGTGGCAATGGACGGTGTTTGAAAATTCAAATATGTGTCCTTGGTTGCATGCTTAGGTCCCATGCAAGAAATGGGAATGAATGTCAAACACCCTGCCACCGTCACTTGGCCGCAAACATTGAGATACATGGTTTTTAAATTCTAGTAAATCCAAAACTTGTCTGAAATTCATGAAACTTGGCATGCTATCATGGAGCGGCACCAACATGCCGTGGTAAATTTTTTGTCCCTTTTGGGGCAGGTTTGGCTATATGCTTCTCACAAACCAGAGCTTCTCACAACAAGCATGATGGTTTCGGTAGGGAACGTCCCACCTTTGGGGACGAAACGATATCCATTGCCTCTTATTGCTTTCAAAAATTTTCTTGTGTCAACATAGAACAACAGGAGTGTTGTGTCATTTTTTGGGATTTTTCGGGGTTCGTTTGGACATTTTTATGTATTAATTGAGTTTCCAATGCATTTATGCGCATAATTCAAATTTGAACTACATGCACATGCTCCAGTGCATATAAATTGGTTGAAAAATCAAATCTTTGTCCTTGGGTGCATTCTTCGGTCCCATGCAAGAAATGGGAATGAATTTCAAACACCAGGGCACCATTGATTGCCGACAAAATGTTGAGATACTTTGTTTTTAAATTCTAGTAAATCCAAAACTCGTCTGAAATTCATGAAACTTGGCATGCTATCATGGAATGGCACCTGACATGCTGTGGTATTTTTCGGTGTCCATTTTGAGAGAAGGCGCACTCGAATAACAGCCAATAAAGGAATTTTGAAAAAATAGCTGCCACTTTAATATCTCAAACGTTTGTATAATTCAAACCATGTGCATTCTGTTTACCATTCACGTGACACCACATGTCTTGGTTTTAGTGGCTCTTGATCGCAAACGTTTTAGACAGAACACCCGTATGCAAAGTGAGAGCAGGATTTGTGCATCTCTTCAACGCAAACGGTTCTTTCGGATGACCCGTGTGCAACCACTTACGAACAATTTGGTAAGATTTAAATCTGTCATATTGGGTATGTTGCCATTTGTCAAATTGGAAAGATTGACATTTGTTGATCTAGTAACATTGCCATTTGACAACCTTGTAACACTATGATTTGTCAAAATATGAAGCTAAAAATCACTAGCAGTATCTAACTTTTGCAACCAAAATTCAGTAATTATGCATAGATGGAGGCGAGGATGTGTGTTTAGCCGGGCGTGCAGCGGGCGGCGCAGTGCTATTTGATTTGACAACGGGCGTCGCAGTTCCCGATACGGCTTTAATGCAGACGAGGGAGAGGGTAGCGGTTCCCGAAATGTTGAACTACCAATGATGCATCCTCCTTCAATTAGCATCGCGAATGCATGAGGGAAGTAATGGGAGGAGGACCAGGAAAAGAGGCAGCACGATGTGAATGCAGCGCAGTTTGCACTCATATAAAGGCGCCTTTCCATTCCAATGCATGTACCACATCGTACGCACCTAAGCATTTGCCTAAGCACCTACACTAAGCGCAAAAGTGCTCACTCCAAACCCATGGCGGCAATGCGCGCGAGCGGCTAGCGGCTGTGCCAGATGGTCCACGACGCCAGCCTGCAGCATGGCACAGAGGATCGTCTCCAGACGGTGTTGGCGACCGGCAGGTGGAAGGCCGCCGTCGATGCCAGCTACGACTCTCAGTTGGACGAGATGATCGTTGCCACCACCAACAAGTTCACCGTCATCAAGAAGCTCGCGGACGACATCGCCGTAATCTTCCAGCCCGCGCGCCCGGGCTCCGCATTGCCTGCCACCCTAATCGGTCTCCATGGTCGGAACCTCTTTCAAGTAGTAGTGGCCCTGCGACTGCCCACCGATGCCACGAAGAATGTCCACCTGGAGGTCGCGCTCGCCGCGCGAGAATTCGTCGACCTACACATCCACATGTCCAAGCAAATCATGTACATAGGTATCTACAAGGCCAGTGAGGACGCTACGACGTTGGCCTTCTTCAACCGGCTGGAAGCCTTGGATGCCTTTGCTGAGAAGCACCTTGACCTCGCCACAAAAGTCACCGCTCCTTAGCCACCGGTGGGTGGCCCAGTGCACTGAGTTGAGGAGGAGGAGGTCGTATGTTGATGGATGCATCTTTCTTCTTGCCTCGTGTAACCACCACTGCGATTGCATCATCATGGCCTTAACTCTTATTGTGCTATTGCATTCTTGTTCCAGTCAATACAGACATGTGCGATCCCTTTGCTTAATTATAGGCATCACTGTAACTAGTACTCCATCCGTCAATTTATAAATTGTGCTACCAGTGTTTGGAGGCGGCGCACGACACAATAAGCACACCCACGATGACACATACAGAGGGGACATCCAGCGGTTCCAATGGCGATCCCCGTGGCTCAATGGCGCTCCCAGCGGCCGACGACGACAACATCGGGTAGTTCACCACGCATCACGTAGTGGACACCCATGTGAGGGGAAGGCCTTCTCGGTGGTGTACACGAATGATCCGGTCGGTGGAGAGCTCCATCCAAACTATGGAGCAGTTCCTTGTCGAGGACAAGTACCAAGTGGTCGGCTTCGACCTCGAGTACACCATGGGTCGTGCCGGGCACATTCGCGGGGGACGTGGCATTTACCATTGGGCGGCAACAGTCGGTCATCCGGGTGCCCAATAAAGGATGCAAAGAGGGATCCTACAGCAGCAAGGACCAGCTTCCCTACCGATAGCTCATCTAACAGAACTCCCAAGTTAACTGTGCTGAGGCTTGAGTAGTCATCAGATGGGTGGCCGGATGGGAAGTGGCCTCGATGTTAAATTAACTGATGTGATGGGCCACTGTAAACATTTAATTGCGTTGAATGTATATAGTGCTCCATCATATTAGTTGAATTAACCTCGAGGTCCTTGTTTTGTAATTTTTGACATTTTTTTTGTACACGTGTTGATTGGCTTGAAGAAGGTCTATCTCGTTACTTTTTGATAATTTTTGTTTTTTTAACACATGTTGATTGGCTTGAATGAAGGTCTATCCCGTTACTTTACGACATGTTTCCAAAACATGGACCTCGAGGTTAATTCAACTAATTGGATGGAGCACTATATACATTCAACGCAATTAAATGTTTTCCAAAAAAAGTGATATGATTTCTGTGAAACTTATAAGTCATGTATGTCAAATTAACCTCTGTGTACTTGTTCTCGAATTAACATCCGGGCCTTTTTCCCGCGTTGTCAGGACCCCGATTCCAAGTCACATCGATCTAGCCGGTAACACCTCATATCACTTTGCGGCCTCACGCACGGTATTCCCATGGGTGTCGCCTTACCATGGCCCGGGACCGTTTGCGCCTTTTGGCTCACGTATATGATAGTGTCACTAGCATCCATATGACAGAGAACCCGGGCCGACATGACTAGTCGTGAACCCAAAGTGGCACTAACTTACGGGGACAGGCATACATGAATCAACATCGAGCATGTCGGTCAGCAGCGTGTGAATCCGGGCTGTAGCACTGGGCTAACAGGACTCCGGGAACTCGGGCTGTAGCAGGCTAGGCAGGACTCCGGATGTCACCGCGTGACATTTCCCCGAAGGGACAGACACAGGAACGAAGTGAATCACATGCCGGCCAGTCAAGTGTTCGGAGCAGTAGTGCTGGGCTAGCAGGACTCCGGTGAACCGGGCTGTAGCGGACTACTATGGCTCATGGAAGCACAAGACTACATTTCCCCATAAGAGAGGCTACCAAGGATAAACAACTAGGTTGTCGGATCCCACACATACCAAGCATTTCAATCATACACATAATATGCTCGATATGTGCAAATACAACATGGCATCACAACAAGACTCTACGACTCAGAGTATTTATTCATTAGGCTCCGAAGAGCCAGATATTACAAACATGGGTCTCATGACCCAACATTCAGAGCATACAAGTCAAACACATGCGGAAGCTTAACATGTCTGAGTACGGACATCTACAAATGAAAAAGGCTGAGAAGCCTGACTATCTACCAGATCCTACCGAGGGCACAAGATCGTAGCTGAGGTATCAAGCTAAACGACGAAGTCCACACGGAACTACTAGCGAGACTGACGTCTCTCTGCAAAACATAAAATAGGCAAACGTGAGTACAAATGTACCCAGCAAGACTTACATCAGAACTAGCTACATATGCATCGGTATCAACAAAGGGGGGTGGTGGAGTTTGACTGCAGCAAGCCAGCTTTGACTCGGTGGCTATCCTAAACTATGACTGCAAGTAACTCTTTTGAGGTGGCGCACACGAGTCCACATATTCACCATATCAATACACCACTATGGATCCGCTCCCGTCTCCCTACGAGAACGCCATCCATAGCACTCACGCTTATCTTCCGCATTTTAGAGTACCCACTTTCACTTGTCTATGAACTGTACAGGCAACCCAGAAGTCCTTTACCGCGGACACGGCTATTCGAATAGATGATGTTAACCCTGCAGGGGTGTACTTCGTCACACACGCTCTCGCTACTTACCACCATGTACACGTCGTGTACCTCGGCAACCTTCAAGCGGAAGCCTGGCGAGGGAGTCGGCCACGACCTGACTAACCACACAAGTCTCTAGTCCAGGTTTATCGCCTATTCGGGTTCCATCCGCAAGGAGATCCGGCCGGGGTGTCGCTCATGGCCCCAAACGATGTGTGCAGGGTTCCCGAGCCCACCATCCGGGTGCCACTCGGTACACCAGGCCACGTGTGCCTAGTCTGTCCCAAGCCCACCTGTACCGGGTGCCACTTGGTAGACTACTAACACTACCTACAAACACCAGAAACTAATTGCAACTCCTGGACAGAGATCATGTTGATTAATAAGTCGAGAGGGGCACTTAAGCATTCCAATGCGTGGTAGTAACTGTTCATGGATCACAAACACAGAGCTCAGTTCCTGAGGACGGTTTCAATGAGACAACCCACCATGTACTCCTACATGGCCTCTCACCGCTACCTTTACCAAATCGTGTTCACACACTTCGCTCTCACACAGTAGGACATATTCACAACTTTCCAATTCATTCCCGATGAATCAGACCTGACACAACTCTAAGCAATAGCAGGCATGACAAACAAGCATGAATGAGTAGGCACATCAGGGCTCAAACAACTCCTACTCATGCTAGTGGGTTTCATCTATTTACTGTGGCAATGACAGGTCATGCAGAGGATAAAGGGGTTCAGCTACCGCAGCAAGTAACAGATGAATCGTTGTTGTCCTAATGCAGTAAAAGAGAGCAGGAGCGAGAGAGTGGGATTGTATCGGAATGAGAAAGGGGGTTTTGCTTGCCTGGCACTTCTGAAGATAGCATTGAGTCTTCATTAGTGTCAACGATCACAACGTCGGAACAGCGTCTACCGAGGGGAACAAATACCGGCAACAGAGAAGGAAAACACAATCAATGCAATGCACAATATGATGCATGATCATGACATGTCAATATGCTGTGTTTTAAGCTAATGCAACTAGCAACATGTTAAATGGAGTTGGTTTGAACCCTAGGTTCAAATTCAAACTCCATATGTGAGGGTTTAAATGCCATTTATATGATTTGGCCTAAACAGCAGCCATAAGTTGTTCTAACATGCATGAAAATGGTACAGATGGATAGATTGGATTTTTCTGATCATTTTTCATATATAACTTGTTTCATTTGGAGTTATGGTTGAATTACTATGAATTTTAGAAGTTTACAGCATTTTCTGGAATTTCCTGTATAAGAATAAGTCCAGAAAATCTATTACTGCGTCAGCGTTGCGTCATGCTGACCTCAGCAGGTCAACAGGCGCCATCCAGGTCAAACCTGACCAGTGGGTCCCACTTGTCAGTGTCACGGTGCTAGTTAGGGTCATTGACATGTGGACCCAGTCAATGGCCACGTCAGCATGGTCAACGCTGACGCGTGGGGCCACTGTGATTAGTTAAAACTAAATAGAACCTAATCTAAGTTTAATTAGTCAGTGGGGCCCTGCTGTCAGTGTCACTAGGTGTTGACTAAGTGCGTCATTAGCCCTAACTAATCTGCCACGTCACCCTCGCCGGAGTTACGCCGGCGGCGACCAAAACGCGGCGGAGGCGCACTGGAGTGACTCGGGTTTCGCCTACAGGCCACCGTTTGACGTGCGGAAGGGCGCGTTTGAAAGAGGGAAGCGAGGCGCATCTGTGGGTGGTCGTGGTTCGAGTGGGGGTGGACGGCGTCAACGGCGGCGAGCTCTTTTGCGGCCGCCGGAGTTCGGGCGTGCACCGAACCGGTGCTACGGAGCACGGCGTGAAGATTTGGTGGGTGTGCTCGGACCCTGGGAGTGCTCTGAGTGCAGCGGTGGGCTCGGACGCGTGCTTGCACGGCAGTAGTCGCGGTGGCGACATGACCGGCGGCGAGGAGCTGTCGGCTCCGATGGCCACGGTGGCTAGAAGGCGCGGACGAGCACGGGGAGAGAGGGGAAAGAGGCAGGGGCTCACGGCGAATCCAGTAGAGGCAACGGCGAGGCCGGGGAGGGACTGGAGCGCGCGAATCCCCGAAGAGTTCGCCGGCGGCCAGAGGTTGAAGACGATGTCGGGGACGACGCTGTAGGGCTTCCGGCGGGGCGCGGCTCGGTGGAGATGAAGAGCGGGTCGAGGCGGAGCCTCTGGGCCGGTCAGAGGAGTGAGGGGGAGGCGATGGCTTCAGCTACGGCGAACGGCAGCGTCGGCTGCGCTCGGTGTGGTGGGGATCAACGAGGCAGAGAGCAGGGGGAGAGTGAAAGGGTTCGAGCGGTTCGGGACAACGCTGGGGCGTTCACCCACGCGTCCAGAGGCTCGGCGGCAAGCAGGAGGAGGCGTGGCGCCTCGCGCGCGCGTGCGCTGTCCCGCCTCTGCCTACTGGTAGAGGTTAGGGATGACTGGCACCAGGCGAGTGGGCTGGGCTGTCCACTGGGCCGGCCAGGTCAGTTCTCTCTCTCTCTAACAATAATTTTTCTGCTTTTCTATTTTTGTTATTTTGTTTTGATTTAGTTTATAGCCCAAATCATTTTAGTAAATCCTGAAAATAATTGTGGGCATTAAACGAATTATTACAGAGGCCCTTAACTATTTTCAGAATTGTTGGAGCATTAGAAAATATTAATAGTATTTAAATGCCCCAATTCAAATACAATATGGATTAATTCAAAGACCATAAATGGCTTGGAAAAATGTGCATGACCTCTGGTGAAGGTTTTAACCTTTTTCCATAAATAATGAACATTTTTGAAGGGCATTTTGGGTTCATTGAAAATATTTTTATTTTGAACCTAGTTGAATTCATTTGGTGCTAGGGTTTAACAATCCCCAATTCAACTTTAAATGAAATTTAGACATGATGCAGCAACCAAGCTAGTCCAAGTGCATAGCAAGGCTAGGGACGTGACACGCGTATCACACACATCTTGTTAAGTTGAACCGTTTACGTTCTCTCCCCTAATCGAAAACAGTTCATTCGACTAAAACGTATGCCGTATATCACACACACCTTGATCTGGCTGACCGTTTCTGTTGCTTTCCCTAATAGCAAACAGTTCATCGGAGCGAATTGTATGCCGTATATCGCACACACATTGATATGGCTGCTCGTTTCTGTTGTTCTATCTAATCGCAAACAGTTCGTCTGGATCAACCGTATGCCCTGCTTCGCACACGCAACTAAAATCCGAATCGTGTTTGATGCATCCGTCATCGCAAACGTTTTGCACCTTTTTTGACAGTTTTTTTACACCACCGTTTGCGATTATTGCATCGCGCACAGTTTCGTCGAAGGGTATCTGATCGTAGTGTCGCGTTAGCAGCATCCTGGAGTAGTGGAATTTCATCAGAAGTTTTATCCTATGCATCTGGTTCATCGTGATTGGAATTATATATATAATTTTTGGCCTCGTGAAGGAGAAAGTATAGCTCAAGCTTGGGGGAGGCTTAAGTAAATGTTATATTGATGCCCCAACCATGAGCTCTCAAGAGAAATTATTATTCAAAAATTTTATGCTCGGCTTTCTCATAATGATCGATCCATGCTCGATACTTCTTGTACTAGTTCTTTTATGAACAAGACTATTGAATAAAAATGGGATTTATTGGAAATAATTAAATGCAACTCTAAAGATTGGGAACTCGACGAAGGTAAGGAGTCAAGTATGTCGGCGTTCTGGGAACAGGGGTCCCCAGACTTGCCTGCCTACGGCCAACGGCGTGGCTAAGCCAGTAGGCCGTACGACCCATCTTCAACAGCAAGGCATCCAAGACCCTCGCGAGGTGCCAAGCCTCGCGAGGCGGACGACGCAAGACCTCCTCGGGAGGGGCCTAGTCAGGCAGGCTCACGAGGAGCGGAGATATCAAGGCGGGGCAAACCTCACGAGGCTCTCGTGATGTGAGCCATGACGATCAACACCAGGCGGGCGCCAGGCGGGTGCCAGCGTGCGCAGCGTCCTTGTTTCCTCTTTGGTGCTAAAGAAGTAGGCGCAGGCGAGGAGTACCGAGGCATCAGGCAAAGGTTGCCATATCGGTGCAACGAGACCAAGACCAGGCGGACGACAAGACGGAGGTCATCGTGGAGCCCAAGACGGCGTCACCACCAGAGCTTTTCGCAGGCGAAGACCACTTTTGTCAGGATAGCTAGCTGTCCCCCTTCAAATTTGCCCACTGTTGTTGGCTCCCTTCCCGCTCAATATTTCAGAAGAGGACCAGGGCCTATGTAAGTAGAGCTAGCCACCACAGTAGGGGCATCGAGCAATTCATCCAGCTCTCACCCGCTAAGTCACCAAGCACAAGAACACCTCAACCTCAGGAGGCTGTTCTTTCCTTTGTACTGTTCTTCATCAGCCCAAGAGGCAATCCACCACCACCACACTGGAGTAGGGTATTAGACCACAACGGTGGCCCGAACCAGTATAAATCTCATGTCTTTCTGTGTTGAGAGTTCGTCGAGTTCGTCCTCGAGATCTTAGCGAGCTAGGGCATAGATCGGTAGGAGGGAAAGACTTCACGCGCACCCCAGTGTTAAAACCTTAAGGGTCTGCCGGAACCCCACATCCGACATTTGGTGCGCCAGGTAGGGGTGTGCCGGAGCTTCTCCTCCGCCAATCGACTTGCCGACGCTCCGCGGCTACGATGTCCGACGAACCAAGAGCTGACTCTGACCGCTGGGCAGCCTGGCCAGCCCGGGCGGCGCCGCCCGCCCATGAAGACCTCAACCCCGCGCTCCAAGCGGCACGAGCGCCGTCCAATCGTGCGGGGCGCGGGCGACGCGGCCAGGTGTCGTCTACCCTCACTCCACGGCAAGTGCGAGCCGCTGCCAGAGCAACAAGCCATGCCGCAGCGACAGCGCCGCACTCGCGGCGGGAACAGGCAAACATGCGGGCAGCGCTCACCGTGGCAAGGAAGCTGCTGCGGTGCCGGCTGATGGAGAGCGGCCGGGACACACTGCTGGAACGCGTTGCCGAACTGCTGGACGCGGCGGTCTCAGGAGCGCCGCCTTTCTGTCATCAGCTACCTCCTCAGGCTGCTACAGGGATTCACGGCGGGCCACGCCACCACCACGCGCCGTCAGGTGCGCCAGGGGGCTTCGTCAACACCAGCATGGCCGGCGGTGCCGGGGGCTCTGCTGCCCCCATACCGCCTGCAACAAGCATGAGAACAAGCGTCGCCTCCCATGGCCCATGTGGGATGCCGTGCTATCACCCTCAGGACGCCGCGCTGGGCCAGGCAACATGGAGTGTGGGGCACTACGGCGAGGTGTTCGGGGTAACAGCCCCGGAAGCCTACGTGCCCCGCATGACGGACCAGGAGTACACACTGGAGGACGACCCCGACTTGTTCGTTGGAGAAGATTGGGAAGAAGGGACGCTAGGAGTCGAAGCCTTCCAGGAGCCGCTGGGGAACCACCACGACCGCGTGTGTGATGACCACTAAAGGGTACCCCTAATCCCTCAGGAGCAAGCTTACGCTAACCATGAGTCGCAGGAGGAACAGATCACCGCAACGGCCCGCGGCCCCAGCTCGACGGCCTCCCTACCGACTGGAGGATCGTGTTGGGGGCTGCAGGAGAGGGGTCGGGAGCCAGGCCCCTCCCCATGGCGTGCGAAGCCAGGGGACACCTGGAGGTAGGCCCTCTGCCGGGGAGGCTTCGACGACCCTTCCCCCGGTAGAGGACCTGTGGTCGCCGAGGGCACCGTTGGCGTCCCCTTTCCCTCTTTTTTGTCGTCCTAGTAACCGGTCGGCTCAAAGGAGGTCAAGGGTGGCGCAAGGCGGGGCCCTCGTCTGGCGATATGAAGCAAGGCCGGTACCTGTGAAGAAGGCCCAGTGCTAGTGAAGCTCGCCGCCCGTGACACTCTCACGTAATAATGAGTTGGGGTTGTACACGCCCCGGAGTCTCAGTAGCGCCGGCCTCAGGCCCTGGGGCTCCCTCCCACGCCTAGTGGAAGCACTTAGCTCCGCGCTGGTGAGAAGACTTGAAGACAGGAAGACTAGAATAGGTGCCGGACGCGGCCTTTTGCTTTGGATCTCTCTTTCTGTAGCTTTGCTTTCTGGATCTGGATTTAAGTTGAAGCCGAATTTTTATTGATGCGCGCGGGGGTGCTTTTTCTCGTTCGAGCAATTTCTTGCCTTCTGGATCTCGTTTTGTATGGGACTCATGTCCGTCGCCTTCCCCTCACGAGCTCCTCGCGAGCTGGACCGCACGAAGCGCACGCTCGCCAAGCGCGCGCCAGTGCTGCGGCTCGTGCTCACCTCTTGTGGGGCCCTTACAGACGGGGCGATAAGCTCCGTAGGATTCTCAGAAACTCATCGCTTCACGACCCAGCTCGAAGCTGGCGCTGACTAAGGTAAACCACGACGGAAAACTCGCCCCCGGATTCACGAGTTCACGGGGACACATGCTCACATCGCATAGGAAAGTAAAAACTGCAATTTGCTTACATGAGGGGCTCCCCCTCTCAAAATGCTCTTACAAGTCTTCCAAGGGCCACGCCTGAGTTTTGTGTGCAGGATGAAATGACAGGAGAACGTGGGATCAGCCAGAAATGTCGCTCGCTACATCACCCACGGACGCGTCACTCGCGTCGTCATCGTCCTCGTCGGCATCGTCGCCGCCGTCGACGACGCCGCCATCGCCGTCATCAACCATGTCGCCTTCGTCTGCGACGACCACCACCGCATCATCCTTCGAAGTGAAGGCCCTGACCAATGCGTCCACATTGTCCTCAACCCAACGCGCCAGGTCTCCCCGGACAGCCGTGGGTACGGGGGGAATGGCGGCGTCGAAATCAAAGTTGGGGTCGGCATTCAGAAGGTGGCTGAAGACACGGGCGAAAGCGCGCTCAAGCAGGCCACGACCCCTTTCCTCCACAAGCTGGCGAGCTTTGGCAGATCGAGCCATCAAGCGCATCAGCACCTCGGTGAAGAAGGTCAGGTGGCTGGCATAGTCATTCGAGTGAGGGGCCGGTGCATCCTCGTCGCAAATATGGCCCAGGGCGGTATTGGCCCTGTTCCAGAGATCCTGAAGCATCGGGGCATGCTCGCGCTCCAGCGTTCATCGTTGGAGCACTTCCTCCGTGTTTTGCCGTGCGACGACCTCAGCGTCATCAACCTGCCTCCGAAGGGAAAGCAGCTCGGCGCGGGCGGAGGCCAAGTCCGCCTGCGCCGTAACCAGGGCGGCGGCCATAGCTTCTGCACGCCTCTCAGCCTCATCCAACCTGGGCCTGAGGGCAGGGGCCCTACCCGCATCCTCCGTACCCGCGAGCTTCAGCTTCAGGTCGTACCTACCCTCCAGGTCTGCGCGAACCTCGGCCACCCGGCGCTCGACCTCTTCCTCGACTCTGGCCTCGCGAGCTCCGACAACATCTTTTGCTTGGGCAACTTGACTCTCCCTCGTCTCCAGTTGCTCGAGCTCGAGGCTCCGCTCCACGGCTTCCAGGGCCAGCGCCTCCTCGCGCTTCTGGATCTCCTCTTCCTCCATGGGCGTCCCCCTCAGCGATGCAAGAGCATCCCTGCGCGCCTCCACCTGCTGCTCAAGGGACGTGCTCCAGGCTTGGAGCTCCCACGCGCGCTTCTCCGCAGCCTCGCGACGGCGGTCAGCCTCGCTGGCCTCTTCCAAGGCCCGCGAGCAGGCTGCGTAGGAAACCTTGAGGGATGCATCGGCCTTCGTGTTATCAAGGTCACGCTGATAGCGGCCGAGGTTGATGGCCACCCTCAGCTTGCGCCGCTCCTCCACCAGCCGGAGACCTTCAGCCTCAAGGCGCGAGTCGACGCCCGCGAGCTCTTCACCAAGTCGACTCATCGTGCCCATCGCCTCTTGGAAGAGCTCGTGACGAACTACGCTCCGCCCATGCTCGAGCTCGAACGCTCGGCCCACCTCGTCCTCCACCTCGGGGGCTGCGGGCGGGGCGCCAAGTGGCGTGCCACCTCCCAGCAGGGGGCTGGGGGCTGACGCCGCACCTGACGTCAGCCAGTCCGCGCGAGGAGCCCAAGCCGATCGGGGCTCGCTGCTTGAAGAGGAGCCGAAGATCGAAGTCAACTAGCTGCTGTCTATGAGCAAAGGAGGAGTCCTTGGCACACCCGCCAAGCTCCACGCCAAACCGTGGGGGAGGGGTGGCCAAGCCGCGGGCTCAGCGCGCCACGAAGGCGGAGATGCTCCCCCAACCAACCCTGCTCCAGGGGCGGCAGGCAGACCAGGAATGCTCAAGGCCGATGGGGGAGTTGATGAAGTAGGAGGCCGCTTCCCAAAAGACGCAACAACTTCAACGGAAGGAGCCCAGAAGGACTGACATCAGGATAAGAAGACTACACGCGGGAAGCCATGACGATAAGATACTTATGCGTCAATGGCGATGTACTTTCGTTGCTTCAACGGCCCGAAGATATTGCTGCCGCTCGGGGATCCTTTCCTCTTGCGGAGCTCCTCTAAATCCACACAAAGACGACCGAAGCACTGGACGTGACGGTCGGTGCGCGGCGAGGCCGAGGAAGAGCTTGGAAGGATGTCTTCAGGGGTGCCCGGTTGCGGCGAACAGCCGGGCACCGTCTCGCCACAACCTCCCGAGGCTCCTGGAGCCTTGGCCTCGGGAGCCGCATGCCGTGCCTCCTCGGTGACCGACACCTCAGGAGGGGGGTCCAGGCCCCCGAGGACGACGCCCCAGGATCACCACTCGGCATGTGCTCCACAGCACTCGAGCCACCGGCCCCCGTCGGAGCTCGCCCTCCCGCACCTTCACCTGGGGCGAGCTCGGCACCAGCGGCAAAGAAGGGAACCACGACGATGGGGTTCTCGCGGGACCCCACCAGGCCGATTGGGTGCAGCCCCCACTCATCAAAGGAAGGCATGCTCGCGGCAAATGCGGCTTTGTTCTCGCAGCGGTACAATAGGCAGCTATTCCTGGGCATCTCATCCGGCAGAGGGACACCCGATAGGACCATGAGCACCGTTTGCCGCGTCGCAAGAGGAAGCCCCTTCTGCTGAAACCTCATGTGGTCTGGCTGCGGAGCAAGTCCCACATCGGGCGGGAGTGGCGCTGAAGTGGTGCGACACGACGCTTGACAAACTCCTTCACCACCATGGGCGCAGTCACGCCAAGGTCCTTCAACCACCTCAGCCTGGCCCAGACGGGGGCAAGGCGGGGGCTCGTGAGCTTCTGATGGCCCCAGCCGGAGTTTGGAACAGCAGGCCCCGCCAGAACTTGGAGCAGAGGGCTGAGCACGCCGGCGTCAACAAACACCCATCGTATGCGGAACTCGTTCATGGATGAAGGAAGCTAGAAGTCAATCCCCGCGCCCGCAGTCGCGGCCACGGCCTGGAAGCCCACGCACCCCGAGCTCTGCCGGGGACCGGTCAGATGCAATGAGAAGAAATGGCGGAGGAGGGCCACGGAAGGAGCGATGCCCACCATGGCCTCGCACAAGAAGGCAAAGACGGCAAGAAGGGTCACAGATTGAGGGTCGAGATGAAGCATGTGGATCTGATAATGCTCGAGCACCGCATTGAAGAAGGCGGAGAAGGGAGGAATCAGACCAGCCCAGGGGGCATCAATGAAGATCGGGACCTCAGTGGCTGTCTGAGCCATGTGAGTGCAAGACGCGGGCCAAGACACCGTCTCTCCCCACTCGTTGAGGCTGGAGGCAAGCATGGGGCGCACCTTGTCCATGGCCTCGTCATTGAGCACCCAAGGCCGACCGAGCGCAGGTCAAAGGACGGAGGCGCAGTTGGCAAAGACAGAGATTTCTTCCCCTTTTCAGCTTGTTTCGGTGCCATGGCGATGAAGTAGGCGGAGCACAAGTCAGATCGGAAGGGCAAAGCAGGGCCTCGAGGAAGTAGGGAGATTGGAAGAACTAGGCGTGGGCGAAGGAAGAATAACTGTGTGAGATGCGGGGGTCGCATAGCCTGGCGGATTCAAGGGCAGTGTAGGGAAGCGGAGACGCCCACGTCCAATCAACCGCCATGCGTCAACCGAGGCCGCAGGCTTTTGGGGCCTTCGGTGCTCCGCACTTGACCCTTGGCTTCGCCGTGAAGCCAAGCCCGAGCGCACCTTGGGCCCGGGGGCTACTGTCGGCGTTCTGGGAACGGGGGTCCCTAAACTTGCCTGCCTGCGGCCCACGGCGTGGCTAAGCCAGCAGGCCGTATGGCCCATCTTCATCAGCAAGGCATCCAAGACCCTCGCGAGGGGCCAAGCCTCGTGAGGCGGACGACGCAAGACCTCCTCGGGAGTGGCCTAGTCAGGCAGGCTCACGAGGAGCGGAGATATCAAGGCGGGGCAAACCTCACGAGGCTCTCGTGACGTGAGCCATGACGATCGACACCAGGCGGGCCAGGCGGCGCCAGCGCGCGCAGCGTCCTTGTTTCCTCTTTGGTGCTAAGGAAGCAGGCGCAGGCGAGGAGTACCGAGGCATCAGGCAAAGGTTGCTATATCAGTGCAACGAGACCAAGACCAGGAGGACGGCAAGACGGAGGTCATCGTGGAGCCCAAGACGGCGTCACCACCAGAGCCTTTCGCAGGCGAAGACCACTTTTGTCAGGATAGCTTGTACTAGCTGTCCCCCTTCAAATTTTGCCCGCCGTTGTTGGCTCCCTTCCCGCTCAATATTTGGGAAGAGGACCAGGGCCTATATAAGTAGAGCTAGCCACCACAGTAGGGGCATCGAGCAATTCATCCAGCTCTCACCCGCTACGTCACCAAGCACAAGAACACCTCAACCTCAGGAGGCTGTTCTTTCCTTTGTATTGTTCTTCATCAGCCCAAGAGGCAATCCACCACCACCACACTGGAGTAGGGTATTACACCACAACGGTGGACCGAACCAGTATAAATCTCGTGTCTTTCTGTGTTGAGAGTTCATCGAGTTCGTCCGCGAGATCTTAGCGAGCTAGGGCGTAGATCGGTAGGAGGGAAAGACTTCGCGCGCACCGCAGTGTTCGAACCTTAAGGGTTTGCCGGAACCCCACATTCGACAAGGTATAAACCTTATATTTGATTGTGTTAAATCTTTTATGGATACCGATACTTTTCATGATTTCGGCACTAAATATGGACTTGACTCTAAGATAGTAGCTTCTTTCTGTGTATCTTTTGCTACTTATGTTGATCTCCCTAAGGAGAAGTGGTTTAAATATCATCCTCCCATTGAAGTTAAAGTAGTAGAACCTATTAAAGTTGAAGAAGAAACTATTACTTATAATGTTGATCCTATTGTTCCTACTGCTTATATTGAGAAACCACCTTTTCCTGTTAGAATAAAGGATCATGCTAAAGGTTCAATTGTGGTTCGTAGGAGTTATACTAGAACACCTACACCCCAAAGAAAATTAAAGTTGAACCTAGTATTGCTATGGTTAAACATCTCTTGGTTGATAATATTGAAGGGCATACTATTTATTTCTGCGATGAAGCTGCTAGGATTGCTAAACCTGATACTAAAGATAAACATAGACATGTTGTTGGCATGTCTGTTGTTTCTCTTAAAATTGGAGATTATTGTTATCATGGTTTATGTGATGTGGGTGCTAGTGTTAGTGCAATTCCTTATTCCTTATATAAAGAAATTATGAATGATATTGCACCTACTGAGATAGAAGATATTGATGTTACTATTAAGCTCGCCAATAGAGATACTATATCACCAATTGGGATTGCTAGAGATGTTGAAGTCTTGTGTGGGAAAATTAAATACCCTATTGATTTTCTTGTTCTTGCTTCCCCACAAGATAATTTTTGTCGCATTATATTTTGTAAACCTTTCTTGAATATTGTTAATGCTAAGATAGACTGCGAGAACGATATTGTTACTATCGGCTTAGGGGATATGTCTCATGATTTTAATTTCTCTAAGTTTCGTAGGCAACCCCATGATAAAGAATTGCCTAGTAAGGATGAAATTATTGGTCTTGCTTCTATTGTCGTGCCTCCTACTGATCCTTTAGAACAATATTTGCTAGACCATGAAAAGGATATGTTTATGAATTAAAGAAGGGAAATAGATGAAATATTCTTTAATCAGGGACCTATTTTGAAACACAATTTTCCCGTTGAAATCCTTGGGGATCCTCCTCCACCCAAGGGTGATCCGGTGTTTGAGCTTAAACAATTACCTAATACTCTGAAAATAAGATATATCCTGTTATTATTAGTGCTAGAGCATGAAGAAAAGAAATTATTGAGAACTCTGAAGAAACACCATGCTGCTATTGGATATACTCTTGATGATCTTAAGGGCATTAGTCCCACTTTATGTCAGCACAAAATTGAATTGGAACAGGACTAAACCAGTTGTTGATTACCAACGAAGGTTGAATCCTAAGGTGAAAGAAGTGGTAAGAAATGAAATACTAAAGCTTTTGGAGGCATGTATAATTTATCCTATTGCTGATAGTAAATGGGTAAGTCCTGTTCATTATGTCCCTAAGAAGGGAGGCATTACTGTTGTTCCTAATGATAAGAATGAATTGATTCCACAAATAATTATTACAGGTTATAGAATGGTAATTGATTTTTGCAAATTAAATAAAGCTACTAGAAAAGATCATTACCCTCTACCTTCTATGGATCAAATGCTAGAGAGATTATCCAAACACACACATTTTTGCTTTCTAGATGGTTATCCTGGTTTCTCCCAAATTCCTGTTGGAGATATGCCCTAGAGGCAATCAAGTATGATGATATTTCCTATGTGTTTATGAATAAAGATAGTCCTTGGACATTATCAATGATGTGTATCAGCAAGTACGTGACTTGTTTGTGGGACTATGCATTGTATGATGACTGTCCTAAAAGGTCCCGAGTCGAAAGGGCTGTGTGGACGCGCAGCCAACTAGACTAGCATATGACACGGTCGATGGCTTGGTCTCACTAGCCATGGAGCATTGGATGCTAACCGGATAATATGGACTTGGAAGGATCTGGTCGGATTCGACGTAGTTAGATCCGAGTCGAGATAAGTTCCGAGTCGGACAGACCCAACTATGAGACGCAACGATATGTCATCTGTGAGTCTCTAGTACAACATACGTTCTATGTCCTAAGACCTGAGCTGGCACATGTACTCGGGATGGTGAAAGACCTGCTTTGGGCCGACCAAACGCTACTCCGTGACTGGGTAGTTACAAAGGTAGGTTTCGGGCTTGTCCAGACCCATGCTGCGAGACATGGTCGAGCAAGATGGGATTTTCCCCTCCGATCAGGAGAGATATACTCTGGGCCCCTCGTGTGATCCGACCAAGATAAGCATGGCCATGAGACATGGATTATGAGATAATCCAATTTGCGGTCGGCATCACTGGAACGAGAAAGAGGTCGGGCTAGCACAAGGATGACAGACTCGCCTTGAGCCCGACAACATATATCGTGTGGCAAAAGGAATGGAAGTATGATGTACAGGCTCGCCTAACCAGCTTCATAGTCTGCTTGGTGGTTGGCCCGCCTTGCTAGAGGCCGCTACCAACCGTGTAGTTCGGAGGTGATCCGAACTGCGACCAAGCCGGCTTCAACCTAAGGGGTTGCGCGCTTAAGGGAAGGAACCTACGAGGCCGGATCTGAGGACACTGATAGGATGTGATCCGAGCTGTATTCGGATTGAGGCCAAGTAGACTTATGGGCTTTAGGATCTGTGCGAGGCCCAAGAGTTGAGCCCGCAACAGATGCCTATATATAGTGGAGTTGCGGGACACTCATTTGGTTGATTGCTTCGGTGCTGTCACTAGGGTTTGCATGTGTTGCAAATAGACACCTCCACTCGTCGCCGACTGTGTGATCGGACCTAGCAGTCCGCCACACGGTGTTCCTCCTGCACGCGCGGATACTGTTAGAGGCGGTGCACCTGCGCTGCTCCGGCGAAATTGTATGTGGGATCCGGCGACTGGCTGTTCGAGGGAGATCGGACGAGAAGGAGACGATCCACGCGGACGCGCTGCCCCAACTCTTCTTCCGCTGCACGGCACTGCGCGTCTAGTGGTAAGATCTGTGATCCATCTCCCGTAGCATGTTCTTGGTTGTTCTGCGCGTAGGAAAATTTTAATTTGCAGTCGACACACCCTACCGTAGAACCCAACAATACCTGTGTCAAAAGATGACCAAGAGAAGACCACTTTTACTTGTCCTTTCGGTACCTTTGCTTATAGATGTATGCCTTATTGTTTATGCAATGCACCTGCTACCTTTCAAAGATGTATGACTGCTATATTCTCTGATTTTTTTTGAAAAGATTGTTGACGTTTTCATGGATGATTTCTCCGTTTACGGAACTTATTTTGATGATTGCTTGAGCAACCTTGATCGAGTTTTGCAGAGATGTGAAGAAACTAATCTTGTCTTGAATTGGGAGAAGTGCCGCTTTATGGTTAATGAAGGTATTGTCTTGGGGCATAAAATTTCTGAAAGAGGTATTGAAGTGGATAAAGCTAAAGTAGATGCTATTGAAAAGATGTCGTGTCCTAAAGATATCAAAGTTATAAGAAGCTTACTTGGTCATGCTGGTTTCTATAGGAGGTTTACTAAAGACTTCTCTAAAATTCTAGGCCTCTCGCTAATCTCTTGCAAAAAGATGTTCCTTTTGTTTTTGATGATGATTGTGTAGAAGCATTCGAAATACTTAAGAAAGCCTTGATTTCTGCCCTTATTGTTAAGCCACCTAATTGGAATTTACCCATTGAAATTATGTGTGATGCTAGTGATTATGTAGTTGGTGTCGTTCTAGGATAAACAGTTGGTAAGAAATTGAATGTTATTTATTATGCTAGTAAAACTCTAGACAATGCCCAAAGAAATTATGCTACTACCGAAAAAGAATTTTTAGCAGTTGTATTTGCTTGTGATAAGTTCAGATCTTATATTGTTGATTCCAAAGTAACTGTTCACACTGATCATGTTGCTATTAAATATATTATGGAGAAGAAAGATGCTAAAGCTAGACTTATTAGATGGGTTCTCCTGCTACAAGAATTTGATTTGCATACTATTGATAGAAAGGGAGCTGAGAACCCCATTGCAGACAACTTGTCTAGGTTAGAACATATTCTTGATGACCCACTGCCTATTGATGATAGCTTTCCTGATGAACAAATTAGCTGTCATAAATGCTTCTCGTAATGCTCCATGGTATGCTGATTATGCTAATTACATCGTTACTAAATTTATACCACCTAGTTTCACATACCAGCAAAAGAAAAAGGTTTTCTATGATTTAAGACATTACTTTTGGGATGATCCACAACTTTATAAAAAAGGAGTAGATGGTGTTATTAGACGTTGTGTACCTGAGCATGAACAGGAGTAGATCCTACGCAAGTGCCACTCCGAGGTTTACGGAAGACACCAGCTGGAGATAGAACTACACACAAGGTATTGCAATTTGGTTTTTATTGGCCTACTCTCTTCAAGGATGCTCGTAAGTTTGTATTGTCTTGTGATGAATGCCAAAGAATTGGCAATATTAGTAGATGTCAGGAAATGCCTATGAATTATTAACTTGTTATTAAACCGTTTGATGTTTGGGGCTTTGATTATATGAGACCTTTTCCTTCCTCTAATGGGTATATACATATTTTAGTTGCCATTGATTATGTTACTAAGTGGGTAGAATCTATTCCAACTAGTAGTGCTGATCATAACACTTCTATTAAGATGCTTAAAGAAGTTATTTTTCCGAGGTTTGGAGTCCCTAGATATTTAATGACTGATGGTGGTTCACATTTTATTCATGGTGCTTTCCGTAAAATGCTTGCTAAGTATGATGTTAACCATAGAATTGCATCTCCATATCACCCTAAGTCTAGTGGTCAAGTAGAATTGAGCAATAGAGAGATTAAATTGATTTTGCAAAAGACTGTTAATAGATCTAGAAAGAATTGGTCTAAGAAACTTGATGATGCATTATGGGCTTATAGAACTGCTTATAAGAATCCTATGTGTATGTCTCCGTATAAAATGGTCTATGGAAAAGCATGTCACTTACCTCTTGAATTTCAAACTTGCCGGTGAAAAGAGGTTATTTGACATTAGCTCACTTGATGAGTGGAGAACCCAAGCTTATGAGAATGCCAAGTAGTTTAAAGAAAAGGTTAAAAGATGGCATGCCAAAAGGATACAAAAGCATGAGTTTAATGTATGTGATCATGTTTTGCTATACAACTCTTGTTAAAGATTTTTTGCAGGAAAAATTCTCTCCAAATGGGAAGGTGTCAGCGTCCAAGGAACGGGGGTACCTAGACTTGCCTACGTGCAGCCCACGGCGTGGCTCCGTCAACGGCCCGGCACGACCCAGCTTCAGCAGCAACAAGTCAAGACCCTCGTGAGGCGAACGACACCAAGACCTCCCTGGGGGCGGCCTCACTAGGCTGGCTCCCGAGGAGCGGAGATATCAATGCGGGGTGCACCTCGCAAAGTTCATATGACGTGAGCCGTGACGACCAAGGCTAGGCGGGCGCCAGCGGGCGCAGTGTACCAGTTTCCTCTTTGGTGCCAAGGAGGCAAGCGCAGGCGCGGAGTCCCGAGGCATCAACTAAAGGTTTCCATATCTGTGCAACAAGACCAAGACCACTAGGACGGCAGGACGGAGGTCATCGCGGAGCCCACCACGGCGTCATCACCAGAGCCTTTTGCAGGCGAAGACTGCTTTTGTCAGGATAGCTTGTACTAGTTCTTCCCCTTCAAATTTGGCCGCTGTGGGATCCCTTCCCGCCTACATTTGGGAAGAGGACCAAGGCCACTATATATAGGACTTAGCCACCACCATAGAGGGGACGGATCAATTCCCACCCGAACCACATCACCAGCTCATCGAGCTCAAGAACACCTCACCTCCTGAGGATGTTCATCCACTGTACTAGTTCATCCTCAGCCCCTCGAGGCAATCCACCACAAAGTTGGAGTAGGGTATCACACCGCAAGATGGCCTGAACCAGGATAAACCCCTATGTCTCTTGTTCTTTGGGTTCATCGAGCTAGGCCGTGGGATCGTTGAGTGGGCAGACTGGGAAGAGAGAGTTCTTCGTACGCACCCAGAGTTCGAACCTCTCAAGGGTCTGCGGAACCCCGAATCCGACATTTGGCGCGCCAGGTAGGGGTGCGTCCACTACAAGAAAATTGAGATACTGTGACGAAAATCCTCGTGATGATGGTGAATAACGTCACACAGATACCCAATGTGTGATGTTTTATAGGTGGCGTCACTGATCACCATGAATCAGTGATGGTTAACGTCACAAAATCGCCTCAATGGTTGAGTGCCACCAGTCCGCCAATTTCTATGACGATTTGGTAATTTTGATGACAAACCTATTAAAGTCACCGATTATTACAAATGTATGATGCTCATTTTTTTGTCATGTGACGTCCAGAAGTGGGACCCATCATAGATGCTTCACATCTTATTGAATGGTAGGACCCACACGTCAATGTTGACAATGGGACCCCACATTGTTTACTCACATTTTATCGAGCGATGTAATTATTTTGTTGTATCTCATAAATAGTCAGTGGCATGGAAAATAAGTTTATTACGGTTGTTCGTGAGGTGATGTGTATGACATTGCGGTTGTTTGGTTCGATCTCAAAAATAAAAATGGTAGGTAGTAGTTGGCAGAAAAATGTGTATATCATGGATAATTATAGGAACAGTAGGCCCAATTCTAGGACAGATTCATTTGTGTGTTTGTGTCGAATGAAAAAAGTTGGGTACAATGATCGGACGACCTCATGTCTAGTTGCATGCCACTACCAACGAGTGCTCTTGATAAAAAAGGAGTTTTATACATCTAAAAAAGGGCTTTATACATCCTAGATCGCTTACACTAGAGGATGGGGACTACGCGGATGAGTAGATTCAGACTCTAAACAGTCGTCGTTGAAAACCATCATCTGACGTTACCAATTTTATTTACACAAGTACTCCTTTCTGTCCCGAAATACTTGTCGGAAAAAATAAAAATAGATGTATCTAAAATTAAAATATATCTAGATACATCCATTCCTCCGACAAGTATTTTCAGACGGAGGGAGTAGTACAAAAATTCACTCGTTTGCATTTTGTTTTATTCCAAGATCACATATTTAAGACACCTCTATACGTTATCTAACATGTACAACTTTCGACATATATATTTACAAGTCTCTAGAAAAGAGTACATGGAAAATACCACATCATAATGTCTATGCAAGGTTTACTTTTTTTAATAATCATTTGCTACTTATTTCGTATTAAATG
The DNA here is from genome assembly GCF_018294505.1 of Triticum aestivum. Classification (NCBI taxonomy): domain Eukaryota; kingdom Viridiplantae; phylum Streptophyta; class Magnoliopsida; order Poales; family Poaceae; genus Triticum; species Triticum aestivum. Next base: position 136,601,423 of record NC_057808.1, read on the forward strand.
AATTGCATAACATTATGTGGAAATTAAATTCTGAAAAATAAAACAATCTGCACACCAGAAAAACTCTTTCCCCTCCGTTTCTTTTTCTTTTTCCCGCATCCTGTCCCCACCCGTCAAAGGCCCAGCCAAATTTTCTCCTTCTATTTCGCCCGCGAAGAGGCACCACTAAAGGTCACCGCCCACCCCGGCATTTTTTCGCCAGATTCAATCGAATCTCCTATATCCCACGACTGCGGCGATCAGGGCCGGCAGATTGGGGGTGGCCGCCCGCTGGCCGACCTTGAATCCACCACACAACCATCCCCACGAGCACTCCGCTCTACCCCCCCTGCTCGCAGCGACCGGCGACGGCGGATTGGAGGAGGCCGCCCGACCGGCCGAGCTCAGATCCACTACATCAACCAGCAACAGCGGATTGGAGGAGGCCTCCCCACCTGTCTCTCTTTCCCCACAGATTGCAGCGACCAGCGTCGGCTGACGGTAATTTACTCATCCCGCCCTCCTCATCCCGCAAGATCTAGACGTAAGGGATCACCATGGAAGGGATTTGGGGGAGAAAAGCACACGCGGTCGTGTACATCTCTAAATACAACGACCATGTGGCAAATCCCGTAGCTCTGTAAGTTTTACTCGATTTTTACTCAGTTGTCGTGAGATTTCCTGTAGTTCAGCGACCATGTGGCTTCCCTGTTTGTGGTTCTGCTACCCCATAAATCGTCCTTACCTAGGATGGTCAAAACATAATGTCTGCACTTGTTCTTGATACAATATATTACCATATGGAGTTCACAGTGTATGTTATTTATTTTGAATTCTTGATAAAGACTGGGTCTGCACTTGTTCTTGTTCAAAACTGAATAAAGATTGATTCTGCACTTGTTCTTGTTCAAAACAGAATAAAGACCGAGTCTGCACTTGTTCGAAACTGAATAAAGGCCGAGTCTGCACTTGTTCTTGTTTAACTGAATTCTGGATGCTCCATATTTCAAAGTAAGTTGTTTACTTCGATCTGTTCTGCAACCCTCAAAAGTATCGTACAGTAATGTCTTTGCCATCTCCAGGACCGTACATAGAAAATCAGAGGCCCTGTGCAAATCAAAATTTAAGCCCCGACGTTGGAGTATAGTTTATTAATCACTGCAATAGTATAATTTTCATGTAGAATTCAGCACCAGATGCACAAATTCAAGAAAGAACAAAAAACTGGATGTAGTAGTGTACTTATAAACACGAGTAGTAATAAAAGAATAGGGTGCTGAGAACTCCCACAACCTTCAGAGTAGCATTGTAGTTGTAGATCATGAAAGACTGCACGTAAAGCTCCACTGGGTGATTGCTAGTGTACATGACCATGATCTGCTAGAGTAATTTAATTTGGGCCTTGAGATTGTTTTCTTTTTTGGAATAGTAGCAATGCATTGAGAGAGAGAGAGAGTGAGAGAGAGAGAGGAGGGGGTCGCTGGGAGTAATTTTGATGGATTGGGATTGGAGAGAGAAGTACGAGGTGGCTTGGGCCTTGGGGTCCGATATTTCCATCATTGTTTACTCTCATTAATTCTCTATTTAATTAACATCTTAATTACCTAAAAGGTCGGGAGCCCTCCAATTTTTTAGGCCCTGCTCAACCGCTCCGGTTGCACCTGCTAAAATATTGCCCTGGCCATCTCAAATGACAAGCATCAACTCCAAGTTTGAGTATTAAGGAACACATGAACTACTTAATAGCAGAGCTGCTTGTTTATAACTATTTTACACAATCTAGCCTTTTTTGTCTACTAGCAATGAAAGCCAAGTTTCAAGAGATAAGTTAATGTAATCACGTACGTTACAAGTACTCCTCCAAACAAGTTTAAGCAGATTTCAGTCATCTAGTGTTGATAATGTAGGCTGGTAGATCTTTCGGCAATTCATTAAGTTCGCTCTCTGTCATCTTTTCCAGCTTCAGTTACTAAAATCATGCCACCAGTTCTGGAGAGTGATATGCATAGCAGGGAATATCTTGCGGAACAGAAACGCAAGGGTGAGGCATATTTGAAGGAAAGGGATGCAAGGATTGTGGAACGCAAGGCTGCGGAGTAGGAGTCTCTTAAAGACATACAAAGCATAGCTCGTAGCCTTGTATACCCTAGTGCTCCTAATGCGCAACTGACACAAAAGGCACGAGGTGCTGATGATTGCAGTGACTCAGAGTATGAACCAGATGCTGAAGAGGAGGCCTATGTAGAGGAAGAGGATTTGAGAGATGAAGAGGAGGTCGCTCTTCCAAAGTCCAAAGCAATGGTAATCATGCAGACGTACATCTTAAATAATATGTACAATGTCAATTGACTGACTTTAATTTTGCTTGCTTGTATCATTTGTATGTCATTGTGCACTATAAGTATCACAAATAATTGACTGAAAGATTGATTCACATATTCTGTCAGGAAGCATTATCAAATAAGCCACCCAACATTACTCATGAGAATTGGACTAGCCTTGTCAATAAATGGTCTGATGAAAGAAACAAGGTTTGTAACAAGATATGCGACCAACAATAGTTTTTGCATTCACATCTACTGTACCATATGTAAATACTTATATTCATTTTTTATGTAGAAAATATGTCAAATGAATAAGGAAAACCGAGAAGCTGTCAGGCAACACCAAAAGACGGGATCTATGTCCTATGTTTCCTATTTCAGCAAACTTGTAAGAATTCCAAATATCTTACTTGTAGTCCTATGTCTATTGCATCTGGCCTATATATGTATGTATGTATGTATGTATGTATGTATGTATGTAGTAGTAGTAGTAGTAATGTTACAATTTCATATATCTTGTAGAAAAAAGACAAGTACAATAATCATGACCCAAGTCCCATTGAGTTTTTCAAAGACACCCATACAAACAGCAAGACTGATAGCATGAGCTGAGTCAGGACTTCTAGCTCATGTAAGATTTCTTCCTCTATTATTTCTGACTTGAAATAGATTCTCATATTGCTAGCATATGAACTTTGCCTTAGCATCAATATTTTTCTTTGTACTATAGAATGCGATGGAAAAAAGAAGGGAAGCACAATCAGAAGGTGAGCAGCCAGTATCCGATACATCGATTGTGGCTGAAGTTCTAAAGGAAGAAAGCGCCCATAGCACCGTCCTTTCTAGCATGGGGTATGCATCAAGATCCGGGAGGTCTGGGAGCTCTACTTCATGAGCCTAGATCCGATTTCTAGAAGAAAGAATTGAATAGAAGGATAGAGAGGCAAGAGATGCAAATGACAGGTAATTATCTTATTTCCCTTTTTGTTCTTGTTGTTTCTTTTTTCTTGCTTCTGTGTGCATGGTGCACTCATTGAAGTGAACGAAAGTTCAACTAAGGAGTGCTTCTTTTAACCTGGGTTGTTGACTTGATATCCTTTTGGTGATGCTTCCTGTAATCAAGCTGTTGGTTATGCATATTTTAAAACATTACAAGTTATTCTTGAGTTTACTGTTTCATTGTCCCGTCGGCATGCTTGCCTTGACATTTAATAATGTACTTATCTATTTTAAATTGGTACCCTTGTACCTTGTTATCTTGTATGTTTTCATCTCATTACGATGCAACATTGTTGTGTTTTGTCATTTATAGGCATCGGGAGGAGTTAGTCGCAAGACTTGAAGCACGAGAGAGAGCATTTCAAGAGATACAAAAGAAGCAACAAGAAGAATTGGAAGCTCTAAAGAAGAGCTGCTTGATTTTTTGAGGGCTCAAGCAACTCAGCAAGCAACTCAGCAGTCCCAGTCCCAACCAGATGGTTCATGAATGCCATCCTTACATTGCAATCATCAGGATAACATATGTGGTCTTTAGTTAATATTAGTTTTCATCTTGTCTATTGTCTGTGTTAAACTTGAGTCTGTTTTTTACCGCCATTTTTGTTTACAGAATGATTTGGCTGAGACGATTTCATACATAATATGATTTGTCTTTGATATCAATTTATGATGTGATTTTTCTCTTCAACTTTTTTATATAATCTTATGTGATGTGATGTGAAATAAATACTTATTTTCATCGTAATTTAGATTTGAAAGAAAGTAAATATATTTTGATGTCGTCATCTTCATCCATAATAAAAGTAATGGCACTACTAGTGGGATAGCTGCTCGGGTGTTGATGTGGCGTAAAGTTAGTGACGTTGCCTCGTCACTGAATATGGTACAATACGGCATATTTTCTCCTAACATGTGACATTAATTGGTCGTCATGGAAATAGTAAGTCGATGACGTTCTATATAATGTCATTGAAGGTCCCAATTTTGATGATGTTTTTGCGTGTGCGCCGTCACTAGGAGTAATATGTGACGGGGATTCCGTGACGATGCTTGTGACGCCCATAAAATGTCATCAGGGGGTAATTTGTGACGTTATTAGCTATTCGATGACATTTTTTAGCTCGTCATAGTAGGCCCGATCTCTTATACTGGTCGAAGCCTCACTTCTCCGACCGCTTCTCCTCACCAACCTGCTCCCATGGCGAGCACCGCTTCACCGACCAGACCGATGGGCGTGCACGGAGGCGCTGCGAGCCTCCGAGCTTTCACCCCCGCCTTTCGGCGGGTGCGGTGGCCGCCCAAGTTCAGGCCAGAATTGCCGCCTCGCTATGACAGCGCGGCAGATCCGGCAGGTTTCCTCCAGGCCTACGAGGAGGCCGTTGGGGCAGCCACGGCGACGACAAGGTCATGGCCAACTGGTTCCCCATGGCCCTCACGGGCATGCCGCGCGTCTGGCTTCTCAGCCTGCCACCGTCTTCTGTGGCTTCGTGGGAGGAGTTGCACGGCCTCTTTGTCATGCAGTTCACAGTGCAGGCTCCCCCTGCTATCACAGCCCTCCTCGACGGCTCACAAGCGCCGCCCTCAGACAACCACGTCAAGTAGTTCTTTCGCCAAGTGGGTGCCGCCCGTGTATAGTAGGGTGCTCCTCGAGGGTGGGCGTCGCCCAGCGCCGACCTCACTTTCGTCCAGGGATCACCCCGCAACCACGGCGGGCGCGGGCGCGCTCCTGATGCTTTGCACCCCCACCATCTGCAATGTGGCGGTAACCAAGACCCTCATCGACAGCGGAGCTCGCCTCAATGTGCTCTCTGTGGAAGCTTTCGGCTTGCTTCACATGCTGTTCGGCCGGCTGCGCACCACCAAGCCGTTCTCTGGAGTCGTCGACGGCTCCACCTGCCCCCGGGGCAAATCCGCCTGCTTGTCACCTTCGGCACCCGCGACAACCACCGCACCGAGCTCATTGACTTCGACATCACCCGCATCGGTCTCCCATACAACGCCATCCTCGGGTACCCGGCTCTGGCCAAGTTCATGGCGGCAACTCACCCTGCCTACAACCTCATGAAAATTCCGGGAAGCAGCGGCGTCCCCATCATGGGTGGAGACACCAAGGAGGCGTTGTCGGCTCTCAACCACGCCTTCAGGGCCGCGGCTGCTGCGTGGCCGAAAGTGGGAGGTGCCCCTGAGGCCCAGGGGGCTGCGCCGGCCAAAAAGAAGCAGTTGTTCTCCCAACATTGGGCCAAGACGAAGCAGGTACCGGTCGACGAGGGCGGGGCTTCGGGAGCCACCTTCACCATAGGTGCTGACCTCACCCCGGACCAAGAAGAGGCGTTTGTGAACTTCCTGCGTGCAAACAAGGAGGTGTTTGCCTGGGAGCCCAAGCAGCTGGTTGGGGTCCCGAGGGGGATAATCGAGCACCACCCGAGGGTGGGCCCTAACGTATGCCCGGTGAAGGAGAAGGCGTGGCGGCAGTCCACGGAGAAGCAGTCCTTCATCGTCCAAGAGACTCGCAAGCTGCAAGAAGCTGGTGTCATCCGCGAGGTGCTATACCCAGAGTGGTTGGCGAACCCGGTCATCGTGCGCAAGAACGACAGGAAGGAACGTATGTGTGCCGACTTCACCAACCTCAACAAGGCCTGCCCTCAAGACCCGTTCTCGCTCCCGTGCATTGGTCAGATCATCGACTCCACCGCCTAGTGCGACCTGCTGTGCTTCCTAGATGCCTTCATGGGCTACCGCTAGATCAAGATGGCGGTACAAGAAATCGAGAAGACGGCCTTCCCGACCCCATGTGGGGTGTACTGCTACACCAGCATGCCGTTCGGGCTGCGTAATGCTGGGGCAACCTTCCAGCGGCTGATGCACATCGCTAGGCTGGCAGCTCGGGAGGAACGCTGAGGCCTACGTCGACAACATCGTGGTAAAATCTCGGGAGGCAAAGAACCTCATCCAGGATCTGGAAGAAACATTCGCCAGCCTACGCAGGGTGGACCTGCGGCTCAACCCGGAGAAATGCGTGTTTGGTGTCCCTTCCGGTAAGTTGTTAGGTTTCTTGTGTCACACAGAGGAATTGAGGCGAACCCAGAGAAGGTCAAGGCAATAGAAGAGATGAGCCCACCACAGACTCTCAAGGAAATGCAAAAGCTGGCGGGCTGCGTGACTTCGTTAGGGCGCTTCATCTCCAAGCTGGGAGAGCGCGCCCTCCCGTTCTTCAAGCTGAGAAAAAGAAGGGCCCGTTCGAGTGGACTCCGGAGGCTGACGGGACATTTCAAGACCACAAGAGATACCTCACCAGCCCGCCGGTGATGGTGGCGCCGCGTCCTCTCGAGCCCCTGGTGCTTTACTTGGCCGACACGCCTCATTTTTCTAGCGCAGCACTGGTGGCCGTCCAGGAGGAGCACTGGGACAAGAGCCGACCACACGACGCCACACGTTTGGTTGGGATGATGCAACACGAAGACAACGCCCCTGAAGCCACGACAGCACCAGCAGATAACCAGGCCCCACAAGACGGTGCTCCTGAGGCTGCGGTTGCCCCGACAGGAAACCGAGCTCCTGAGGTCCCCTAGCCTGAAGAGGCGCCCCAGCCTCAGGAGGTCTCGGACTCCACCAACGCTCCCGCTCTCGCCGAGCACCCGGTGTACTTCGTCAGCACGGTACTACGTGACGCACGAGCATGCTACCCCATGCCACAGAAGCTTCTGCCCGCGCTCCTCGTGGCCTCGTGCAAGCTGCGCCACTACTTCCAAGGCCACCCCATTAAGGCAGCTTACCCATTGGAGAGGGTACTCCGGAGCCCCAACACTACGGGAAGGGTCGCCGAGTGGAACATCGAACAGGCGTTCCAGTTGGAATTCAACACCACCAGGGTCATCAAGGGTGCCGCGCTCGCCGACTTCGTGGCGGAGTTGACCGATGTCCCGATGCCCGAAGCAGGCGAGGACCGGTCCCTCTCTTCAGGGAGCAAAGCGCCAAACAGCTGGTTCATGTACTTCGACGGCGCCTTCGCATGCCAGGGTGTGGGGGCCGGAGCCGTGCTCATCTCGCCTACCCAAGACAAGCTCTACTGTGCCATGCAGCTCTGCTTCCAACGTGGCAAGAAGGTCTCCAACAACATCGCGGAGTACGAAGGCTTGATCGCCAGCCTCAAGGCAGCGGCCGCCTTAGGCGTGAAGCACCTCACCATCAAGGGCGACTCCCAGCTCCTCGTCAACTTCTCCAACAAGGTGTACGAGCTGAAGGATGAACACATGGAGGCATACCTGGCAGAGGTATGAAAGATGGAGAAGCAATTCTTGGGCCTGGAACTACAGCACGTACCTCGCGACACGAATAAGGAAGCTGACGATATCGCCAAGAGAGCGTCCAAACGCTAGCCGCAGGAGCCCGGCGTCTTCGAGGAGCGACTCTTCAAGCGTTCGGCAGCCCCTCCGGCTGCGGAGGCAACACCGGCTCAGGAGGAACTTCCCCCGCCACCAACCTCGGGAGCCCCTGCCCGCGGCCCAACCTCAGGAGCACGCCTGCTCCTCGCGCTCGAACCTCAGGAAGGGTGATGGACCGAAGAATTTAAGGCGTACCTGCTGCAGGGAGCCCTGCCGGAGAAGGAGGAAGACACGGAGCGCGTGGCTCAGCAGGCCACAGCCTACTGCATTCAGGACGGTGAGCTATATCGAAAACGGCCAAATGATGTTTCCTTGCGATGCATCTCCAGGGAGCAGGGGTGCGAGTTGTTAACCGACATACACGGTGGGGATTGCGGATATCACTCGTCATCGCGCACCTTGGTGGGCAAGGCGTTCCGCAGCGGATTCTACTGGCCCACGGCACTCAACGACGCGACCGAGCTGGTGAGATCCAGTGAAGCCTGCCAGTTACATGCCAAGCAAATCCATCAGCCTGCTCAGGGCCTCCAAACTATCCCACACTCCTGACCGTTTGCGATCTGGGGGCTGGACAACTTGGGACCGTTCCCTTGAGCGCCCGGGGCTACCGCTACCTCTACGTTGCCATCGACAAATTCACCAAGTGGGCAGAAGTGGAGCCAGTCCGTACCATCCGGCTGGCTCGACGGTTAAGTTCATCAAGGGCCTCGTGAGCCGACCCGGAGTCCCTAATCGCATCGTCACCGACAACGGCTCGCAGTTCACCATCAACCTTTTGAAAACATATTGTGCTAATCTTGGAACGCAGATATGCTATGCCTCAGTGGCACACCCCAGGAGCAATGGACAAGATGAGTGCACAAACGCAGAGGTCTTGAGGGGCCTCAAAGCAAGGACTTTGAAGAAGAAGCTCGAATCCTGTGGCAGGGGCTGGCTGGATGAGCTCTAGTCAGTGTTGTGGTCCATCCATACCACTGCGACCAAGCTGACCGGCGAAACACCATTCTTCCTCGTCTATGGAGCTGACGCGGTTCTCCCACATGAAGTCAGGCATCGCTCTGCGCGGGTCTTGGCGTTTGATGAGGCACGCCAGGACGCCATGCGGGGGATGGATCTTGTGCTGGGGGAGGAACGCCGCCGTCAAGCCTCGCTCCGAGAGGCAAGGTACCAGCAGTCGCTGCGGTGGTATCACTACCACAGCTTCCGCTCCAGGACGCTTGAGGTGGGTGATCTTGTCCTATGGCGGGTGCTCTCCAGGGAAGGGCTGCATAAGCTCTCACCCATGTGGGAGGGCCCGTTTAGGATCGCACGCGTCTCCAGGCGTGGCACCACACGCATGGAGACGCAGGACGGGATCCCCATCCAGAACGCCTAGAACATCCAGCACCTCAGGGAGTTCTACCCATGAAGCAAGGCCCAGTGCCTGTGAAGGTCTCCGCTCATGACACTCTCACGTAATAATGAGTGGGGCTGTACATGCCCCGGAGTCTCCAGAGTGCCGTCGTCCGGCCTCGGGGGCTCCCTCCCACGTCCTAGTGGCAACACTTAGCTCCGCGCTGGTGAGAAGGCTAGACTAGGTGCCGGACGTGGCTGTTCATTTGCTTTCTGTAGTTGATTTGCATCTTCTTAATGAAATTTGGAGTTTGCTTGTTTTCAGTTGCCCAGTCCGCTTTCCCCTTCGTTTTCTCTTTTGTGCTTTGGTTCTGGTTTAGGAGGGGCGGCAGTTGCCCGTCGCTCCTTCTCGTGCGTCTCGCGCGCGGGGGCTGGGCAGGTGTGTGCGTGCGATGGGCTCGCCCCGCACCGCAAACACACTTCGCCGAAGCCCCACTCCCTCAAAGCTTCAGCTTGTTCTATCCTCGTGAGACGCCCTCAAAGACACTCGTGATCTGTGCACCCCCCCTTGAAGTCCATGCCCCCGGGCACTGTGACGCGAATCACCAAGCCACCGTGCCCTGAGGGCTCGTGCAAGGAAGAATAGGGCACCCGACCAAGTTTTTCTAACAAACCCGTAGCTTCATGGTACCTCCTAAGGTGAATGACCCTTGAGCTGTCAGCAAGGAGGGCCTCACCAGGTAATGAAGCATGAGCTCTCGCGAGGGAAACTACTGCGGGCGCATCAAGCTAAATTATCGTACCATACCCATTTGGAGCATGAACACTACAGCACAACATCGGGACAATAAAACATAGCATAGTAGCATAAACACCATGGTTCGTTACACGCCTCTGCAGGTCCCCCTACTTTTTTCAGATGTAGGAAGAAAGGAAAGGTCAAAACAAAAGCGGCCTGCGTGACCGTGGCAGCTCACGAGGCCTGGATCCAAGGGCCTCCCGGACTCAGCCCGAGCCTTCTTCGCGCTTCACCGGAGCGTGGCGCCGGACTCAAAGCGAGCCCAGCGATGTGGCAGCTGGTCATAGCCGCCGTTGCTGGTGCTCTCACTGGAGGAGGAGCCGCCGCCACTGGACGAGCCGCGGCCGTCACCAAGGGCAATCTCGCCCACAGCGTCGTCACTGTCGTCGTCAAAACCAAGCTCGCCGTCGCCGCCGCCATCTTTGGGACAACACCCTGCGGGACGACCATCTCCCCCGAACACTCTCACATAGAGGGTTGTGACGCCGGCGTACTTGAAGTGGAGGGTGCACCTCCTGCTCAGGCCGCGCGCGTGGGCAAACATCTGCCAACCGCGGGTCAGGGCCACGTTGCTCCCGGCGGAGACCTCCACCACGGCCCAGGAGGCCTTGCTGCAGCAACCATCGGCCTGCAACCAGAGGCCGTCAATACCCATGGCCGTCAGCTCACCGGTAAAGAAGTGCAGGAGCTGGAGCCAGGTGCCGACCGGCCTCTCCGATCACACGACGAACTCCAGGAGCACCTCCGCTGAATGGAAGCGTGGCCGGGGAGGTTGGGTGACCACGGCTCGCCTCCCCTCGGTGCAAGGGCTGCTCCGCCCCGGGCGGCTCCCGTCGCGAGAGGAAACACTGCCAGGGCCACCGAGGACGACGTCGGTCCTCGAAGAAGTACGCCTGCACCCCCAAGGAGCCACGGAAGGGATCGTGGCGTATTTGTGGGGGCGGCCCCGCCCCCTCTTGGGCGGTGGTGAGCCGGGCCCCTCCTGGCGAGCCTTCCCCTTCTCCACAGCGGAGAACCAATTCGTCGGCGCCATGGGAGCTGCGGCGAGACGGCAAGACAAAGAGGAAGAAGAGAGAGTGTGCGGCGAGAAGAAGGAGGTGAGCAGAGGTGGCTCCGCCCCTCTCCCCATTTATAGCCGATAGGAGGCCAACCACCGGCCTCCGCGATCACGCGTAATGATGGTTTTCTCTGCATGCAGTAGGGTCTCGTCAAGTCGATCGGTTGCCAAGGCAGCATGGGGAAGCAAAGGCGCCCACGTCCCATCAATCGCCACGCGTCGACCAAGGCCACAGGCGGTTAGGGCCCGCGGTGCTCCACACTTGCCCTTTGGCTTCGCCTAGAAGCCAAGTTCGAGTGCGCCTTGGGCCCGAGGGCTACCGTCGGCGTCCTGGGAACGGGGGTACCCAGACTTGCCTGCCTGCGGCCCATGGTGTGGCTCCGTCAACGGCCCGGTATGGCCCAGCTTCAGCAACAACAACTCAAGACCCTCGCGAGGGGCCAAGCCTCGCGAGGCAGACGACACCAAGACCTCCCTGGGGATGACCTCACTAGGCTGGCTCCCGAGGAGCAGAGATATCAATGTGGGCTGCACCTCGCGAGGTTCACATGATGTGAGCCGTGACGACCAAGGCCAGGCGGGTGCCAGCGGGCGCAGTGTACCAGTTTCCTCTTTGGTGCCAAGGAGGCAAGCACAGGCGCGGAGTCCCGAGGCATCAACTAAAGATTTCCATATCAGTGAAATGAGACCAAGACCGCCAGGACGGAGGTCATCGCGGAGCCCACCGCGGCGTCACCACCAGAGCCTTTTGCAGGAGAAGACTGCTTTTGTCAGGATAGCTTGTACTAGTTGTCCCCCTTTAAATTTGGCTGCCGTGGGATCCCTTCCCGCCTTCATTTGGGGAGAGGACCAAGGCCACTATATATAGGACTTAGCAACCACCATAGAGGGGACAGATCAATTCCCTCCCGAACCACATCACCAGCTCATCGAGCTCAAGAACACCTCACCTCCTGAGGCCGTTCATCCACTGTACTAGTTCATCCTCAGCCCCTCGAGGCAATCCACCACAAAGCTGGAGTAGGGTATTACACCACAAGGTGGCCCGAACCAGGATAAACTCCTGTGTCTCTTGTTCTTTGGGTTCGTCGAGCTAGGCCGTGGGATTGTTGAGCGGGCGGACTGGGAAGAGAGAGTTCTTCGTACGCACCCCAGAGTTCGAACCTCTCAAGGGTCTGCGGAACCCCGAATCTGACAGAAGGCCCTTACATCATCGACGAGGTCTATCGTTCCGGTGCCATAAAAATCAACAATGCCGAAGGTACAAATCTGAAGGTGGTAAACGGTCAAAGAATCAAACATTATATCTTAGGTACTCCCATAAATGTTGAGACCAATATTATTGACACTGTAACACCGGATGAGTACATAAGGGACACTTTCCAGAACATTTCAGACTCCGAAAAGGAATAGGTATGTGGTACGGTAAGTAAACCGACTCCAACACTGTTCTAATAGCAATTTTCCCCCTTTTGGAATATTTAAAAAATTAGGAAAATTAAAAGTACTCCGAAAGTGACACGAGGCGACCACAAGGGTGGAGGGCGCGCCCTACCCCCGGGGGTGCCCCCGACCTTGTGGCCACCTCGTGTGCCCTCCGAACTCTGTTTTCTTGCACGACACTTCTTATGGTCGGTAAAAATTCATTATATAACCCCCGAAGGTTTTGACCACCGTACCACGATAATACCCCCTGTTTTTGTTTCGAGCTGTTTTCTGCCAGAGTTTTCAAGGCCAGGCATCATGTCGTCCCCCTCCTTGAACAACGTGGGCGACGATGTTTGGCTAATGAAGATAGAGATGTAGAGAGAAGAACTCGGGGAAATCAACGAGGGTAATAAGATCAAGAAGGCCGCGGAAGATCTAGTTTCGGCAACAGAAGAAGAAGACATCCTTCAACCTTACTACAAGCATCTTACCCCTATTGTAATTGAAGCTTTCAAGATCATTGAAATAGTTTGTGTGCAAAACAAGTATCTCACTCGTGAAAATATTCTGTTGCAAGAGCATATCACCGCACTCAAGGGACTTATTCGTAAATTGGAGCATCTCCTACGCTCGATGTGCGGCACTACTTCATCAACAGCTCCATCATCACCACCTCCGAAGAAAGAGACATAAGTACATGGGTATGGGCACTCCCCTTGGCAACTTCCAAGCTTGGGGGAGGTGCCCCGGTATTGTATCACCATCACATCTTTATCTTTATCATTTTTCTTAGTTCGAGCCTTTTAGTTATATCTTGATCTAGTAGAATAAAGTTTTAGTATGATCAAGCTTTGAGTTTTATTTTGATCTCTATCTATGTAATCGAGTCCATGAGTTATATATAATAAAGAGTAGTTTTGAGTTGAGGGCTTTTATTTCTTTCTATGATCTTGAGGGAATTAAATAAATGAAGGAATAAAAAGAAATAAAAAGATCATATATTGATCTTATGGAGAGTAATGACTTCACATATAAAGAGTATGATGAACGAAAGTTGTTGAGAGTTTACAAACATAGTTTTGGTCATTGTTGCAATTAATAGGAAGTAACAAAGAAAGAGAGGCTTCACCTATAAATATACTATCTTGGACATCTTTGTCGGATCACGGGTTTCGGCAAAACCCTCAAGGTTCGAACACTGGGGTGCGCACGAAGATTCCCCCCCTACCGATCCACGTCCTAACTGGCTAAGATCTCAAGAACGAACTCACAACATAAGGGACACAAGATTTATACTAGTTCGGGCCACTGTTGTGGTGTAATAACCTAGTCCAGTGTGTGGTGGTGGATTGCCTCTTGGGCTAATGATGAACAGTACAAGGGGAAGAACAGCCTCCTGAGGTTGAGGTGTTCTTGTGCTTGGCGAACTTGTGTGGGTGAGGATTACTCAAGATGAGATGCCTCCTACTATGGTGGCTAGTCCTATTTATAGAGGCCCTGGTCCTCTCCCCAAATATTGAGCGGGAAGGGAGCCAACAACGGCCAATTTGAAAGGGGACAACTAGTACAGCTTATCCTGACAAAAGCGGTCTTCGCCTGCAAAAGGCTCAGGCGGTGACGCCGCCTTGGGCTCCATGTTGACCTCCGTCTTGCTGTCCTGCTGGTCTTGGTCTCGTTGCCCCGATGTGGAAACCTTTGCTTGATGCCTCGGTACTCCGCGCCTACGCTTGCCTCCTTAGCACCAAAGAGGAAACAAGGACGCTGCGCGTGCTGGCGCCCGCCTGGTCTCGATTGTCATGGCTCACATCACGAGAACCTCGCGAGGTTTGCCTTGCCTTGATCTCTCCGCCCCTCGCGAGGCTGCCTGGCGAGGCCGCTCCTGAGGAGGTCTTGTGTCCTCTGCCTCGCGAGGGTCTTGAGTGCCTTGTTGATGAAGATGGGCCGTACAGGCCTGCTAGCACAGCCACGCCGTGGGCCGCAGGCAGGCAAGTCTAGGGACCCCCGTTCCCAGGATGCCGACAGTAGCCCCCGGGCCCAAGGCGTGCTCGGGCTTGGCTTCGAGGCGAAGCCAAAGGTCAAGCGCAGAGCGCCGCGGGCCCCAAAAGCCTGCGGCCTTGGTCGACGCGTGGCGGCTGATTGGACGTGGGCGTCTCCGCTTCCCCAAGCTGCCTCGGCAACTGCCCGACTTGACAAGTCCCTGCAACATGCAAGGAAAACCATCATTACCTGTGATCGTGGGGGGCGCCGGTTGGCCTTCTCCTACTATAAATGAGGAGGGGAGTAGAACCCCCATCGCCATTTCTCCCTATCCTGTTTGCTTCTTCCTCCTTGACCCTCTGCTAGTAGTAATGGTGCCCATCCGAAGGTTTTCTGCTGCGGAGAAGGGAAAGACTCCCCTCGACGCGCCGGCGCCGCTCCCGCCAAAGAAGAGGTCGGTTCACCGCCACGACGCAGCGGCGATGCAGGTGGTGACGAGGCCTTGGTGCGAGCGGCCTCCTCCTGGGTATCCACTGCCCTTGTATGCCCAAGCCGAAGGCTTAGGTGGAAGGAGCGACGAGCGTCGGCGCGCGCCGTGGCCAAGGTCGACGTGCCGCGGTAACGCGCGTTGCTGCTCTTGGAGTCCACGCCACGGACTCCTCGCGCGAGTTTGTGCTGTGGACGGCGATGCCCCAAGCTCTTGGATCCGCTTCCTGCGGTTCTTCTCTGATGTGATGCCACCGAGGGGACCCCTCGAGCTCTGGTTGCAGCATGCTGACTGCGACGCTCCGGCGACCAGAGCAGAGGTTGAAGCGGTCTTCCCCGGCAAGATCTTCATGACCCGCGGCTGGGGCGAGGTCGCGCGGGTTTGCCGTGCGGAGGGTGCCCTCGCGATCCACTTTGAATATGACGGCGCTTCCACGCTGTTCTTCAAGGTCTTCGACGCGGAGGGCCGCCGCCTGGAGTGCTGCCCTGGAGGGGAGCGCCAGGAAGATGTGCGCTCCGCTCGTGGTTACTCCAGCAGCAGCGACTCTTGGGAGTCCAGTGGTTCTCCTGAGCTCTATGAGACTCTGGAGATGAGCGACGACAGCTAAGTGCCCCCGAGCTCTCGCCGCGCCTGGAACAGGGCCGCAACGTCCGGCCGCCGCCATCGCTGATCTAGATGGGGTTGGCGCGGGCCTCCCGCGGCCCACTGTTGATGATGACGTCAGCCGCGGGGGGTGTGTAGATAGGATTCTCCTAGGTTCCCGTCTTTTGTTCCCTGCGAGGAACCAAGAAGTACCCCATGGGGCATGTAAAGGGTTTGTAATGTCTTTTGTTGATATTATCCTGATTATGGAAATCTGTGAATGCAAGTCCTGTATAGGCTCGGTCTCCACTTTCCAACCTCGCGACGGCTTGATGCTCTACGCTGACAGGTCCCGGTCCCCAGGCAAGCTGCAGCCGTCGCTGGTATGCCAGGTTGCGTGCCGTTGTCAAGGCCAGGAGGTGAGCGGCCCGAGGTCCAGTAAGAGCTCCTGAGGCGCGATGCTCAGGGGGTCCCCTTTAGCGTTCAAGCAGCCGTGGTAAAGTAAGAAAGGGAGGCGGCGTCGCCATAACAGGATTGCGGCGAGCACGACTCCTAGGCTCCAACGATTAGCTGGTCTGAGTGCGGGACTTATCTTGGCTATTCGGGGTTAACTCTTCGGGACGCGCGAGGTTTGTGCGCAGGCGTCTGCAGCGTAGCTAAGTCTGGCCCATACGAGTCCCCCCCTCCCCCATGCTCTCCTTCGTGCTCTACGTCCTCAGGTCCCGGCCCTCGAGCGAGCTCAGCCGCCGCTGGTATGCCAGGTCGCGTGCCGTGGTCAAGGCCAGGGGGTGAGGGCTGGAGAGCCAGTAAGAGCTCCTGAGGCGCGATGCTCAGGAGCCCCCCTTTTAATGCGCAAGCGGTTTACATGGAAGAAGTGGGAGCTCGCGGTGCCACCTGCTGCTATCCTCATGAGATTCCTGCAAGCCATCACAAGGAGGA
Organism: Triticum aestivum; assembly: GCF_018294505.1. Taxonomy (NCBI): domain Eukaryota; kingdom Viridiplantae; phylum Streptophyta; class Magnoliopsida; order Poales; family Poaceae; genus Triticum; species Triticum aestivum. The sequence continues at coordinate 136,617,708 of NC_057808.1, forward strand.
ACACGGTCTGCCGTTATGGTTGCCAGCCTGCCACTGGTTGCTCCGTGAGGAAATGAAGGCACTGAGGGCCTGGTGAGGTGACGTGCATAGGGCGTGCCGCGAGCCAGAGCTCGACTGCTCAGGTTTGTCGATGTGACAGGGACGGACGCATGCACCAGCGCCGTGCCGGCGTGCGTAGCCCCCAAGGTGGGTGACGATCGAAGAAGTAGTAATCATACGCAGGTTAAGCATGGAAGCAGCACGCTTAAGTAAATGTGGGAAAGGTACATGCCACTGGGTCAGGCCCGAGCAGCTTGGGGATGATGCAGCCTGAGGGGCGCCCCCAGCAAGGTAAGCTAAAGACATAAAAGGGATACATGCCACAGGGACGGACCCACGCGGCCTGGGAATGATGCAGCCCGAGGGGAGCTCCCAGCTAAATAAACTTGGAAAATGTCACCTGGTTCTATTGACGAAGGAGAGTTGGGGCAGCTGAAGGTACGTGGCGAAGGGGTTGCTCCTCATGAGCCACCGGGGCCCTGAGCCTCGGGAGGCTCTAGGGGTCCCGGTGGTTCCTTGAGGACCATCTCCATCTCCGTCAGCACAGCGTGGTGCCTGGCCTCCTGAGCCGCCAGGATGGTCCGCAGGTTGCGCTGATAGGCGGTCGCCACGCTCAGGAGGCCAAAAGGCATGCGAACGTAGCTGTGAGGTGGGCCCTCGCAGCATCCTACGTGCAAAGGCCAGAAAAGCTCCTGAGAGGCGGACCTGGTGAGCCCTAGGATGTCGATGCAAACGCGCAGCCCGGCATCCTCGCCTGGATGGGGAGTTGCGCCTGGTGAGCGGCGGCCGCCGCGCATGGCCCTTGCATCTTGCAGCTCCTGAGTGGTCTTGGTGATGAACTCCTGAACGGTGGGCACTCCTTGTCCTGTGCCCTCCTGAGGGAAACATGCCGTGAAGCACGCCTCCAAGTGGTGCCCAAGCGCCTCCCTTGTGATTTTGGCAAAGTCTGAGGCCCTCCAGAAGAGAGCCCTCGAGACCTGCCCAAGAGGGGCGCCGGGCGCGCTTTCCTATGCGATGGAGGGAGGTGCCCCAGGTGAGGGCGCCGATCCTGATGAGGCACCGCTTGCCTGAGACCCCGCATGGTGCTGCTGCTTCTTCTTCTTGGGGGTGGCCTCAGGAGGGTGCTCGCCCTTGCTATCGGGGTCGTCGGTTGCTGCGGCTTGGAAGGCACGCTCGAGGGAGCACACCACATCTCTTTCTTCGCACGGGACCGTGATGATTCCGCTGCTTCCCGGCATCTTGAGGACATTGTAGCCGTGATGGGTCATCGCCATGAACTTGGCCAGGGCTGGGTACCCGAGGATCGCATTATATGGCAGGCGGATGTTGGCGACGTCGAAGTCGATGAGCTCGGTGCGGTAGTTGTTGCGTTCTCCAAAGGTGACAGGGAGGCAGACCTGCCCTATCGGTGTGGTGGAACTGTCGGTCACTCCTGAGAAAGGCTTGGTAGGCTGAAGCTGGTCATATGGCACTTGGAGGTTGTCGAACGTGTCGGCGGACAGGACGTTGAGCCCTGCGCCGCCGTCGATGAGGGTCTTGGTAACTTACACGTTGCTGATGACTGGTGAACAAAGCATTGGGAGGGCGCCAGCGGTAGCTGCGCACTTGAGCTGGTCTGCCGAACTGAAGGTGATGGCGCACTTGGACCACCTGAGCGAGCGTGTGGCCTCAAGCTTGGGGAGGACTGCATTCACTACACAAGAAAATTGTTTGAAGATACGCTGTGAGACTGGGGCCTGAGCTCCGCCCAAGATGCAGGCGATAGCACGTGGCTCCTGGAAGCCCCCAGCCCCCTCGTCTTGATGGTGGTCGTCATTCCTTCTTGGCGGTGGCGGTAGTGGAGGGAAGCCAGCGTTGCCTTGAGGACGATCCTCACGAGGCTGGTCCCTCTAGGCGCCCTCGCGAGGCTGATCCTGCCAGCGGTCCTCACGAGGCCGGTCGCGCCACTCCTGGCGCGGGCCACGGTCGTCCCAGCGTCCGCCACCACGTCCTCCTCCTCGGTCGTAGCCCCGGTCGCTGCGCTCGGGGCGTCGACCGAAGCGTCCTTCTCGAATGGCTCTGAGCTCTTGACAGTCGCTGGTGTTGTGGGTATGCAGGTTATGGAAGGCGCAGAACGGTCGGCTGCTCTTGGATGACTCGGGCTGGTCCCTGCCGCGCTTGGTGTCCGGTTCCTCCGCGAGCACGGCTGCTCCCTTGCGCTTCATGTCCTTGGCCTTGGCTTTCTTCTCCTCCTGGTCCGTAGCTGGGAGCTCGAGGAGGGAGAGGCGCCCCTCCTCAGCTCTTGCGCACTTGGTCGCCAGGTTGAACAACTCCAGAGACGTGCACGACTCCTCGTGGATAGCGAGCTCCTCCTTCATCTTCACGTCGTGGACGCCATCAGAGAACGCAGAGATGATGGCCTCATCCGTCACCTTGGGTATCTTGAGGCGGACGTTGTTCAAGCGCTGGATGTACTTCTGGAGGGTCTCTCCTGGTTGTTGCTTGACGCGGCACAGGTCACCCGCGGCCGAGGGGCGGTCGCGAGTGCCCTGGAAGTTGGCAACGAAATGGTTGCGCATCTCGTCCCAGGAGGAGATCGAGCCTGGGGCAGATTCAGGAGCCAGGAGCGGGCGCCATCCTTGAGAGCCATGGGGAACCAGTTCGCCATGACTTTCTCGTCGCCGTTGGCTGCCTCGATGCTCAGCTCGTAGAGCTGCATGAACTCCACGGGGTCGGGGGTGTCGTCGTAGCAAGGAGGCAGTTCTGGCTTGAACTTGCCCGGCCAGGCAACGCTACGCAGCTCGGGGGTGAAGGCGCGGCAGCCGGCCGTGGTCACCGGGGCCTGCCTTGGAGGTGGAGCTTGGTCTTGGTGCCCACGCGCCGCTACGGCAAGCGGCGCGGGGCCTTGCCGCAGCAAACGATCCTCGCGCGGGGGTGCGAGGAGTGGCGGGGCGTTCTCTTGCGGTCGAGTAACTTCTTGACAACTTCTTTCCTCACGCCCGGGTGCCGGACGCGGTGGGTCGTGCCGTGGAGCCGCGCGCCTTGGCGCCGTCTTGGGACAGAGGTGGTGGAGGTGCTCCGTGAGCTACGTCGCCCGTAGCTGGCGGAGGGCGAGGCAGAGAGAGGGATGGCACAGGGGAGCCCCTGCGGCGCGAACAAGCTCGGCGATGCGGTCGAGCCAGTCCTCGTAGAGGTCGTCGACTGGGCGGTAGCGCAGGAGCTCGTGCGCCCATGGGAGCGCGGCGTGCATGGGTCAAGGAACCGGCCGGGGTCAGCGATGGAGTGGCGGTGCGGCCGTCCCGCCGCACTGAGGGGTGCAGCGAGGATGTTTGCTGCTCGTTCCCCACCGGGCCGATGGCGGCGTTGGCCGCAGGCGACGGTGAACGATGAGGTGGCCCACCGACGGGAGCCGTCTGAGCGACGCGGGTGGTGAGGGCAGCCCGGTGCTCTGCACGAGCAGGGCGAGCGTCCGCCATGGAGACGACGGAGCAACGGGACGCGGAGTGACGGAAAGGAAGCTTCGGCGCACCCCTACCTTGCACGCCAAATGTCGGATCACGGGTTCCGGCAAAACCCTCAAGGTTCAAACACCGGGGTGCGCACGAAGATTTCGCCCCTACCAATCCACGTCCTAACTAGCTAAGATCTCAAGAACGAACTCACAACACAAGGGACACAAGATTTATACTGGTTCGGGCCACCGTTGTGGTGCAATACCCTACTCCAGTGTGTGGTGGTGGATTGCCTCTTGGGCTAATGATGAACAGTACAAGGGGAAGAATAGCCTCCTGAGGTTGAGGTGTTCTTGTGCTTGGCGAACTTGTGTGGGTGAGGTTTACTCAAGATGAGATGCCTCCTACTATGGTGGCTAGTCCTATTTATAGAGGCCCTGGTCCACTCCCCAAATATTGAGCGGGAAGGACAATGGCCAATTTGAAAGGGGACAGCTAGTACAGCTTATCCTAACAAAAGTGGTCTTCGCCTGCAAAAGGCTCTGGTGGTGACGCCGCCTTGGGCTCCATGGTGACCTCCGTCTTGCCGTCCTGCTGGTCTTGGTCTCGTTGCACCGATGTGGAATCCTTTGCTTGATGCCTCGGTACTCCGCGCCTGCGCATGCCTCCTTAGCACCAAAGAGGAAACAAGGACGGTGCGCGCGCTAGAGCCCGCCTGGTCTCGATCGTCATGGCTCACATCATGAGAACCTCGCGAGGTTTGCCTTGCCTTGATCTCTCTGCCCCTCGTGAGCCTGCCTGGCGAGGCTGCTCCTGAGGAGGTGTCGGAGTAAATGGACACGGGTAGCCTAACCGACTGCCCCTGGCTCTTCCAAAAAATTATCAGGCCTTTGGGCCTTCAAGCACTACAAGCATTGGACCACCTTCCCTGGTCGGCTACCTATGAAGCCGACTCACGGAAGGCGACCCAGCCTCAGCAACCTCCCCCCCCAGGATAACCACGGGGTGGCCAACTCCAGGAAGCCGGCCGTAAAGGATGCCGACTTCCCAGAAGCCGGCCTCAAAGAGCGCCGACTCCAAGAAGCCGGCCAAGACCGCAACCACCAAAGCTACGCCACATAACGGTGACAAGACGGGGTGTGGCCACAGTGCGGCCCACTACCCCCGAAGCCTGAGGCAGGCATGGCCACAGGACGCCGTACGGGACGGCCATCTCCCGTCCGGCTCGGCACTGTAGCCATGCTAGCCTTGACGTCACCCACGGCAGACGCCAGTATGGCCCACGGGCGGCGGGCCCCTTCAGCCAGAGAGAGGCGCGAAGGCGGCCCGGCCTCCCCCAGTCGGCCAAGGGCGCAGCCGACCCCTAGAAGCCGGCTACCCCCTCCCTCGAAGCATGTGCCACATTAAGGAGACAAGACGAGGTAAGGCTACAGTGAGAGCCCTCGAGGCGGCCCACTGTAGCCACGCTTACCTCAACGAAGCCCTCGTCATCAGGGGCAAGGCTACAGTAAGCAGCCGCCGACAAGACCCTAGGCGGTGGGGCCGGCCTGCCGACCAAGAGGCCGGCAGCCGGCGGGACCCGCCAGTCGGCGGGCCTCAACAGCCGGCGGAGAAGCCGGCAAGCATAGACACTGACGGCTGGGACCAGTGCCCAGCCGGATTACAATTGTACCCCCGTGCGGTAGGCCTATATAAACCCCCCGGGGCACCCATGCAAAGGGTTGGCTTCTTAGCACAGCACACACACCATAGAGAGAGAGAGAAGCAAGAGCTAGCCTTGTACTTCTTCTCCCTTGAACCCCACAGCTCTAGGAGCGATTGTAGCTACTTTTCCTGATGTAGTGATCATGTGGAGACCCCGCAGAGCAGGACTAGGGGTGTTATCTCCTCGGAGAGCCCCGAAGCTGGGTAAGATTCGCTGGCGTGCATGTCTTCGTCTCATCCCGTTTCCAGGCACCGACGACGTCTTATTGGCACCCACAATGATAAGCCACCTGTTGGCATATGTCGCACCTACCACCCGACATTTGGCGCCCACCGTGGGGCCAGGTGCACCGTCGTGCGAAGACCTGTTCTGGACGGGAACCCTCTTCCTCCCCCGCGTGTGCAGCCAGCCTGTTGCGCCCGATGGCGTTTGCCTCGACGCGCTGCAAGGCGTCGACGACGCCTGCGCAGCAAGCTGCCTCGCCGATCTTCTCGGCGAGACTCGCATCTCCGACGAGCCTGCGTCCGACGCAGGCACGGACTACCCCGAGAGCCGCCTCGTCAGCCTCCTCGACCAGCTTCACGTCTCCAGCGACCCTGCTGCAGATGTGGAGTCGGTCGGCTCCACCGACCCGATGCTCGTCGACTCCGACACGGCATCGCTCGACGCTTACCCCTCCGACGTGGTGGTCTTCGACGATCCTCTCCCTCGAGCTGACAGCCGCAGCAGCGCTGTCACCGAAGTGTTGGTCATCAGCCACGTTGCCAACTCGGGCGAGAATGCCCACGACGCCCTGCAAGCGGCGATGCACGACCTCTCCGTCCCCATCCCGGCCGATGCCGACGCCGAGACCCTGGAGGCACGCCGCCTCGCCCTCATCGCGGAAGGCCAGAAGATAGCCTCCATGAGACGCCTCACCGAGGCCCACCAGCGCGAAGTCGACCGCGCCGCCTTCGTTACGCCGCCGCCTAGCGGCCCGAGCCGAGCCGGCTTCGTCCAGAAGCGCGGCGCGGCCGTCGTCAGCATGCTGGGGGCAGATCGCCCCGTCTACGCCACCCCGCTCGAGAATCTGCGAGCCGCTCAGGCGGCCGTAGAAGAGCTCAATGGGCTGGGAGCCGATGAGCTCCCCTACATGACAAGACGGATCCAGCAGCTGATCGATGCGGCTGCAGAACGGCACGAAGCCGGCGCCTGTGCTGATAGTCATCTCCCGCGCCGGGAGCACGCCGCGATGTCCCGCTCGCCGACTGCGAGTGGCGCCCGCCAGAAGAAAGACAAGGAGCCGGCTGCTAGCCGCAGCCGGACTCGCATCATCATCGAGCGCGACGCGGAAGGCCGCCCGCGAGCGGTGGAGCACCAAGGAAATCTGCCTCCTCCCCCGCCTCGAAGAGAAAGACGTCTCACCCCGCCGCCTATCACACACCCGACTCTTGGCGACCGACTCGGCCGCCGAGAAGGAGTCGGCGAGAACGACGCCCGCCACCGGATCGACCGCCTTGCTCGATCCTTGGCGTTAGAAGAAGAAGACGATGTCGGCCCGCCATGCTTTGGCCCCCGCATCCGCGACGAGCCCTTCCCCAAAGGGTCTCGCTCCCCAGAGACACGCCCAAGTACAACGGCTCAGTGAAGCCGGAAGATTGGCTCATCGACTACTCCACGGCTGTCAGCATAGCCAACGGCAATCGGCGCGTCGCCGTGAAGTACGTCCCCCTAATGCTGCAAGGCACGGCGCGCACATGGCTCAACAGCCTCAAGCCCTACAGCATCAACAGTTGGCTGGACTTGACGGAAGTCTTCGTCCGCAACTTCACCAGCACCTACAAGCGGCCTCCCAAGCCTCGCCAGCTCTCCCTCTGCGTCCAAGGGCCCAACGAGTCGACCCGCGACTACCTCACGCGGTGGGCCGATCTCCGCAACTCCTGCGAGGGGGTGCACGAGGTTCAGGCCATCGAGTACTTTACCGCCGGGTGCCGAGAGGGCAACCTCCTCAAGCACCGACTCCTCTGCGACGAGCCGGCTACCCTCGACGAGTTGCTGGTCATCGCAGACAAGTACGCCACGGCCGACTCCTCGATGAAGACCAAGCTTCGAGTAGACGCCTCGGGGAAGGTGATTGCTCCGGCTCCCAAGACGCTGGCTGGCGACCCCAATCGGCGCCCCTACCAAAATGATCACAAGCGCAAGGCCCCCATGCCGACTTCCACCAGTCGGCAGGTGGCCACAGTTGAAGATGAGCAGCCCGAAGAGCGGCCTGCTCCCAAGAAGAAGGGTGGCAGGCCGGCTTGGCAGCCGGCTTTCTCTTATGAGCAGGCTCTTGACGCCCCCTGCAAGTTCCATAGCGGCGCGAAGCCGTCTAACCACACGACCCGAAAATGCCACTAGCTCACGCGAATCACTAAGGGCGAGGGGTTCTTGCCGCCTCCGTCTCCCGGTCCGCCGCCTCCAGCCCCCCAGCAGCCGGCGGCTCGGCCGGCAGTCGGCGCCATCCAAGATGAATTCCCTGAAGAGCACGCCGCCTACGTTGTCTTCACTAGTCAAGCCGACGACAAGCGCAGTCGGCGCCGTCAGCATCAAGAAGTCAATGCAGTCGCCTCTAGCGCCCCCGAGTTCATGCACTGGTCGTAAAAGCCAATCAGCTGGAGCCAGGCCGACCACCCAGAGGTGATGCCCTCTCCTGGCTCCTATGCAATGGTCTTGGATGTCACCCTCGCGACGGAGAGGCGAGCTGCCCGATTCTCCCGCGTCCTGATAGTTGGCGGAAGCAGTATCAACATACTATACCGCGATACCATGGAGAAGCTGAACATCAAAGCGAAGCAGCTTATGCCGAGCCGGACCGTGTTCCATGGTATCGTCCCCGGCTTGTCTTGCTCCCCAATCGGCAAGATTAAAATGGATGTTCTCTTCGGAGATAAAGATCATTTTCGCCGGGAAGCGATCTGGTTCGAGGTAGTGGACTTGGAGAGCCCCTATCATGCTTTGCTTGGCCGACCTGCTCTGGCCAAGTTTATGGCTGTGCCCCACTACGCCTACCTGAAGATGAAGATGCCGAGCTCAAAGGGGATCATCACGGTAGCCGGCGACTACAAGAAGTCCATCGAGTGTGCCATGGCCAGCAGCCGGCTGGCCGAGTCCCTCGTGGTGGCAGAAGAGAAGAAGATGCTAGAGCAGGTTGTGGCCATGGCCGGCAAGCAGCCGACCCTGTCCCCCAACCCCAAAGATTGTGATGCGCAGGGCTCCTTCCAGCCTGCCAAAGAGACGAAGAAGATACCTCTGGACCCGGAGAACCCGGAGAGGTTTGCTGTCATTGGGGCGAACTTGGACAGTAAATAGGAAGGCGAGCTCGTCGACTTCCTCCGTGAGAATCGAGACATTTTTGCATGGTCCCCAAAGGACATGCCGGGTGTCCCAAAGGATTTCGCCGAGCACAAATTACATGTCCGCGCCGATGCGAAGCCGGTCAAGCAACCCCTCCACCGACTGTCAGAAGAGAAGCGAAGAATCGTGGAAGAAGAGATAGCCCGGCTCCTTGCCGCTGGCTTTATCATGGAAGTGTTCTTTCCAGTGTGGCTTGCCAACCCAGTTCTGGTTCTGAAGAAGAATAACAAGTGGCGTATGTGTATAGACTACACCAGCCTGAACAAGGCCTGCCCAAAGGATCCGTTTGCTCTGCCACGGATTGACCAAGTGATAGACTCCAGAGCCGGATGCGAGCTGTTGAGTTTTTTGGACGCCTATTCAGGGTACCATCAGATCAAGTTGGACCCAGCAGACCGCCTGAAGACTGCCTTCATCACACCATTTGGAGCTTTCTGCTACCTGACTATGACGTTCGGCTTGAGGAACGCCGGCGCCACTTTTCAGCATTGCATGCAGAAATGCCTCTTGAAACAACTCGGCAGAAATGCCCACGTCTATGTAGACGACATTGTGGTGAAGACAGAGAAGCGCGGTACCCTGCTGGAAGATCTCAAAGAAACATTCGCCAACTTGCGCCAATTCCAAATCAAGCTCAACCCCGAGAAGTGCGTGTTCGGAGTACCAGCCGGCCAGCTGCTAGGCTTCCTGGTTTCCGAACGCGGCATCGAGTGCAACCCCGTCAAGATCAAGGCCATCGAGAGGATGGAGATTCCCACCAAACTGCGAGATGTGCAGAAGTTCACCGGCTGCTTGGCCTCCCTGAATCGTTTTATCAGCCGACTAGGAGAGAAGGCTCTCCCCCTGTACCGACTCATGAAGAAGTCCACTCACTTCGAGTGGAATGACCAAGCCGACCAAGCCTTCCATGAGTTGAAGAAAATGCTGACCACTCCGCCTGTCCTGGCAGCGCCAACTGAAAAGGAGCCCATGCTCCTCTACATCGCTGCGACCAGCCGAGTAGTCAGTACTGTTGTTGTGGTCCAGCGCCCGGAAGAAGGCCGAGCCCAGCTAGTCCAGAGGCCGGTGTACTACCTAAGCGAAGTGCTATCCAGCTCAAAGCAGAACTACCCGCACTACCAGAAGATGTGCTATGGGGTATACTTTGCCGCCAAGAAACTGAAGCCCTACTTCCAAGAACACCCCATCACGGTCGTGTGCACCGCCCCGCTCGCCGAGATCATAGGCAGCCGGGATGCATCCGGCCAGGTGGCTAAATGGGCTATTGCACTGGCGCCCTACACGATCTTCTACCAACCCCGCACCGCCATCAAGTCCCAAGCGTTGGCCGACTTCCTCGTCGACTGGGCCGAGACCCAGTACCTACCGCCGGCTCCCGACTCTACCCATTGGCGGATGCACTTTGACGGGTCCAAGATGCGCACTGGCTTGGGAGCCGGCATCGTCCTCACCTCTCCCAAAGGCGACAAGCTCAAGTACACACTGCAGATCCACTTCGCCGCCTCCAACAACGTGGCTGAGTACGAGGCGCTCGTACATGGGCTCCGGCTAGCCAAAGAGCTCGGCATACGCCGGATCCTGTGTTACGGCGACTTAGACTTGGTGGTCCAGCAGTCATCTGGCGATTGGGACGCCAAGGACGCGAACATGGCGAGCTATCGATTCCTCGTCCAGCAGATCAGCGGATACTTCGTAGGGTGCGAGTTCCTTCACGTGCCAAGGGCCGACAACGACCAAGCAGATGCCCTAGCACGGATCGGCTCCACCCGACAAGCCATACCGACTGGCTTCTCCCTCCAGCGCCTCCTCAAGCCGTCCATCAAGCCGTCTCCAGAGTCGGACTCTATCTTCGTACCGCCTGCACCACATGCAGCCGGATCCGACTGGAGGAACCCCGCAGGCGGCACGGGGACTTCGACAACTGGCCTGGGGACTGCCGTAGTCGCACCGGCCCGGGGACTTCAGAACCGTGCCCGGGGACTGCAGCAGTCGGCCCGGGGACTGCAACGACACAAGAAGCGGTGGCCGACTCCAATTCCACGCCACCCAACCCACCCACCCGAGTCATGGTGGCTACACTAACAGAAGAAGAAGTCACAGCTCCATCATGGGCCCAGCCCATCCTCAAATTCCTAGTCAGCAGAGAGCTGCCGGCTGATGAGATCTCAGCAAGACTAGTGCAATGACGAGCCGCAGCATATGCAATAATCAACAGAGAGCTTGTGAAGCGCAGCGTCACTGGAGTCTTCCAGCGTTGTGTTGAGTCAGAAAAAGGAGTGGCAATCCTCAAGGATATCCACCAAGGCGAATGCGGCCACCACGCAGCCTCAAGATCACTTGTGGCCAAGGCTTTCCGCCATGGTTTCTTTTGGCCGACTGGCTTGGAAGATGCTAAAGAGATAGTCAAGAGCAGCAGAGGATGCCAAGTTTTTAGTTCCAAGCAACACCTGCTGGCTTCTGCACTCAAGACCATTCCCCTCACCTGGCCTTTTGCCGTCTGGGGACTGGACATGGTGGGCCCTTTCAAGACAGCCCGCGGCGGCTTGACGCATCTACTTGTTGCTGTGGACAAGTTCACAAAGTGGATCGAAGCAAAGCCGATCAAGAAGCTGAACGGGCCGACTGCTGTGACATTCATCACTGACATCACTACTTGGTACAGCGTGCCGCACAGCATCATCACCGACAACGGCACGAACTTCGCCAAAGGAGCACTGGCACGTTTCTGCGCGACGCAGGGCATCCGACTGGACCTAGCGTCCGTTGCCCACCCACAGTCAAACGGCCAGGTCGAGCGAGCAAATGGACTCATCCTCTCCGGCATCAAGCCCCGACTGGTTGTACCACTGGAGCGATCGGCCGGCTGCTGGCTCGATGAGCTGCCGGCTGTCCTCTGGAGCCTGCGCACTACACCCAACAAGTCAACCGGCTTTACTCCATTCTTCCTTGTATATGGTGCCGAGGCTGTCATCCCAACAGACATCGAGTTCGACTCGCCTCGGGTCACCATGTACACGGAGGCGGAGGCCAAGGAAGCAAGAGAAGACGGCGTCGACCTACTGGAAGAAGGCCGGCTGTTAGCACTCAGCCGGTCCGCCATCTACCAGCAAGGGCTGCGCCGCTACCACAACCGTAAGGTCAAGCCAAGATCCTTCCAAGAGGGCGACCTTGTGCTCCGGCTGATCCAGCGAACAGCCGGCCAGCACAAGCTCTCGGCCCCTTGGGAAGGCCCCTTCGTCATTAGCAAGGCACTAGGCAATGACTCCTACTACCTGATCGACGCGCAAAAACCAAGAGCACGCAAGAGAGACGACTCCGGCAAGGAGTCGGAGCGACCATGGAACGCAAACCTCCTGAGAAGATTTTACAGTTGAAAGCAGTATGTATCATGCTACCCTTTTGTATTAAGTACGAACCAACAGGCCCCTCGAACAGTACTCGGGGACTGCCTTTATTTATCTATGAATGACGAGTGTCATATCCATGAATGTATTATTACATTTGATTTCTTTTTGGGCATCGGGTTCGACTAGTCGGCCCGGGGACTGGCCGCCTTGAGCTATACTAAAAGTTCTACCTGAAGTCGGACAAGTAGTGTGCCGGCTCCCGAGTCCTCTCTTGTTGAAACTCGCAGCTTGAAGAACCGACTGTCCGACTAGCAAGAGGCAAGGCAGAAAGGATGCCCACACGAAAAACGGCTAAGGACCAACGAACTTATATAGCAAAAAGACGGCCTCCAACCACGCTTGCCGACTGTCAGAACAGCCGGCTGGCCGGCTTCCTAAACACTTAGCTCTAGTCCAGCAAAGCTAGAGTACTTCCCTCCCCCAATTGGCCAAGCACTCCTCCAGCTACAGATTGCAGAGCAACTGTTTGACTGGGGAGGCGGCAACCAAGGAAGGGCGGCAAAGGAAACAGCAGAAGGATGAAAAGCAAAGTACGAGGAAAAGCCAAATGCATGCATAAGTTATATATACATATAAAGCCCCCAACAGGCCGGCTACGGACATAAGTTCGAATACACCCCCAGTGGGTGGAATTGTGCAGACTTAACAGAATATTGTTCCAAAAGTGACAAGACAGGAAAACAAAAGATGGCAGACTAGACTAGGGCGCGGTGCGGGAGCCAGGCCGGTTGGTGGAAACGGCGTCGCCGGCTGAAGGAGTGGCCGCCTAGCGGGTCTCGGCTTGGTCACCACCAGTGGCAGGCAACGCACTCGCGCGCGACGTGGTGCTGGAGGCGCGGTCAGGCTGAGGCTGGTCGGCTGCTCCACCAGCCGGGTCGGCGTCTTCACCCTCCTCCTCCTCCTCTTCGCCCTCGTCGCTGGAGTCGATCTCCTCCGCCGAGTCTTCACCGTTTGCCGGGTTCAGCCCGAACCACTCCTCCGGCTGGGCGACACCGTTGTCATCTACCTCAGGGGCGAAGACGCTGGTGTCGGTGTAGTCGGCGATCGCCGAAGCCCGCCGGATGATAGCCGGCCGCGCCGACTCCAGCTCCGTGTCGGCTTGCTGCCGCCAGGTAGCCAGCTGATCCAGGCTCAGGCCGGGATACCAGGCCTTGACGAACTCCAGCGCCCGCCTGGCGCCGGACCGAGCCGCCGAGGCCTTCCAGGCTTCGAAGCGGCCGACTGCCACCTCCAGCCAGTCGGCGGTCCGACTGGGGGTGCGAGGAACCACTTGGCCGGGCCAGAGGGCGGCCAATACTTGCGCCCCGGCGCGCTGAAGACGGCGGAGCAGTCGGTGAGCCGGCTGGAGACGGGCCTGGATCGCCAAGAGCTGCTCCTCCAGCGAACGGCCGGCGGTTGGCGAAATCTCGAAGCCAGCCTGCCTTCGCGCTTGGCGGCGGGCCTCGATGATCTGGTTGGCGGCGGTAGAATAGCCAGGGAAGTACTCTGCGCAAGAAAGAAAAAGAAAGAAGAGAAAACACCAAGTCAAAAAACGAGCCAAAAGCGGAGATGGCTAGAAAGGACGAAGAAGTAGGCGGCTTACCATCAACCAGATCCTCGATCTGACCATAGCCAGTGATCAGAGTTTGCCTTGCTTCAGCCCAGCCAGCCGCCTTCGTCTCGTACTCGGCCTGGAAGGCGGCTTCGCGGTCCTGCACTGCATTCAGAGCCGCCTTGGGGCCCTCCTCCTGGTCGGCCAACTTCTTGGCCAGGCGGTCGCGTTCCTGCACCAAGGCGGCGAGCTCGGCATCCTTGGCACGAAGGGCAGTCTGAGACTCTCCCAGCTGTGCCCTCAGACCGGCGTTGGCCGCTGCAGAGACGGCAGAAAAAGAAAGAACAGTAAGAGGAAGTCGTCAAGGAAGATCCGACCCGACTGCTTAGCAGTCGGCCCGAATCTCGGGGACTACACCCAGTGGGTGCGCTGACGCGCCCCCACGTGAGATAAAGAACAAAGCACGTACCCCGGCTCTCAGTAAGGTCGGCAGTCTTCTGGGTCAGCTCCCGAGCCTGGGAGTTGAAGGCGGCTGCACGAAGATTGTGGTAGTCCTGCAAGATAGACAGAAGATCGAAGTAAGAACAAGAATAGCAAAGCCAAATCCACTAAGAAGTTCCAAGCCGCCTGCTCAGCAGCCGACTCGGAACTCGGGGACTACACCCAGTGGGTGCGCTGACGCGCCCCCACGGAAGAAATCAAGATCAAGAAGAAGCAAGATAAGAAGAGTAACCCAGATGGCCGCCCGCGTCGCAAGGAACTCGTCGGTATACTGCCTCAGCGCCGTAGCCTGGGCCTGGAGCCGGGTCCGGACGTCCTGCTCGGCCACGTTCATCACGGCCGTCCCTCCGCCCGGCGTCCACCCCGAGGTAGCGCTGGCCACCTCCACATCCTGAGCCGATGAGCTGGAGCCCGCGGCCGGCTGCGGCTCCGACGCGGCCTACTGTGGCTCTGACGCAGCCTTCCCCGCGCGCCGGCTCGGCGGCATCCGGACCGCCAGCTCAGTCCTCGCAGCCGGCTCGCCCCCCGCCGACTGTGCAGGCGGCAGATCAGGCCGGCCGCCTTGAGCCACCCCAGTCGGCGGGGTCGGCACCGGCGCCCTCTCCAGGATGACGACGTCGTCGTCCCTCTCCAGCCCTGGCTGGTCGCCGCTGGCTCCTTCTGGCGAGGGCTCCGGGGCCCCAGGCGCTGCGACGCGCAGTGGGGTGACCAACAAGGCCCCCTCCGCCGTCGGCGCAGCTGCAGCCTCCGCTTGGGCCTTGGCTGCGGCGTCGGCGCGCGCCTTCATCGCCTCCTCCTCCTGCGCCGCCTGGGCGGCGGCCGCCTTCTGTGCCTCCGCCTCCCGCGCTTCCCGCTCCTCCCGCACCTCCTGCGCGTTCCGTTCTCTCGCCTCCTGAAGGTCGGCATGGGGGTCCATGCGGCGAGTGGTGCTCCCAGACCCCCTCGGCGACTCGACGACGGAGGCGGCAGTTGCCCGCTCAAGCGACAACGGAGCTCTGGTTGTTTGGAGAAAAAAAAAGGATTCAGGAACCACCAGAGAAAAGAAAGAAAAAAGAGTATACAAAAGAGTTCGAACTTACGCCGACACCGTCTGTGGTTACTTCACCGTCTTGCGGAAGCGAGCCGCCTTCGCGGCCGCCTCCTCCCGCCTGGTCGCCGCCGCCCCGCCCCTGGGCTTCTTCGTCCGACTGCCGAACAAACCCTGGGCGGCGCGACGCTTTTGCCCGCCGCCCCGAGCAGGCGGTGTAGCGGAGGAACCCGCGCCGCGTCCAGATGCCGGCCGGCGGCGCGGGACGACTTCGGCCTCATCGTCGTCTGGCCAGTCGTCTAAGGTGACTCCATGCCCGGAGCCGCCTGCTTCGCCGCCTGCTTCGCCGCCGGCTTGGCCACCACCCGGCTCGGTTTTGTCGTCCATAGCGGCCGCCCCCAAGTCGGGGTCCTCCAGGTCGTGCCGCGTCCGGTCGGGGACGAATCGACGCTCCGCATCCGACCCGCTGGCAGGCCGAAGAAGAGGACTCTGTCGAAGACAAGCCGACTAGTCAAAGTCGGCCAAAGAAACTCGGCGACAAAGCTAAGAGAAAAAGAAGAGACAAGGAGAACATACCGTGGGCGGTGGATTGGCTTGGCTATATGGCTCCTTGCCGAACTGCCACTCTTCGGAGAGTTTGCAGTTCGCGAGGTAGTTCACCATATAGGCAACCTCCTCGTGCGGCATGTCCTTGGTGCACATCCGACTCGGATCGAGATGGCCGCTCATCTGACAGATCAGATGAGGGCGGCTCTAGAGCGGAAGTACCCGGCGCGTGACGAAGGCGGCCAGCAGGTCGGGCCCCGTCAAGCCCTCCGACTGGGTCATCGCTCGCACTCGGGCGATGGCTGCAGACCCAGCCGGCGTCAGAGTCACGGCCCGGTAGGACCACTGTGGTCGCCTGCCCTCCGGTGGGCCGGCTACGTAAGCCGGCAGGTTGACGTAGTCGCCCTGCGGGGCGATGGTCCTGACGTAGAAATACGACTTTTGCCATAGCTTCACCGACTGGATCAGCGTGATGATGGGGAAGGGGTTGTCGGTAGCCACCCTTCGCCCCGTGATAAAGGCGCCAGTCTGAGCCGGCACGCCCCGCGAGCGCGTGCCCAGCTTGGACTGGAAGAACTCCCCCCAGAGCTCGAGGGTGGGGAGGAAGCCGAGGTAGCCTTCGCACAGGGTGACGAAGGTAGACAGCAGCACCACCGCGTTCGGGGTGAGGTGGTGCGGTTGGAGCTGGTAGAACTCGAGCCAAGAGCGGAAGAAGGCGCTCACGGGCAGGCCGATTCCGTGCAAGAAATGCAAGCGGAAGACCACCCGCTCGCCTTCCCGCGGCTCCGGCGTAAGCTCCTTCACCGGCGCGAGACGGACCTCCACCTTGTTCGCGCTGGGCAGCCGCCGCGTCTTGCGGAGGAATTCGACGTGATCTTCGTGGACGTTGGAGCCGTCCCAATCCCCGCCATATTGCTCCGTGGCGGGAGGCATGGTGAAAAAGAGCGCGGCGACGGAGGAACGAGTAGTGGAAGAGCGCGGCGGCGAGGCGCTGTTGCAAGAAACGGCAAGAGAAAGAAGATGGTGGAAGGGGGAGGAGCATGCGAGAGCCTGCCGCTCTCCCTCTCCCCCTACTTATAGCCTCGCGAGGTGAAGCAGGGGAGGCCGGACGTGGGGTGCGACATGGGATTAACTGCACCCACTCCCCCCAGGCCTCGCGATTATTACGCCCTAAAGGCGTGCCGAAACTGCCGCAAGGAGACGTGCGGGCGGTTTCGGGCTGCAGAGAATCCGCGCCTGGGCCCGGGCAAGGATGTGGCGGGCCCCCGCCCTGCGGCGACGTCCCGTCGCGCGCGTGGGCTGGCAGGCTTTTTGGCCGAGAGAGGTCACGTGGTTCGCAGACGGCAAGTGGCCAGCCCCCGGCCCGGTGCACGCACTGGCGAGCTCCCGCCCTCCGACTCCGGAATTTTTGATCAAGGCGGCACGTCTAACCAAAGCCGGCTCCCAGCTGCCGACTTGTCAAGATAGGAAGCTGATCGAGCTTCTCAACTCCTACCCAACCTCGAAGCCCAATCAGCTTCGGGGACTACTATCGGAGTAAATGGCCACGGGTAGCCTAACCGACTGCCCCTGGCTCTTCCAAAAAATTATCAGGCCTTTGGGCCTTCAAGCACTCCAAGCATTGGACCACCTTCCCTGGCCGGCTACCTATGAAGCCGACTGACGGAAGGCGACCCAGCCTCAGCAACCTCCCCCCCAGGATAACCACGGGGTGGCCGACTCCAGGAAGCCGGTCGTAAAGGATGCCGACTTCCCAGAAGCCGGCCTCGAAGAGCGCCGACTCCAAGAAGCCGGCCAAGACCGCAACCACCAAAGCAACGCCACATAACGGTGACAAGACGGGGTGTGGCCACAGTGCGGCCCACTACCCCCGAAGCCCGAGGCAGGCATGGCCACAGGACGCCATACGGGACGGCCATCTCCCATCCGGCTCGGCACTGTAGCCATGCTAGCCTCGACGTCACCCACGGCAGACGCCAGTACGGCCCACGGGCGGCGGGCCCCTTCAGCCAGAGAGAGGCGCGAAGGCGGCCCGGCCTCCCCCAGTCGGCCAAGGGCGCAGCCGGCCCCCAGAAGCCGGCTTCCCCCTCCCTCGAAGCATGTGCCACATTAAGGAGACAAGACGAGGTAAGGCTACAGTGAGAGCCCTCGAGGCGGCCCACTGTAGCCACGCTTACCTCAACGAAGCCCTCGTCATCAGGGGCAAGGCTACAGTAAGCAGCCGCCGACAAGACCCTAGGCGGTGGGCCCGGCCTGCCGACCAAAAGGCCAGCAGCTGGCGGGACCCACCAGTCGGCGGGCCCCAACAGCCGGCGGAGAAGCCGGCGAGCATAGACACTGACGACTGGGACCAGTGCCCAGCCGGATTACAATTGTACCCCCGGGGGGTAGGCCTATATAAACCCCCCGGGGCACCCATGCAAAGGGTTGGCTTCTTAGCACAGCACACACACCATAGAGAGAGAGAAGCAAGAGCTAGCCTTGTACTTCTTCTCCCTTGAACCCCACATCTCTAGGAGTGATTGTAGCTACCTCTCCTGATCTAGTGATCATGCGGAGACCCCGCAGAGCAGGACTATGGGTGTTATCTCCTCGGAGAGCCCCGAACCTGGGTAAGATTCGCCGGCGTGCATGTCTTCGCCTCATCCCGTTTCCAGGCACCGGCGACGTCTTATTGGCACCCACAATGATAAGCCACCCGTTGGCATATGTCGCACCTACCACCCGACAGGAGGTCTTTTGTCGTCCGCCTCGCGAGGCTTGGCCCCTCGTGAAGGTCTTGAGTGCCTTGTTGATGAAGATGGGCCGTACAGGCCTGCTAGCACAGCCACGTCGTGGGCCGCAAGCAGGCAAGTCTGGGAACCCCCGTTCCCAGGACGCCGACAATCTTTTGTAATTTTGAGCACTCACGAAAATATGGCATGCTAAAAAGTTGATATTGGACAAGGAAGACAACATAATGGGTTGTGTTTTTTTATATCTAGAATTTATATTGTCATGGATCATCCAACATGTTGAGCTTGCCTTTCCCTCTCATGCTAGCCAAATCCTTTGCACCAAGTAGAGATACTACTTGTGCTTCCAAACATCCCTTAAACCAGTTTTGCCATGAGAGTCCACCATTCCTACATATGGATTGAGTAACATCCTTTGAGCAAGTTGTCATCGGTGCAAGCAATAAAAATTGCTCTCTAAATATGTATGATCTATATATTAGTATGAAGAAAATAAGCTTTATATGAACTTGTGATATGGAAGCATAAAAGTGATGGACTGCGTAAAAAAGTTCCTTATCACAAGCGGCAATATCAGGTGACGTTATTTTGCATTAAGATTTTGTGCATCCAACCATAAAAGCGCATGACAACCTCTGCTTCCCTCTGTGAAGGGCCTATCTTTTACTTTTATCTTCTACCCTTATACAAGAGTCATGGTGATCATCACCTTTCCCTTTTACACTTTTTCCTTTGGCAAGCACTATATGTTGCAGAGATCCGGATATATATCCACTCGGATGTAGCTTAGCATAAAGTACTAATGTTGACATTACCCTTGTGGTAAAAGGTTGGGAGGCGAAACTATAAGCCCCCATCTTTCTCTGTGTCCGATTGAAGCTTTGAACCCATAAATATCGCTTGAGTGTTAGCAATTGTGAAAGATTAAATGATAGTTGATTATGTGGACTTGCTGAAAAGCTCTTATATTGACACCTTCCGATGTTATGATAAATTGCAATTGCTTTAATGACCGAGATCATAGTTTGTTAGTTTTCAATGAAGTTTCTGATTCATACTTTACCTTGTGAACGAATTGTTACTTTAGCATAAGAAATTATATGGCATTATATGTTGCTATTCTAGAGATGATCATGATGCCCTCATGTCTGTATTTTATTTTATCGACACCTCTATCTCTAAACATGTGGACATATTTTTCGACTTCGGTTTTCGCTTGAGGACAAGCGAGGTCTAAGCTAGGGGGAGTTGATAGTCCATTTTGCATCATACTTTTATATTGATATTTATTGCATTATGGGATGTTATTACACATTATATCACAATACTTATGCCTTTTCTCTCTGATTTTATAAGGTTTACATGAAGAGGGAGAATGCCGGCAGCTAGAATTTTGGACTGGAAAAGGAGCAAATATTAGAGGCCTATTCTCCACAACAGCAAAAGCCCTGAAACTTCACGGAGAATATTTTTAGAATATATAAAAAATATTGGGCGAAGAAAGTACCGGAGGGGGGCCACCAGCAAACCACAAGGGTGGAGGGCGTGCCCTACCCCCTAGGCACACCCCCATCCTTGTGGGCCCCCTGGCAGGCCTCTGACGCCCATCTTCTGCTATATGGTGTGTTTTGACCTGGAGAAAATCAGAAGGAAGCTTTCGAGATGAAGCGCCGCCGTCTCGAGGCGGAACTTGGGCAGAACCAATCTAGGGCTCCGGCGGAGCTGTTCTGCCGGGGAAACATCCCTCCGGGAGGGGGAAATCGAAGCCATCGTCATCTCCAATGATCCTCTCATCAAGAGGGGTTCAATATCCATCAACATCTTCACCAGCACCATCTCCTCTCAAACCCTACTTCATCTCTTGTATTCGATCTTGGTCTCAAAACCTCAGATTGGTAACTGTGGGTTGCTAGTAGTATTGATTACTCCTTGTAGTTGATGCTAGTTGGTTTATCCGGTGGAAGATTATATTTTAAGATCCTTAATGATAATTAATACTCCTCTGATCTTGATAATGAATATGCTTTGTGAGTAGTTACGTTTGTTCCTGAGGACATGGGAGAAGTCTTGTTATAAGTAATCATGTGAATTTGGTATTCGTTCGATATTTTGATGACATGTATGTTGTCTTTCCTCTAGTGGTGTTATTTGAACGTCGACTACATGACACTTCACCATTGTTTGGGCCTAGGGGAAGGCATTGGGAAGTAATAAGTAGATGATGGGTTGCTAGAGTGACAGAAGCTTGAACCATAGGTTATGCGTTGCGTCGTAAGGGGCTGATTTGGATCCATATGTTTCATGCTATGGTTAGATTTATCTTAATTCTTCTTTCATAGTTGCGGATGCTTGCGAGAGGGGTTAATCATAAGTGGGAGGCTTGCCAAGGAAGGGCAGCACCCAAGCACCGGTCCACACACATATCAAATTATCAAATTAACGAATGCGAATCAATTCCCATGTGTCCTCGGGAGCGCTTTTCTTTATATAAGAGTTCTTCCAGGCTTGTCCTTTGCTACAAAAAGGATTGGGCCACCTTGCTGCACCTTGTTTACTTTTGTTACTTGTTACCTGTTATGAATTATCTTATAACAAAACTACCTGTTACCGATAATTTCAGTGCTTGCAGAGAATACCTTGCTGAAAACTGCTTGTCATTCCCTTCTGCTCCTTGATGGGTTCGACACTCTTACTTATCATAAGGACTACGATAGATCCCCTATACTTGTGGGTCATCAGATGCCGAAAAAGGCCCCAAGATGGGATCTCACGGGAACAGAAGGTTGCGGCGGCAGAAAAGTATATTCATGGACTCCTCTGAGGGTTTTGGAATATATGTGAATATATAGGACGAAGAGCTCGGTCAGGGAGTCACCGAGGGGCCCACAAGGTAAGGCCCCCCTACGGCGCACCCTCCGCCCTTGCCTCTGCCTCGTGGCTCTTCTGGCTTGGACTGCAAGTCCTCAGGGTGTCTTCTGGTCAAAGACAAATCGTCGTGAAGTTTTATTCCATTTGGACTTCGTTTGGTATTCCTTTTCTGCGAAACTCAAAAACAAGCAAAAAATAAAAACTGGCACTGGGCGCTAGGTTAATAAGCTAGTCCCAAAAATAATATAAAATAGCATAATGACGCATATAACATATCCTAAACAGATAATATAATAGCATGGAACAATAAAAAATTATTGATATGTTGGAGACATATCAGAACATGACGTTGTTTCCTCCGTTCCGACCCAGCCGGTTGGCTGCCGATGAACAGGACGCCGTCGCTGTATGTGTTCGAGACCCCACCCATATGTACGTACGTACGTGGCCGTATTTACTTTCTTGCAGCATGGTTGTATGTACGTGTACACGATATAGACGGGACTGCGTGACATGCTATGTCGGCGACTCTACTACGACACGTGCTGCTCCTTACTCGGCCATGGTTCATCGCTGCAGAGAGACCAATTGACCTGTATGTACGTACACATTCCCGACCAGACTGACAACCCTACGTATGGTTCGACCGGATGGGTCCCAGCTGTCAGGGAGGATAAGGAGGCACTTCCTTGCGTGCGAAGATATAGCTGGTGGGTCCCAGCTGTCAAGGGGAAGAATAATTTTTTCCCGTAATATGGACGCACTTCCTTGCATGCGAAGATGTAGCTGGTGGGTCCAAGCTATCAGGGGGGAAACATTTTTTGCAAAATACAGATGCCCTTTCGGTGGTCCCCGCTGTCAGGTGGAGGAATCATTATTTTGCGCATAATAAGGAGGCTCTTCCTTGCTGCGGTCGTGGACCCAGCTGTCAGCCTCTCCACGTACATTCCTCTTCCGATGGAAGCCGTTCCTTGACCATGTTGACCACGCTGCACCGAGAGCACCAAGGCGATGGACGATGGCGAGGCCTAGGAAGGGACTGACTCAGAGCCGGGGAAGACTCGACAGTTGTTTCCCACGCGGAGGGGACTACGAGAGTTTACTGGTTCGGCTGCAGTGTGAGGTTGCCATCGCTGGAGAATAATAGGAGGTCTGGGTGAGTACAGGGATGGCCAGGCCAACAATAGGAGTAGGGTGGGGCGGTGAGGCCTACGCGGCAGCACAACCGGCCATGAGAGGCAGGAGGAGGCGGCACGACAGGTGCTGGTTTGGGCGGCTAGAGCGAGAAGACTAGAGGCTGAAGAAGAACGACGGCTGTTGGATGGACATCGTACAGTCACTACAGCTAGATTTGTTTATATTGACTAACTTTACAAAGCCCTACGTTCGCGTCAACTTAGTAGGCCCACAAGTCAGCCTCCAAATATGGTGGGTCCCAGCTAGCAGGGGGAGTATTCATTTTTTTGTGCGTAATAAAGAGGTACTTCCTTGCGTGCGAAGATATAGCTAGTGGGTCCAAGCTGACAGCGGGAGGAACTATTTTTCGCAAAATACAGTGGCCCTTTAGGTGGGTCCCTGCTGTCAGGTGGAGGAATCATTATTTTGCACGTAATAAGGAGGCACTTCCTTACATGCGGTCGTGGACCCAGCTGTCAGCCTCTCCACGTACAGTCCTCTTCTCATGAATTTCGTTCATTGACCATGCCGTGATGAGAGCACCAAGGCGGTGGACGACAGCAATGCCAAGTAAGGGAACAACCCAGAGCCGAGGAAGACTTGACAGTTGTTTCCCACGCAGAGGGGGTACGAGGCTTTACTGGTTCGGCTGTAGTGTGAGGCTGCCGTCGCTGGAGAATCACAGGAGGTGTGGGTGAGTAGAGGGATGGCCAGGCCAAGGATGCGAGTAGGGTAGGGCCGTGAGGGCTGCCCGGAAGCACAGCCGGCCACGGGAGGCGGGAGCAGGCGCTTCCACCGGCGCTGGCTCGAGCGGTTGGAGCAGGAAGATCAGAGACTGAAGAAGCACGATTGCCGTTGGATTGACATCTAACGGTCTGGCGCTGACTAAGTTTCTTTTTTTGAGAGACCTTGTGTATGCATGAACTTAGTAGGCCCACAAGTCAACCTCCAAATCTGTGGCAGACAACATAGGGCCCATTTGCTATTTTTTAATAATTTGCAGCCCATTTGCTAATTCTTAAGGAATTTATTACAACCCATTTTCTGCCTAGGACCACGGTCAAAAAGTTCAATCTAATTTTGCATATTTTGGTTGAGTCCAAACTATTTTAATCCAGAAACGATAAACATTTATTTTTTAAGATCTCATTGATTTGCCAAATAAAATATTGTTTTATTTTTGTAAGCTAATAAGACGTGGGACAATTGAGTTGGTTTTAGGGAAAACGAGTGGTAAAAAGATCAGCGCTAGGAGGAAAAAAATAAGGATGTACAGATGAAAAGGGAACTTTATGTATTATCAATATAATAATATATGTATATGAACTAGTAAAATTATAGGTAGAGATTAGAAAACAGAAGTAGGACATGGCGTTTTTAGAGGAAAATAGAACTGGGTTGTGCGTTTTCTTTAGTAAAAACCTGCATGTGGATGTTCTAAGAGAAAATATAACTAAGGCTGGCGGGTTAGAGCCCAGTTGATACCTCC
Organism: Triticum aestivum; assembly: GCF_018294505.1. Lineage (NCBI taxonomy): Eukaryota > Viridiplantae > Streptophyta > Magnoliopsida > Poales > Poaceae > Triticum > Triticum aestivum. Next base: position 136,641,541 of record NC_057808.1, read on the forward strand.
TGGATCTTTGTGCCCCATTGTCGTCATGGGTTGGGCCTGTTAAAAACAAAACCAAGCCTAGGCAGTCTACAGCCCAGTTGATACTTGCTTGACCTGAAAAAACAGTATACCTGCTAGATCCCAGTTATTAGTCTGTACTTATAGAATTCTCTCGTTTATTGACTACATTGAAAATTTCATAGGTTTCTCCATCTCAGACGTCAGCATTATTTTTCCATCGTGATAATAAATGCATACACTTGCTTGCGTACGGCTATGGACCTGCTGGTTCCATACGGTTAGGCTCTATATGGACAGCCGTCTTGTGGTTCCACGGAGGAATTTCATGCAAATCAGATAATTTTCAGTGAAACCGGACTAAATTCATTGCATTTTACATATTTATTTTTATAATGGAATATTTTACATATTTCAAATAATAATAACCGACTAGGCATTTTTTGAGTCCATGGGAGCCGCTTCACGTGATCGAGGTTGCGACACTTAACTATTCTGGAAGGCCCAAATCCGTCACTCCTCAGTTTTAACAATTTGCAGCTGGGCTTGGCATACAATAGCCCAGTCCCGACGTGCTACGTCCAACAATCAGCCCATGAAACCGGATGGAACCCGTGCATACTCGAAGATGTATTTTTTTTGGAGAACTGTGAATTCAAACGGCAGGTGCTTATGCTTTCCATAAAAAAATCAGGTGCCTGAAAATTCGTTTCGAAACAAATGATTCAGCTTTATATCTATGTCGACCCACGACATGATGGTTGGAAGCAAATGCCAAGTTCATACGGAAAGATCCTTAACAAAAATAGCAACTTGCAGATGACCAGGTAGAACAAGTACTAATACCAAACTAACTTCTAATCTTTTTAGTCCTAGCCCCAGTGTTCATGTGGTAGAAAATGTTGCAAACGACCAGCTCCCGCTCATTCTCTTGCTCCAGGTCCCCGAGGTGGTACTGGTGCATCACCCAGTTGGTCCTCTGCTGGTCTAAGTTCTTGTTGGTGTGCAGCACCACAACCTTTTTGCTGCCCGTCTGCCGGCCGTTGACCATCACCGGCAAGGTATTGCCGGTCTTGTGCCACATCGCGTGCATGCTGCACTCCGACTATATCTTGCGACACGTCCGCGTGCCCCTTTTGAATGCCCTGGAATTGTGCTGGAAGAAATGCTTGCTTAGGCCACTCAGTGTGATACCTGCAGTATTGGCGATACAAGTTTTAAGGTACGTAGTTGGCATTTTCATAACATCTTTGGCATGTTGTAGTCACTTGCTTCACTTTTTATTAACTGTTAAATTGTAATTGCTTCACTAGGTCTGCATCTAAAAATAAAATAGAGGTATAAACAAAGGAATATATTTGTCCAAGTAGATGGTCGATCGGTGTCTCACCTGGAAGTTTCTCAGGATGGGTGTAGCATATGTCGTGCTTGCTGTCGATGGTTGGTATGGAAAAAGCGATGAGAGGGTGAGATCTCGCGCTATCAGCACTCACTTTGGCCTCAAGGTGCTCGATCTACTCCTGATCTGTGCGATCGAACTTGACGCCAGCCGGCAACACCGGCCAATCCTTCTTGGACTTGCATCGGTTATTTCCAGTTAAATGGTACTCAATGTATGATCAATCAACTGGTTAAGTAAATGATAAAAGATTTCGATAGATAAGTGCTACTCCAAATATGAAGTCCACAATACCCGAACAAACTGGGGTCTCGGTTTCATTACTACATGCATATTCTAAAGACTTGAAAACCCCCATAAAGATCGAAATCATCATACAGGGCGATGGGACGAATACTCGCAGGAGCGACCTCGCTGGTTCCTTCCATCATCCGACTAGCTTGAAGAGCATCCTTGTTGAGATCAATTTTTTCAGCGTCTTCCTTTTGAATACTTGCAATGAAGTATAGCAGCTCTAGTAGCTCATCGCTCATCGTACCAACTGGTCGGAACAAGGCGGCGGCTGGGAGGCGGGGAGACCGGGAGAGAATGTGAGACTGATTTTGTAGAGAATGGGAGAGTGTTGTTGTAATACGAGAGGGATGAGGCTCACTTTGGTGAACCAAACATGCCGTCAGGACTCTTGTGTCACCTCACGCGCAGCATGTTGTCATGTCGATTCAATGTGAGGACAAGATGAATAATCTGATCAACGTATACTAGTACTACTGTACTACTTACTAGTTACTACTACCTCCTTCCTGGTTTATTGGTCCCCTTCATATTTAGTGTCACATTTTGACCATAGGTTTAACTAACAAAATTTCAATGCATGTCACTGATGTCTACTACGCAACCTTCTTCTTGTAGACTTGTGTTGGGCCTCCAAGCGCAGAGTTTTGTAGGACAGTAGCAATTTTCCCTCAAGTGGATGACCTAAGGTTTATCAATCCGTGGGAGGCTTAGGATGAAGATGGTCTCTCTATCAAACAACCCTACAACCAAATAACAAAGAGTCTCTTGTATCCCCAACACACCCAATACAATGGTAAATTGTATAGGTGCACTAGTTCGGCGAAGAGAGGGTGATACAAGTGTCATATGGATAGTAGATATAGGTTTTTGTACTATGAAAATATAAAAACAGCAAGGTAACTGGTAACAAAAGTGAGCAAAAACGGTATTGCAATGCTTGAAAACAAGGCCTAGGGTTCATACTTTCACTAGTGTAATATCTCTCAACAATGAAAACATAATTGGATCATATAACAATCCCTCAACATGCAACAAAGAATCACTCCAAAGTTCCTATTGGGGAACGTAGGACGTAAACATGCATCAACCCCTATGCATAGATTACCCCAATGTCACCTCGGTAATACGCGAGTTGAGTGCCAAAACATACATCAAGTGAATCAATATAATACCCCATTGTCACCACGGGTATCCATATGCAAGACATACATCAAGTGTTTTCAAATCCAATACTCTATCCAACATAACAAAACCTCAAAGAGCAAGACTAAATTCACCACAAGAATGTAGAGAGGGAAGAACACCATAAGATGCAAATATATTAACAAAGCTCGCGGTACATCAAGATCATGCCAAATCAGGAACACGAGAGAGGGAGATGAAACACATAGCCACTAGTACATACCCTCAGCCCCGAGCGTGAACTACTCCCTCCTCATCATGGTGGCCACTAGGAATGATGAAGATGGCCTCCGGTCATGATTTCCCCCTCTAGCATGGTGCCGGAACGGGATCCCAATTGGTTTTTCATGGCTACAGAGGCTTAAGGTGGCGAAACTTCTCATCTAGGATTCTTTTCGGGGGTTTTGGTATTTATAGAATTTTTGGCATCAGTCTCATGTCAAGGGGGCCCACAAGGGACGACAAGCCTGCTCCGCTCGCCCTCGGGGGGTGGGCACGCCTGAGGGAGTCCTGGATTAGGGGGTCCTCGGACAGCCGGACTATATACTTTGGCCGGACTGTTGGACTATGAAGATACAAGATTGAAGACTTCGTCCCGTGTCCGGATGGGACTCTCCTTTGCGTGGAAGGCAAGCTTGGCAATTAGGATATGTAGATCTCCTCCCTTGTAACCGACTCTGTGTAACCCTAGCCCCCTCCGGTGTCTATATAAACCGCAGGGTTTAGTTCGTAGGACAACAACAATCATAATCATAGGCTAGCTTCTAGGGTTTAGCCTCTATGATCTCGTGGTAGATCAACTCTTGTAATACTCATATCATCAAGATCAATCAAGCAAGAAGTAGGCTATTACCTCCATCGAGAGGGCCCGAACCTGGGTAAACATCGTGTCCCCCGCCTCCTGTTACCATCCGCCTTAGACGCATAGTTCGGGACCCCCTACCCGAGATCCGCCGGTTTTGACACCGACATTGGTGCTTTAATTGAGAGTTCCACTTTGCTGTCACGATAAGGCTTGATGGCTCGCCTTGTCGTCAAGGACAGCATTACCTCTGGGGGAGCCCTGGCTGCAGGCCAAACTCTCTGACTAGGCGGCTTCGTCATGACCGCCTGTTCGGCCGTCGCGCCGACGATGACTTCTCAGGTCATCAAAACAGCCTCCACGTCAGCTCGGAATTTGCCGAGCAGATGGACCCAATGGAGCTCTCTTCTTTGAACGAGCTCTTGGATCGCATCGCCGCCCTGGGAGTCGCTACGGACTATGATCGGATCGGGCTCAAACCCGACCGAAGGGAGATTAACTGTCCGCTGGTTACCCATCAGATAGCGGTGGTGGAGGAGCAATGTAGCGATTCTTCCTCTATTTTGAGGACGAACTATATCCGGATTCCCGAGCTCTCCGAGCCGGATACCCGTCTACGGGAGGACATGGCCCAAGCTTCAAACTTAGAATCAGGCATGGGGCCAGAACTATTGGGCAACATCCCGGAGCCCGAATTTCCAAGCTCGAAAACTTCTCCGCCCCTGGGTTCCAGATCGGGTCAGGGTTTGGACCTAAATCTACCCACCCACCCAGAAATAAGTGATCTTTCCCACATTAGACAAGAGCCCTAAGAGACAGTGCATCACTATTGGGCCAGATTCCTCCTTGTAATGAACAAGGTCAAGGACTGTCGCGAGGAAGACTCAATTTCATTCTTTTGCAAAAATTGCACGGACAAGGGAATCCTCAACGCCATAAGTCGCCGTGACATAGCACACTTCGCTGACTTGGCGGCCATAGTACGGAAGTACTGTGTGATGGAAAGCGCCTGGAAAACCCAAGCAAAATTCTGGGATCCCCCGGCTCTCACTAGAAACCCCGTCCGAATTAAAAGGGTGTACTCTCGTAAGTCACCCGATCCAATTACAAAGAAACCAAAGCCCACTACGGTGCGTGGAACTACATTGGAGGGATGGCTCAATGGGCCATGCAAAATTCACAGTACACCGGATACCATACCAACACACAACCTTAGAGCATCTTGGATACTCCGGCAAGTGGCCAAGAGCGGTGAGTATCTCCTCATCAACAATACCACAGAGCGCCATCCCGTGGAAAATAACAATACAGTATTGACAGTCTTCAAGACCTTCGCCTCAAACAATAGGCGCAAGCGAGCACTACGCAGCCTTGCCGAAGTCTGCCATGACGCAGCAATAAATCCATGGAACGACGCGGCTATAACCTTCAATGCCATTGACGAGCCTCAATTCCGAAGAGCCCGAGCACCAGCCGCCTTGGTCCTTAGTCTAAAGTGCTCATGGACGGTGGCAGCGGATTAAACCTCATCTACGAGGAGACTCCTAACAAAATGGAAATAGACAAGAGCCGCATTGAGCAAAGCAGCACGACCTTCAGAGGAATCATCCCTAGTCGGGAGGCACGATGTGCGTGAAAAATCACACTAGATGTGGTATTCGGCACGCCGGAGAATTATAGGTCCGAAGAAATCACATTCCAAGTGGCCCCGTTCAGTAGTGGATACCACGCCCTTTTAGGGCGGGAGGCATTCACGATCTTCCAAGCTATACCCCATTACGGGTACATGAAGCTCAAAATGCCCGGGCCCAAGGGAATCATCACTCTAGCTAGTGATCCGGACATTGCACTCCGCGCCGAAAATAAAACCGCCGCACTAGCCCTCGAAGCGTTATCTGAAGCCCTTACGGCCGAAGAACTAACTGCGCTGCGCCAATAGACCTCAAGCAAATCCAGAAACTAACTGGATGCGTGGCTGCCTTAAGCCGCTTTATCTCCCGATTAGGAGAAAAAGGCACTACCTCTTTATCGCCTTCTTAGACGCACCGAACACTTCGAGTGGACGGATGCGGCCGCAGCCGGATTGGAAGAAATAAAAGCCGTTTTGGCCACCAACCCAATCTTGGCCCCGCCAAATGTCGGCAAACCAATGCTGTTATATATAGCGGCAACATACCAAGTTGTAAGCGCAGTGCTCGTCGTCGAACGAGAGACGGACGGACATAAATTCCCGCTTCAAAAGCCGGTATACTATGTATCCACTGTCCTCACCCCATGCAAATCACGGTACCCACATTATCAAAAGATAGCATACGCGGTCTTCATGGCATCCCGGAAACTACGACACTACTTTCAAGAGTGTTCAGTTACGGTGGCCTCTGAAGTACCACTCAATGACATAATAAACAACTGCAATGCCACGGGCCAGATTGCTAAATGGGCCATTGAGCTCCTCCCGTTTGACATAATATACAAACCTCGGCGAGCCATTAAGTCATAAGTACTGGCTAATTTCGTCGCCGAATGGACAGAAGCCGAACCCCTAAAGAGTACGGCGCGTACTCCAATTGGATCATGCACTTTGACAGCTCTAAAATGTTGGCTGGTCTGGGGGCTAGCGTCGTCCTGACATCCCCCACCGGAGATACAATCCAATACGTACTCCAAATACTATACATAGACTCCAACAACGCAGCAGAATACGAGGCCCTGTTACATGGTCTCCGGGTGGTAGTCTCCATGGCATTTCAACGCCTAGAGGTGCGTGGGGATTCGAACCTTTGCAATATCTCAATAAATGGAGACTTCGACGCCAAGGATCCGAAAATGGCGGCTTACCGCAACGCCGTCCTCAAGATGTCAGCTCGGTTCGAGGGGGTTGAATTCCACCATGTGGTCCGAGAAAACAATCAAGTGGCGGATATCCTCGCCCGCATCGGCGCTAAGCGCGACCATGTCCCACCTAATATCTTCTTGGAAAGGCTGTTTAAGCCATCCGTGGTATGGGAAGGAGAGACCGGCAACAATAGTACGGACCCGGCCACAACGCCAGATCCCGAACACTCTGATGTAATCGGAGGCTCTGCCACCGAAATAACACCTTCGGCCCACGTGATTATGGGCATCATCGCCCCGTGGACAGAACCCTTCTTGGCTTACATAACTAGGCAAGAACTCCCCGAGGACCCAAACGAGGCACGTTGCATTGTGCGGCGGTCTAAAGCCTACAAGGTCCACGAGGGAGAGCTTTATAAGAAAAGCGCTACCGAAGTTCTTCAAAGGTGCATCTCCGAAGAGGAAGGACGGCAACTATTCGCAGAAATTCATGATGGAGTTGGCGGCCATCACGCCACAGCCTGGGCCCTTGTAAGAAAGGCCTTCCAAACAGGTTTTTACTGGCCGACGGCCCGAGCAGACGCACAGGACCTCGTTCAACGTTGCGTCGGTTGCCAGCTTTTTTGCAAACCCAAAGCCATATGCCACCTACCGCTCTCCAAACAATCCCCATTACTTGGCCCTTGCGGTCTGGAGGCTTGATATGGTCGGACCCCTTAAAGGGGGAAGCCATAAGAAAAAATACCTATTGGTCATGGTGGATAAATTCACCAAATGGATAGAAGCCTAACCAATTAAAACGGCCGAATCTGGACCAGTGATAGAGTTCATATCCGGGGTTGTACACCGTTACGGTGTCCCCCACAGCATCATCACCGATAACGGCTCGAACTTTACAGCCGACGAGGTAAAAACTTGGTGCAGCAACATGGGCATTAAGCTCGATTATGCCTCTGTCTATCACCCTCAAACTAACGGTCAAGTCGAGCGAGCAAATGGTCTTATCATGAGCGGCATTAAACCCAGATTAGTGCGATCCTTGAAGGAATCAGATACGCACTGGGTTTAGGAGCTCGACTCCATACTCTGGGGGCTGCGGACCACGCCGAATCGCACTACCGGATACGCACTGTTCTTTATGGTATACGGCGTAGAGGCGGTACTGCCCTGCGACATAATTCATGACTCACCTCGAGTGCGCATGTACGAAGAGAAAGAAGCCGAGCTCGATCGGTAGGACAGTTTGGACGCCCTGGAGGAGGAGCGTGATGTGGAAAAAGCCCGCTCCGCATTCTATCAGCAACAGGCTCGACGGTATCAAAGCAGAGAAGTACGGGCCAAAACTTATAACGTTGGCGAACTCGTTCTACGCCTACCGAGAAGAAAAAGAACAAACTCGAGCCAAATGTGAAGGTCCCTTCGTTATTGACAAAGTTCTGACCGGTGGAGCGTACCGCCTGTGGGATGCATCGGACAATCGACTCGAGCCAAACCCATGGAACGCGGCCAGACTCTGAAGGTTTTACGCCTAGTGCCGGACTCTCTGTCAATAACGAAGGTTACCTCCGTCAATTTTTTATATATATCCGTTATCTGTCTTTTCTTTCTTTCTTTTATCCCTTTTTATTTTTCATGGCCTTAAAAGGTTAAAATGTGTCTTGACTACACAATCTTGACGCGCTAGGCGTGCTCATTATACCGGGGCTTCTTATACAGAAGCTTAATATAACTATGTTCCGGGCTCTATGCCCCCTGCACATGTGTTACTTTTCCACATGTACCTTTTCTTCGCCATTATATGCATCGATATGACTTAAGTTTTGGCCAAGCTGGGTTGCCTGGCTCTTGTGTTTATGCCCTACGTTCCCGTTAATTCGGCTAGGGCATAAGGGGAGCACCTCTGCGATTGTTACTGCCGGGTCAGCCGGATGTGTACCTCAGACTGGGTGAAGCCGAAAGCTAGCGTTCTTAGGGAATACTCGGTTGGTGAACAAAAGATGACTTTACTTATTGTAATACATGCCCCCAGATGTTTATATCCTGCGTCTCTTTTCGCAGTCCGGACATGCACATTAATGCATGCGTACCCAGGGAAAGGAACCCTTAACGGAACTATTCTCCCTGGAAGATGTTTCTTACTATCCATGTAATATAACATAGCTAGTTGGGTACTTGTCTGTTCAAGCACTTATGACCCCTACGCCTGGTTTCCACGCGTACCCCGGTTTTTACATAACTGAGCGGGTATTCGGATACACTCCGGACTGTCGGGTCTGGAGGTCCGAAGCGAAAAGGTCCGCCATGACAAATGATTTACAATCCGGCTAGGGACAATATATGTCAATTGAAGTACACAGTCACTTAGACTGACTAAATTCTTCTTCTATACCATCCAACAGGCTGTCTAGCCTACAATCCTGTTGGGAATACTTTGCGGCTAATTTCACCTGGTCATACACCAAACTGACGGGGATTCTTTCCCATCAGACCGCACAGGTCCGACTTCGGCCATATGGTTCAGGTCAGCCTTGGTATATCGAGTCTTCACCATGGCCCAGGCTTCCCTCGCACCTTGTCGGCAGGAAGATATCTTCCATAATCGGAAGTGCCGCCGCGCTTCCTTGAGAATTTCTATGAGCTCCCCCATGCCTCCTGGCAGGGAGGCAGATGGCCACAAGGCCTGGGCAATGCCTTGCATCACCTGCTGAACTTGTTCGTGCAGTTGTGAGAGCTCGGGCAGAAGATCACCTGTAGACCCGGGCATCTCTTCTACGGGACAACCCGTAAGCATACCTACAGATATAACTCTGTTAGCTGGTTTCTTCGCCGAACTCTATAAAAGTTCGTTTAAGCACTTACTAAAAATGCCACGTCGAAGCCTCTTATTCTCCTTTACGGAGTCAGCAAGCTGGGCCCGAACATCTTTCGGTTCAACACTCAGCCGGATATTGGCATCTTGGAGATCATTTTTCTCCCGCCTAACCTGCTTAAGCACGCGCTCGCCAGCCTTTAACTGTCGTTGAGCATGTTGCTCATCCCCTCGCACGACCTTCGGATTCATTCCGGGATCATCTGCAGAATCTATTGTTAGATTTGCAGGCATGCCGCACACTAACCGGTACATGTCATTCATTTTGATAGAGACAAGTGTTACCAGAGGGGGCCTTCTCGGACTCCTTCATCACGGCAACTACGGCCCGTAGCTGGGCTTTGCACTCCTCCAGCTCTTGAGACAACTAGGTATTCTTCTCCGTAAGAACCTACACAAATAATGATCCTTAAATCAGTTGTGTCAACTGTTTCAAGTCTCAAGGGCTACTGATATACATAATTGTCAGATTTTCTTACCCGTATATCCTTTACATACTGGTCTGTGGCTCTGGCAAGACCATTTTGAGCAGCTCGAATGTACGCGTCTCTTGAGTTGAAGGCATCGAACGCCTCTTGAGAGAAACAAACGTCGCGGAGTACGGCCCGGCGACGCCTGTGATTCATGGCACTCTCCACTTCGGAATTTGTAGCGGACAACCTATCTGCATCCTCTGTAGGAGGAACATCCGGCGTTGTCCTCGCGTTACCATCTGCCTCTGGGTTCGGCTCTGAAGCCCGGCTAGTGGAGGCGTGGCCGGCAGGATCTCCGGATATAGTCCGGCGAGCATTTTTTCTGCCAGGAACCATGGACGTTATTTTAAAGATGACAACCACGGAGCAGGGTCCTTTTTCATACCTCTGCGATGGCGTCTCAGTCCTGACCGCCTTCCTTTTAAGCCTACCCGGTTTCGGTGCCCCTTGTTGGTGAGTCACTGTGGGTTCGGCATGGCGTCCCGAGGGCCTTCCTTGTAAGACACCAAATGTGGTGGTAGGTGAAGTGCAAAAAACGGGATCCTTCTCGGAAGTTGGGACTCCGGTTTTACTTACATGCAATGCAGGGAGCAGTCCAGGATAATCGGCTATGATGGCCACCAAGACACCGTCGCAGCTTAACTGATAGAACGTCCTGTCGATGAGCTCCACAAATGTGTCCGGATCTTCTTTGAGTCCGGGGTCGAGGGCCCGGTCAGGGTCCTCTGGTTTTGGAGACGCGCTGTAAACCTCCCTCACAGCTTTTCGTAGTTCCTGCTATGAAATAGCAAGGTAAATATTTACGACAAAGAATGCGGGAAGGTCTGGAGTAAAAAGTAGCAGCTCACCCAGTTTGGGGGGTTGTACATGGAGAATCCATCCCGTGGCTTGATGCGGATGAACTCGTCTTCCTCTCCTTTATATAAATCGGACAGTATTTTCGCTAGAGCAACGATGGAGTCCGGACATTTACGACCGCAGCGGGTGGCATCGTCTTCTCCATTGAAGTGCCACATGGGTTGCCCCCGATATTGAAGTGGCTGCACCCCCCGCATTATACATATTGACATAACCTCGATTATTGTCAATCCTGATTTGGCCAGCGTTTGTATCCGGCCCATCAGGTAAAGGACCTCTCTGTTACCTTCCTCCTGGGGGCTCCGAGGGTGCCAGCTGCGGCGTTTCTTCAAAGGTGCGTTATTAAACTCAGGAAGGCCCATCCGAACAGGGTCCGGAAGGGGGACGTCCTCCATATAAAACCACTCCGAAGGCCAGTCTTCGGATGTCTTCTTCGGAGTACTGGACAGGTATCCGGTCCCAGCGATGCACCATATCTCGGCTCCGCCCACTTGATATATTGACCCCTCCTGTGTATGGGGTACGAGGCAGAATAGCCTCTTCCATAGCTCAAAATGAGCTTCGCAGCCCAAAAACAGCTCGCAAAGGGCGACATAGCCAGCGATGTGTAATATGGAGGCGGGAGTAAAATTATGCAGCTAGAGGCCGTAGAACTCCAGGAGCCCGCGGAGGAACGGATGTATTGGAAATCCAAGTCCCCTTAATAAGTAAGGGACAAGGCATACCCGCTCCCCCATAGATGGGTTGGGAAAGCTCTCCGCTTGCTCCCCACCATTGTAAGTGGCTTGTCCGGCTCGGACGGGGACCATATACGCAGGAGGGAGAAACCCCTGGGTCTGTAACTCTACTAACTGTCTGTGGGAGACGGAACACTTTTTCCAATTGTCTGGCTTAGGGCTATGGGAGCGAGAGGAGGAGCTGCGATGGCCGGCCATGATGGGATGGATTTTTCCGAGCGTGCTCCGATGGATACTCGCTGAGGGAGGATGGTGTGATCTGGATCTGAGGATCCCTGGTCCCTTAAATAGACGATTTACTCACATGGTTAGGGTGGCAAGTGTAAAAATGCCCCGACTTCTCGCATTCGCTCGACACGTGGAAGATAGCCATTATTAGGCGTGGAAGCCAAGGAGTGCAACATTTATGGGAAGCCGGACACTACTCGACAGGTACTCAGAATTTGGACAAGAATCCGCCTTGCAATGCCGAATATAATTTGTGCGCCGGACTAATCGTCATTGAAGCCTGGTTCGGGGCTACTGAGGGAGTCCTGGATTAAGGGGTCCTCGGACAGCCGGACTATATACTTTGGCCGGACTGTTGGACTATGAAGATACAAGATTGAAGACTTCGTCCCGTGTCCGGATGGGACTCTCCTTTGCGTGGAAGGCAAGCTTGGCAATTCGGATATGTAGATCTCCTCCCTTGTAACTGACTCTGTGTAACCCTAGGCCCCTCCGGTGTCTATATAAACCGAAGGGTTTAGTCCGTAGGACAACAACAACCATAATCATAGGCTAGCTTATAGGGTTTAGCCTCTACGATCTCGTGGTAGATCAACTCTTGTAATACTCATATCATCAAGATCAATCAAGCAGGAAGTAGGGTATTACCTCCATCAAGAGGGCCCGAACCTGGGTAAACATCGTGTCCCCCGCATCCTGTTACCATTCACCTTAGACGCACAGTTCGGGACCCCCTACCCGAGATCCGCCGGTTTTGACACCAACAACGCCCCCCAGGCTTGTGGCTTCCTCATGAAGCTTCTGGTCCTTCCTCGATGCTTCGGGGGTCTCTTTTGGTCCACAAAAAATTACTGTAAATTTTTAGCCCATTCCGAGAACTTTATTTCTGCACAAAAAATGACACCACGGTAGTTCTGCTGAAAACAACGTCAGCCCAGGTTAGTTATAATAAAATCATACCAAAACCATAGAAAATTGTTGCAAACATGGCATGAATACTTCATAAATTATAGATACGTTGGAGACATATCAGCACCCCCAAGCTTAATTCCTGCTCGTCCTCAAGTAGGTAAATGATAAAAGAAATAATTTATGAAGTGTGGATTCTACCTAACATGTTTATCAATGTAATCTTTATTCATTTGGCATGAATATTCAGATACATAAGATTCAAAACAAAAGTTTAATATTGACATAAAAACAATAATAGTTCAAGCATACTAATAAAGCAACCATGTCTTCTCAAAATATCATGGCTAAAGAAAGTTATCCCTACAAAATTATATAATATTGTCATGCTCTATCTTCATCAGACAAAGTATTTATCATGCACAACCCCGATGACAAGCCAAGCAATTGTTTCATACTTTTGACATTCTCAAACCTTTTCAACTTTCACGCAATACATGATCGTGAGCCATGGATATAGCACTATGGTTGGAATAGAATATGATGGTGGAGGTTGTGTGGAGAAGACAAAAAAGAAAGAAAGTCTCACATTAATGAGGCTAATCAACGGGCTGTGGAGATGCCCATCAATTTATGTCAATGTAAGGAGTAGGGATTGCCATGCAACGGATGCACTAGAGCTATAAGTGTATGAAAGATCAAAAGGAAACTAAGTGGGTGTGCATCCAACTCGTTTGCTCACAAAGACCTAGGGCATTTTGAGGAAGCCCATCATTGGAATATACAAGCCAAGTTCTATAATGAAAATCCCCACTAGTAATATATGAAAGTGACTAAATAGGAGACTCTCTATCATGAAGAACGTGGTGCTACTTTGAAGCACAAGTGTGGAAAAGGATAGTACCATTGTCCCTTCTCCCTTTTTCTCTCATTTTTTTCCTTTTTTGTGCTCTTTGGGCTCTTCTTTATTTAAGTCCGAAGTCTCAGCCCAACTTGTGAGGGAAACATAGCCTCCATTATCCTTTGTTCACATGGGACAATGCTCTCATAATGATGATCATCACACTTTTTATTTACATACAACTTAAAAATTACAACTCAATAATAGAACAAAGATATGACTCTATATGAATGCTTCATGCATATGAAAGCAATATGACGATGATGGCGTGTGTCATAATAAAACGGAATGGTGGAAGTTGCATGGAAATATATCTCGGAATGGCTATGGAAATGCCATAATAGGTAGGTATGGTGGCTGTTTAGAGGAAGATATAAGGTGGCTTATGTGTGAAAGATCATATCATATCACTAGGTTTGGATGCACCGGCGAAGTTTGCACCAACTGTCAAGGTGAGAAAGCACAATGCGCGGTACCGAAGAGGCTAGCAATGGTGGAAGGGTGAGAGTGCGTATAATCCATGGACTCAACATCAGTCATGAAAAAATCACATACTTATTGCAAAAGTTTATTAGCTGTCAAAACAAAGTACTAATACGCATCCTCCCAGGGGTATAGATTGGTAGGAGTAGACCATCGCTCGTCCCTAACCGCCACTCATAAGGAAGACAATAAAAAATAAATCATGACCAACTTCATCACATAACGAGAGACCATACATGCATGCTTCGGGAATCACAAACCTTAACACAAATATTCTTTCTAATCCACAATTACTCACTAGCATGACTCTAATATCACCATCTTTATATCTCAAAACAAATGCAAGGAATCAAACTTCTCATATATTCAATGATCTTCATGAAAGTTTTTATTATATCCCTCTTGAATACCATCATAAGAGGACTAAATTCATAACATAAGAAAATTGCCATACTATTTATAAGACTCTCAAAATAATATAAGTGAAGCATGAGAGTAAATGAGAACCTACTCCAAAAAGATATAAGTGAAGATCAATGAGTATTCAAATAATTAAGTAACTATGTGAAGACTCTCTCTCATTTAAGAATTTCATATCTTAAATATTTTATTCAAACCGCAAGAAAAAAAATGACATTCCAAGGATAGCACATATCATGTGAAGAAGCAAAAACTTAGGCTCAACCAAAACTGACCGATCATTGTTGAAGAAGAAAGGTGGGATGCCAACCGGGCATACCCAAGCTTAGATGCTTGAGACTTCTTGAAATATTATCTAGGGATGCCTTGGGCATCCCCAATATTGATCTTTTGTGTCTCCTTAATTCCTTTTATATCACGGTTTCCTTAAATCTTAAAAACTTCATCCACACAAAACTCAACAAGAACTCGTGAGATAAGTTAGTATAAATCGATGCAATAACCTTATAATCTCTACTGTAGCAAATCACTAAAATTACTATTTAATCATTGCATACTAAATGCCTCTGCATATTTAATACTTCCATCCTCAAATAGAATCATTAAACAAGCAAACATATGCAAGCAATACAAACATAACAGTAATCTATCTAAACAGGACAGTCTGTAAAGTGTTCAATAGTATTTATACTTCTCTAACTCCAAAAATTCTAAAAAATTACCACGCTGTAGAAAATTTGTTTTAGCTCATTGTGTAAAAATTTCAAGATTTTATCACTTCTGACTTTCGAGAAGAATTCAGGAAATGATAGAAAACTTTCTGTTTTCAAAACAACGACATATAGACTTGCAAAATAAGCATGGTAAAGGCTATACATGACCTTTTTTATTGAACTAAAAGATGGAAAACATTATTCTGAATAACAACAAGCAAATCAAACTAAAATAGAATGAGGCTCCAAGCAAAACTCATATCATGTGATGAATAAAAATATAGATCCGAATGAGGTTACCGATAATGTTGGAGACGAAAGAGGGGATGCCTTCCGTGGCATCCCCAAGCTTAGCAGCTTGGATGTTCCTTGAATATTACCTTGGGGTGCCTTGGGCATCCCCAAGCTTAGGGTCTTGCCACTCCTTATTCTCTTCATATTGATATCTCAGCCAAAACTTGAAAACTTCAATCACACAAAACTTAACGGAACTTCGTGAGATAGGTTAGTATGATAAAGACAAATCATTCACTTTGTTACTCTCAAGATAAGATTCATAATTGTTCTCACATAATGCCAACTGTATCTTATCATTTCCACAATTTTTATCACTTAATACAAACTATGGAAACACTAAAATAAGCAAACTATGCATTGAAAACATAATCAGTCAAAAACAGAACAATCTATAATGATCTGAACAATGACCATACTTATCTTACTCAAAAAATTCTGAAAATTAGGAAAATGGCGGAAATTTGTATATCAATAAAGTGAAAATAAATTCAGATTTTTTCATCGCTCCAGCAAATCGGATCAATTCTGTTACTGGGCGTAAAATGTTTCTGTTTTGTCACAGAATCAAATCAACTTATCGAAATAGAAGCTATAAAGCATGATTACTATAGTAGCTTAATCATGTTAACACACAAAAATAGTAGGGATAATTATTGGTTGTCTCCCAACAAGCGCTTTTCTTTAATGCCCTTTTTAGCTAGGCATGATGATTTCAATGATGCTCACATAAAAGATAAGAATTGAAACATAATGGGAGCAACATGAAGCATATGACTAGCACATTTAAGCCTAACCCACTTCCTATGCATAGGGATTTTGTGAGCAAATAATTTTTGGGAGCAAGAATCAACTAGCATAGGAAGGCAAACCAAACATAACTTCAAAACTTTGAACACAAAGAGAGGAAACTTGATATTAGTGAGATATGTAAAAACATGTGTTCCTCTATCATAATAAGTTTCAGTAGAATCATGAATGAATTCAACAATATAACTATCACATAAAGCATTCTTTTCATGATCCACAAGCATAGAAATTTTATTACTCTCCACATAAGAAAATTTCTTCTCATCCACAATAGTGGGATCAAACTCAAAAAAATAACTATCATGCGATACTTGATTTACATAATCAATTTGAGCATTAAAATGATGATGACATGTCTCATGGCTATCATTATTCTTTATATCTTAAGTGTCATCACAATAATCATCATCGATAGCAACTTTGTTCTCATAATCAATTGAAACCTCTTCCAAAATAGTGGATTCATCACCAAATAAACTCATGACCTCTTCAAATCCACTTTCATAATTCTTATAACAAGATTCAACACCCTCCAAAATAGTGGGATCATTACCTAGAGTTAACACTCTTCCAAACCACTTTCATCATTATAATCATCATAAATAGGAGGCATGCTATCATCATAATAAATTTGCACACCAAAACTTGGGGGGCTAAAAATATTATCTTCATCAAAGATAGCATCCCCAAACATAGCATCACCTATGCATAGATTACCCCAATGTCACCCCGGGAATCCGTGAGTTGAGTGCCAAAACATAGGTCAAGTGAATCAATATAATACCCCATTGTCACCACGGGTATCCCTATGCAAGACATACATCAAGTGTTCTCAAATCCAATATCAATCTAAGATAAAGAAACCTCAAAGAGCAAGGCTCAATTCACCACAAGAAGGTAGAGAGGGAGAAACACCATAAGATCCAAATATATTAATAAAGCTCGCTGTACATGAAGATCGTGCCAAATCAAGAACACGAGAGAGGGAGATCAAACACATAGTTACTAGTACATACCCTCAGCCCCGAGGGTGAACTACTCCCTCGTCATCATGGTGGCCGTCGGGATGATGAAGATGGCCACCGGTCATGATTTCCCCCTCCGGCAGGGTCCCGAAACAGGGTCCTGATTGGTTTATCATGGCTACAGAGACTTGCGACGGTGGAACTTCTCATCTAGGATTCATTTTGGGGTTTTTGGTATTTATAGGAATTTTTGGTGTTGGTCTCATGTCAAGGGGCCCACGAGGGAGCGACAAGCCTGCTTTGTGCGCCCTGGGGGGGTGGGCGCACCCCCAAGCTTGTGGCTTCCTTGTGAAGCTTCTATCCTTCCTCGATGATTCGGGGGGTCTCTTTTGGTCAACAAAAAAATCACCGAAAAATTTCAGCGCATTCCGAGAACTTATATTTCTGCACAAAAAACGACACCACGGTAGTTCTGTTGAAAACAACATCAGTCCGGGTTAGTTCTATTAAAATCATACCAAAACCATATAAAATTGTTGCAAACATGGCATGAATACTTCATAAATTATAGATATGTTGGAGCGTATCAGTCACCAAAAATTATACCTTTGGAAACTATGTTCAAATACTGATCCAACGATATAATTTTTTCTGACATGCATTAACATTTAGTAGCGCAATATAAGGTATAGAGGACTACTAGTACTACAAATTTAGAAATGGAGTACGAAGTTACAAGACTGTGCATTAGACTTTGTAGGCTACATGAGTAATACAAAATATAATTCCCATTGGACAACACTTTCACCAACAAGTACGCAATTGAAGCCTAATTGATATATATGGCTTCTGCACAACATCTCCCTCATCATTATCAGTACATGCTACATAGGTGAGTTAGGATGCACTTGATCCCAGAAAGGTATCTATGCTTCAAACTAACTACAGTACATAATATCCAACAAAAGAGGGTCATGCGACAGTAGCAGGATAGATGGCTCAATGTAGATATCACTACAAATCGAGTTGTGCATATTTTCTGTTGGCATGAACCACATCGCCGCATGTCGAGTTTGCAAAAGCCATTCATCGCTTGGAAGCTTGATGCCTTTTATACACTGAAGATCATCTGGCAACAAGATGTGTCGACAAATCTCTAGATATGGTGATTCATGAAACCCATGGTACGATGTGTAAACACAGTTCCCCCTGGCAAATGGAAGTTGCATAGCACGGTCATCATCGCCGGTGATATGATCGATGATTGGTTGGATGATTGGATAATTGAGCCCGCGGAACATGGAGTGGTTGCCGAGGCTGCAAACCCACCTCTAGTTGAATACAACTGGCCCAACGGAGCTGGGATCTTTCTCGAACATGAAGCAGCCATAGCCATCACAGTTGCGAACGCCCCAGGCATTGTACTTCATGTGGTTTGATGAAATGGTTTGGTTAATTCTGTATGTGCGAATGAGAAACAAATGCCCACCATTAGTTGAACAAGCGACAAACCACGACCCATTGACTTGTATATTTCCAGGTCCTAGAATTATGAAGGCCAACTCATTTGCGTCAGCTGCAACAAATCAAATTGGAGACCAAAAGGACAAAAATAAACAATCATGTTCAGAGTATGTGTGGAATTAATATTATTATAACAGTGACATAGATCCTAGCCAGGGAATTGCAATGCCGTGGTCATAATCAACCACAAGTTAAAAAAATTAAGCCAATGGCTTTCATATTCTAGCAATATGTCATGGTTCAAACATCATGTAAAAATGAGAGGAAAACAACTATGCCAGGGCCTACTCATGTTCTACCATACCAGTTACTACTGTTCCCATATCAACTCTAACAATAACATGCGTGGTTATAAAAATCTTAGAAATGAGAGTAACATATAGCAATCATGAGGTTATACTCATAATATCTATTGTAAATATCATTAGATGCCAATTGTTCTATATCAACCCTAACAGTAACATGTGTGGTCATAAAAATCTAGGAAATGAGAGGAACATATAGCAATGATGTGGTTATAGACATACTATCTATTCTAAATTTCTAACAATCAACAGGCAGTCGTATTCATAAGGTAAAGATGAGATGAGATAGAACAATTACATACAACGATAGATTCCAGCAGTATATGCAGCTAATCTGTGCGTCGACTGCGTAAACGATGCCATCGTTGCACTATAGCATCAGACAAAAATGGCGGGTCAACAAGGATTGGTGATGAGGCATAACCACGTATGGCGACCAAATTCCAGATAGACAAATCCCCGTCGAACAAGGCAATGATCTTGTAATCCATGTAGTCTTCTGATGGTGTGGGCACTTCGTAGATTACAACCTACATCAAACGGAGGTCGTAACAAAAGCTCGACGCGTCTCGTGCGTAGTAAGAAGGAGTGTCCGGCGGACCGCGAGGCTCGATGCCGGTGGTATCCAATGATGGAAGGGTGATCTCTTGGTGGTTGTAGATATCAACGAGATGCCATGGACTACCTGATTGGTGGATGAGGACGATCTAGTTGGCCTTCATGCCTGCCCAGTAGTGGCCGCGCATGAAGCACAGGTGGGCGGGTAGTGGTAGCATGTCGAGGGGCACGACGACAACCTCCGTAGGATCGTCAAGTCGGTGTTTCAGCAAGCAGGGTGTCTTGAAAAGGGCCGGCTGGTTATAGACGAGTACACCGTACATAGACATCGAGCATGCGGCCACACGCACGGTGCTGAGAAGGTCCATATGATTATAGATCTGCTCCAAGATAACATCGGGGAGGGAATTCCAATCACAGCTCTCCGTGTCAGTCGGTTCTGCCAGGTTTTTTAGGGCGCTGAGTGATTGGGGTTTTCGGTGCCTGCGAGCGAGCGAAGAAGATGGTGTGTGGCTGTCGGATCGTGGGTTCCGGCAAACCTTTGAGGTTCGAACTCAGGGGTGTGCACGAAGAACTCTCTCTAGCTCGCTGGCACAACGATCTCAAGTCCTAGCTCGATGAACCCAAAGAACAAGAGACACAGGAGTTTATACTGGTTCGGGCCACCGTTGCGGTGTAATACCCTACTCGAGTGTGGTGTGGTGGATTGCCTTGCAGGCTGAGGATGAACAAGTACAAGGTATGAACAACCTCCTGAGCAGAGGTGTTCTTGAGCTCGGTGAGCTTGGTGGGATGGCCTTGGTGGAATGGATCCGATCCAAGATGAGTTGCCTCCTATGGTGGTGGCTAGTCCTATTTACAGAGGCCTTGGTCCTCTTCCCAAATGTTAGGCGGGAAGGGATCCCACAACAGCCAATTTTGAAGGGAGACAACTAGTACAAGCTAGCCTGACAAAAGGTGGTCTTTGCGTGCCAAAGGCTCTGGTGGTGACGCCGCCGTGGGCTCCACGGTGACCTTCGTCCTGCCGTCCTGTTGGTCTTGGTCTCGTTGCACCGATATGGAAACCTTTGCCTGATGCCTCGGGAATCCTCGCCTGCTCTTGCCTATTTAGCAGCAAAGAGGAGACTAGTACTCTGCGCCCGCTGGCGCCCGCCTGGACTTGATCGTCATGGCTCACGTCACGTGAACCTCGTGAGGTGCCCCTTGCATAGATATCGCCGCTCCTCGGGAGCTAGCCTAGTGAGGCTGCCCCTGAGGAGGTCTTGGTGTCATCCGCCTCGCGAGGCTTGTCCCCTCGCGAGGGTCTTGACTGGTTGCTGCTGAAGATGGGCCATACTAGGACGTTGGTGGAGCCGCGTCGTGGGTCGCAGGCAGGCAGGTCTGGGTACCCCCGTTCCTAGGACGCCGACTGTAGCCCCCGGGCCCAAGGCGCGCTCGGACTTGGCTTCGAGGCGAAGCCAAAGCGCAAGTGCGGAGCGCCGCGGGCCCCAACCGCTTGCGGCCTTGACTGACGTGTGGTGACCGATGGGACGTGGGCGTCTCCGCTTCCCCACGCTGCCTTGGCAACCGCCCTCACCTGACAAAAGGCTGGCCCGCGCTACAGAGCCTTCATTACCTTCTGTCGTCTTGCTCCAGATCCCCTTTCTCTTTCTCGCCCCGAGAGACTCCAGATCCACGTGAACCCCTCTCTGAGCCTGCAACCAATGGCGTCCAACAAGGTGAAGGCCGCACCCTCGCCTTCCTGGTACGAGCCGGCCTTGAGTGCGCCTAATGTCTCAAAGAAGAATCTCGCCGCCACGCTCCTGATGATGGCGGACAGCAGCAACGAAGGGGGGAAGACCACGCTCCGGGCTGGCTCCGCCGATCCGGAGCCCTCAGGCAGTACCTTCTATCCATTCTTCATGAATAGCGTCCTCGTAGGGCTGGTCCCCCTTTCTCTGACTTCTTCTACGCCGTCCTCAGCCACTACAAGCTGCATGCCCTTCATCTTCATCCCAACTCCTCCTCCTCCTATCGATCTTTGCCTTCTATTGCGAGGCATTTATGGGGGTGATGCCGTCCATGGCATTGCTTCGCAACATTTTCTACCTCCGGCTCAAGGAGGTCCATTGCTCGGGGTGCGCCAACTTCGTCGCGGCTAACGGGACCAACACGATCTCGAAGGCTCGGAAGAAGGCCGAGGGCTTCAGGAGCAAGTGGGTCCTCATGGACACCAAGTGCGCCCATCCTTGGTTGGTGCTGCCAACGGAGATGCCCTCGCCTCACGACAGGTGGCTCCGCGCGAAGCTCACCGACCCCCGGGCGAAGCAGGTGCTGGATAAGATGACCGCCAACCTGAAGCCTGAAGACCCGAGGGCGGAGAAGCTGACGGGGGCCATGCTCGTGAAGGATTTCCTGGCACAGCACATAGCCTTGCTGAGGGAGTCCTTGATTAAGGGGTACTCAGGTGTCCGGACTATGATACATAGGTCGGACTGATGGGCTGTGAAGATACAAGACCGAAGACTCTCTCCCGTGTCCGGATGGGACTCTCCTTGGCGTGCATTCCTTTCTCTGTAATCGACTTTGTACAACCCTAGTCCCCTCCGGTGTCTATATAAACCAGAGGGCTTAGTCCGTAGAGGCAATCATAATCATAGTCATACAGGCTAGACTTTTAGTGTTTTAGCCATTACGATCTCGAGGTAGATCTACTCTTGTAATACTCGTATTCATCAAGATCAATCAAGCAGGAAGTAGGGTATTACCTCCATAGAGTGGGCCCGAACCTGGGTAAACATCGTGTCCCCCGTCTCCTGTTACCATCAACCTTAGACGCACAGTTTAGGACCCCCAACCCGAGATCCGACGGTTATGACACCGACATTGGTGCTTTAATTGAGAGTTCCGCTGTGTCGTCTTCAAGAGGTTTGATGGCCCCGTCAATCATCTACAACAATGCTGTCCAGGGGGAAGTCTTCCTCCCCGGACAGATCTTCGTATTCGGCGGCTTCGCACCGCGGGCCAACTCGCTTGGCCATCTAGAGCAGATTGACAGCTACGCCCCTGGCCATCAGGTCAGATTTGGAAGCTTGAACTACGTTGCTGATATCTGTGGAGACTTGATCTTTGACGGATTCGTGCCCACGGCAGCCGCTCCCTGCCATCGCGATGAACATGACTTAAATTTGTCATCGGACCACACCCAGGAGATAGCACCTATAACTGCTCTGGCCCTAGATCCGGAGCAGATGGCGCCGTCCGAGGACAGGAAGCTCAACCCTGCCACGGAAGCCGCAGACTCAGCGGCGTTGGAGCCGCACACAGACCCAACCTCGGGTGGAATCTGCGCCACCGGAGCCTCGGACTCGTTTGCAGCTACAGGTTCCGAACCACGTGCGTCCGCGTACGTCGAGCTTGATCAGACATCGATCGTTGAATTCAGCTCTGCGGACATCTTCTGGCACTCACCTTTAGGCGATGTGCTAAATTCATTAAAAACACTCCCCTTAGCGGGGGACTCAGAGCCGAACTATATCCGGTTCGAACTGGAGGCTGATGACAGAGAATTTTGCTTCCCACCCACCGCCCACTTCATAGCCACTGTCGAAGACTTAACCGACACGCTCGATTACGGCTCCGAAGACATCGACGGTATGGACGACGATGCCGAAGAGGAGCAGGGCCAAAATCCACCGTTTATCAGGCGCTGGATAGCCACTTCTTCGTATGACATGTACATGGTGGATACACCTAAAGAGAACAATGGCAATAACGAGAAGGATACAGTCGAGGATAAACCTCCTGAGATACAGCCAAAGCGCCGACGTCAGCGGCGCCGCTCTAAGTCATGCCATGGAAAAGACAGCGGTACCGGCACAAGAGAAAACAATACTCCGGACGATGCCGAAGACAAGGAATACCCCATTGAGCCAACCACCGAACAGGACGAACGGGAGGACGGGCGAGTCAGCCCTGATGAACATGCCATAAACAAAGACTCGGAGGACAGTAATTATCTTCCACTCTCCGACGATGAGGTGAGCCTCGGCAACGAGGATTTCATTGTGCCTGAGGAACCTCTCGAGCAGGAGTGCTTTAAGCGCCGACTAATAGCCATTGCGAGGAGCCTGAAAAAGAAGCAGCAGCAGCTTCAAGCTGATCAAGACCTGCTCAACGACAGATGGACGAATGTCCTGGCAGCCGAGGAACACGGCATGGATTACCCAACTAAAAGTTACCCGAAGCGCAAATTGTTACCCCAATTCGACGACGAGGCGTTGGAGCCCGTACCATCAGCGCGTAATGCAGCTGACCGACCACCACGTGGCCGAGATAAAGCGGCACCTCAAACTGAATACTAGCCCGTCCTACCTCACCGTAGAGACAGAGATGAAACAGCTCGGGGTTATACATATGACCTGCGGCAGGACCTAAAGAACAGAACAGGTCAAACCAGATCGATCTACGGATCGGGGGGCATGCCCTGACGCGCGACGACGGCCATTTGGCCGGACATGACAAACATAACCACACCCGGGCCGAAAATCACAGACAGACTACATCCGAACTACGTCGCGACTCGGCCCGATTCAGAGGCACCGCACACCCCCTTTGCTTCACTAACGAAGTAATGGAGCATGAATTCCCAGAAGGGTTTAAACCCGTGAATATCAAATCATATGATGGAACAACAGATCCAGCGGTATGGATTGAGGATTTTCTTCTCCATATTCATATGGCCCGCGGTGATGACCTTCACGCCATGAAATACCTCCCGCTAAAACTCAAAGGGCCAGCTCGGCACTGGTTAAACAGCCTGCCTGAAAACTCCATTGGCAGCTGGGAGGACTTGGAAGATGCCTTCCGCGACAACTTCCAAGGTACATACGTACGACCTCCAAATGCTGATGACTTAAGTCACATAGTTCAATAGCCCAGAGAGTCAGCCAGGAAATTCTGGACCAGGTTCCTAACTAAAAAGAACCAGATCGTCGACTGTCCGGATGCCGAAGCCCTAGCGGCCTTTAAGCATAGCATCCGCGACGAATGGCTCGCCCGTCACCTCGGCCAAGAAAAGCCGAAGTCCATGGCAGCCCTCACGGCACTCATGACCCGTTTTTGTGCGGGCGAGGATAGTTGGCTAGCCCATAGCAATAACACCGCAAGCGAAGCTGGCACCTCTGAGACCAAAAACAGCAACAGCAAGCCCCAACACAACATGCACAAGAGTCGAAGCAACGGTGATAATACCGATGACACGACAGTCAATGCCGGATTTCAGTGGCTCCATGTCCGGCCAGCGGAAGAAGCCATATAAAAGAAACAATCCAGGCCCATCCAGCTTGGACCGCATAGTCGATCGTCCATGCCAGACCCATGGCACCCCAGACAAACTAGCCAATCATACCAACAGAGACTGTTGGGTTTTTAAACAGGCCGGCAAATTAAATGTCGAAAACAAGGAGAAGGGGTCGCAAAGCAAGGACGATGACGAGGAGTCCCATCCGCCAAACACAGGGGGACAAAAGAAGTCCCCCCCCCCCCAAGTTAAAATAGTGAACATGATATATGCTACCCATATCCCCAAGAGAGAGCGTAAACGCGTGCTCAGGGACGTCTACACGATGGAGCCAGTCGCCCCAAAGTTCAACCCATGGTCTTCCTGTCCGATCACTTTCAATCGCAGGGACCATCCGACCAGTATCTGTCATGGTGGTTCAGCCGCACTGGTCCTCGACCCAATCATTGATGGATTCCATCTCACGCGAGTCCTCATGGATGGTGGCAGCAGCCTGAACCTACTCTATCAGGATACAATGCGCAAAATGGGCATTACTCCCTCAAGGATCAAGCCCGCAAAGACTACCTTTAAAGGAGTCATACCAGGTGTACAGGCCCGCTGTACGGGCTCAATCGCAGCAGAGGTTGTCTTCGGATCTCTTGACAACTTCGGAAGCGAACAGCTGATCTTCGATATCGTCCCCTTTCGAAGTGGCTATCACGCACTGCTGGGACGAACCGCATTTGCTCGATTCAACGCGGTGCCACACTATGCTTATCTCAAGCTCAAGATGCCCGGACCATGCGGCGTCATAACAGTCAATGGAAACACGGAACGCTCCCTCCGTACCGAGGAGCACACCGCTGCTTTAGCAGCAGAAGTACAGAGCGGCCTTTTCAAGCAGAACCTTAATTCAGCGGCCGAGCTCCCGGACACTGTCAAACGAGTCTGGACTACTCTGCAGCAGGACAGCCCAGCTCGTCAAGAGCTCAAATAGCAATTTGGCCTCCGTCCCAGTCCCGACCAATTGGTGGCGTTCATACCGCGCGTACATAATTATGCACTCAAAATACCATGGGCATAGACGGAGGCATAACTAGATTGTGATCCATAATACGGCTCGACCGCCCCTGGACACACATACTTTCATTTTTTCTTTTTTTTCTTTTCAAGTTTCTTTTCCATAGGCCTTTCCTGACGGCCTGATCACTGGTCCTTTCGAAAGGATAGATACACCAAGATGGCAAGAAGCACTGACGCATAAGGGAATTTCTAGGTGATCTCTTTAACGATCACTCTACCTATTTTTAGGACCCACGTGCAGCTCTCCCTTGGTTGTGGCATATTAAATAGCTTGTTGCTTATTGCACTACTTGTACAAATACGCTTTGCCGTATTAATCAAACTATAATGGACATAGTTTGCGGCCCAACTTCTGCGGCACTAGCTTACTATCCCCTTTTCTTTTTTTTTGATAATCTTATCAAGTCGCACCCGTCCACATTGGTACGCGTTAATCCGCCAGGGGCTTCATTGCGCCCCATAATACGGCAACAAAGTCCAAACACTTTTTACAATATAGTTTGGCACCCCAAATTTAGCATTATATGCATTGGCTCTGAATCATGTCTTTGGTCAATAGTTGGGTTGTCCGGCTCCTGTGCTTACTACCTTACGTTCCGCTATATCGGCTAGGGTAGTAAAGGGAGAACTACTGCGATTGTCTCCTGGTTCATCCGGATGAGTACCTCAGTAGAGAAAGCCAAAAACTGACTGTCATGATGCGGCGTGAGCCGGTCAGCTCTTCGGAGGTTTCAAATCTTTAGCGATTTTTTCCGCATTATGCGATGAATCGGTTCTTACCCGTTCAGGTGTTTACAACACCCTAGTCCGGATTAAATGCTAACTAGGGACTGTGCCTACATTTTTATTGTCGAACTCCTATGGCTAAGTGAGGGTGATAAAGCCACATAGTCCGGTTGCCTGGTTCGTTGCGCTAAACACCACCTTCAAGGACCAAATTTTTGGATCAAGAGTGTTTAGATTCCATCCCGAACACCCCCGTACTACCTATGTGGGGGCTGAAGCCGACGACTGGCCAACTCTTAGATTTATTAAAAACAGTCGCACAGGAGGTAAAATTTTAAAAAATAACAAGCATTATATTACATATCAGCTTTGTTTCACCATACAGGGCAGGACAACATGAATGTATTTCAAAGATAATGTCCTTCACACATTGCTCCGACACAGTGCGGGATCCCTCCAGGACATCATCAAAATAACGTTCTGGCGTGCGGTGCTCCTTGCCAGCGGGCGGCCCCTCGGTCGCGAGCTTGACGGTGTTCATCTTCGCCCACGGCACCTTGACGTGGGCGAAGGCCATCCGCGCGCCCTTGATGCAGACCAACCGCTTGATGACATCAAGCCGAGGGCAGGCATTCACCAGCCGCTTCACGAGCCCGAAGTAGCTGCTAGCTATAGCTTCGGCAGGCCACAGCCGGATTATTAAATCCTTCATGGCCAGTCCGGCCACCCTATGCAGTTCGACCAGCTGTTTAGCTGGTCGCTAAAGGGCACCGGATGTTCTGGTGCAAGGTATTGCTACCAGAACAACTTCTCCGTTGAGCTCCCCTCTTCGGCTCGGAAGAACTCTGCAGCGTTGGCTACACTGCGCGGCAAATCCGCAAACTTTCCTGGAGAACTCCAAATCCGGGTTAGTAAGAGATACCTCTTCTTCACATATTTGCTCTGCATAATGAAGGCCTTACCCGCCGCAATCTTCTTGGCCTCTTGAATCTCCTGGAGAGCACCCTGGGCTTCAACCCGGGCATCTTGTGCGCTTTGGCGAGCCTTGGCGAGTTCGATCTCTTGATCCGCAATATTGCGCTCCAAGGACTCGCATTTCTTCATGGCATCCTGGAGCTCTTGCTGGACCTCACCGACCCGGGCCTCGTGCTTTTTGCGGGCGGCTTGTTCCTTGGCCGCTCTCTCCTCGGCCTCGTCCAGCGCCTTCTTGAGGGTCTCTACCTCAGTTACCGCTCCTAAAACTACCAT
This sequence comes from Triticum aestivum, assembly GCF_018294505.1. Lineage (NCBI taxonomy): Eukaryota > Viridiplantae > Streptophyta > Magnoliopsida > Poales > Poaceae > Triticum > Triticum aestivum. Next base: position 136,669,417 of record NC_057808.1, read on the forward strand.
GACACTATAGACAACATAAATCATCAATCCTTTCTGATATACAGTAGGTCATTACATACCTTGCTTATCCTCCAGTTGCTTCCTTGCTTGGCCGAGCTCCTCCTCGGCCCGCTCCAGCCTCTTCTTTAGTCCAGAGACTTCGGCAGCATGAGAAGTCGCGGCCAGCAGCGACGCCTGCTTGTTCACATAGACATATATGGTTAGTCTGCTACGAAAATTATTTGATCCTCTGTCCGGCTCTTCTTTCCGAACACCGGACAGAGTCTCAGGGGCTACTGTCTATACTGTGACTTTCTTTTTACATAATTGCGTCGCTTACCTCAAAGCCTGTCAGCAGGCAGGCTTTGGTCAGTCCGCTCTTAACAGACTGAACCTTCTCAACCACCGTACCCATAAGGATACGGTGTTCCTCAACAATGGAAGCACCTCGTAGTGCTTCCAGTAGAGTATCCGGTGCGTCTGGTTGGACAGAGGTCACCGGCGGAACAGGCCCACCTCCTTCTTTTGAAGGAGGCTGCTCGCCTGAATCCGGAGCCGCACTGGCTTCCGGAATAGTATTCGTCTGAGGGCCGCACTGGATACTGTCCCCATCACCAGTCTCCATGGGGATTTGCTCCCCCATGTGTCCGGCGGCCGAGGTTTCACCCTCTGGTGCCGCCCTGATGGCCTCATGCGTCTCTCCCTGGCCTGGGAACCTACGGGACAACACCTCGGTGTCATCCATGGCCCAGGGAGAGGAGGCCGCCGGAAGGGACCCGCTGTCCATCACCTTTGGGTCCAGCGAATTTCCAGAAGATGAGGATCGCTCAAGGTTGAAACGATTCGGACTACAAGTTAATGATTCAACATGTTAAAACTATGAACTAAAGAGGCTGAATACATGGATGTGTCAGGGTCTTTGAGTACTCACGATTCGGCCCGGGGCTTATCTCGGGGGCGCAGCTCTGGGCTACTTTCGATGTCCCACGCGGAGTTATCCGTGCGGGAGAGCTTCCCTTTCTTGGACGCCTCTGCCTCCAGATTTGTGGAGGCCGCCCTCTTCTTCCTTCCCCCCTCAGGGGGGAGTTGTTTTCTTCCTCCTCCTCGTCATTGTCTTCGGCGGCGGAGGAGTGACTCTCGGTGTCTTCAGACGTCACGTCCGAAGCACTCTTGCGGCGGAGGCCACTTCTGGCCCCCTTGGCCTTCTTCTCTGCCTTCTTCTCCAGCGCCTGGTAAGGTGCCGGGACCAACACCTTCGTCAGGAGCGGGATAGATGGTTCCTCGGGCAGTGGAGCCAGATACCGAATCCGCTCCGCCCTCTTTGTCCAGCCCTAAAAAAATAAATGGTGAGGTTTAGGTATCTTCCCTGAACAAGCAAGTAAAGTATACACCTTGAAACGTGAAAGACTTACCGCACTGGCGGGATGGGCCAGGGCGTGCCCACGGTCCTCGGTTGTCTCCGGCGGCCTCTCGTTGCCCTTGAAGAGCACCTTCCAGATATCTTCGTGCGTAGTTCCGTAGAACCGTTGCAAGGTCTGGTGCTCGGCCGGATTGAACTCCCATAAATGGCAAGTCCGGCTCTGGCATGGAAGGATCTGGTGAACCAACATCACCTGGATCACATTGACGAGCTTGATGTTCTTGTCCACCATGCTCTGGATGCGCGTTTGCAGCGATGTCAGCTCGTCTGGCGAAGACCAATTTAGGCCCTTCTCTAGCCAGGAGGTAAGCCGCATTGGGGCTCCGGACTTGAATTCGGGAGCCGCGGTGTCACACCCTGATTTTTCATGCCACAACACTTAAGCTAATAAATCATGATAAAGTGTGGTTTGACAAAAAAAACTTTTGCATTATTTGGCTTTTATTTGGAGTTGGTTTTCTCTCTGTGTTTTTCAAGTCCTCTTTAAAGTCAACACAACTCCACCTTCTATACTTCATCTCCTTGCCCCAAACTTCTGCCCAATGATCATGCCATGTGTATAAAGAAACTTTCAAGTCAACACAACTCCACCTTCTATACTTCATCTCCTTGCCCCAAACTTCCGCCCAATGATCATGCCATGTGTATAAAGAAATTTTCAAGTCAACACAACTCCACCTTCTATACTTCATCTCCTTGCCCCAAACTTCCGCCCAATGATCATGCCATGTGTATAAAGAAACATAGTATTTTCTTACAAAAATAATTTTGCCAAATAGTATTTTCAAAATCTAGTTTTCCAAAAACCCCTGAATTAAGGTTTGCACTTCAAGTACTTGATTTGGGGTGTGAAAAATCTTTCAAAAGGTATATTTGAATCCTATTAGATATAGGACTCCCATAAACCACAAAAATATAATTTTAAAAGTTATTTTCCTAATTTATTTAAAAGCTTTTTCTTAAGGCCAGAAATGGTCTTTAATAGGGAAAATTATTTTATTGTTTCAAAAATATTTGACAAAAATCAGGGAAACTCAGTGGACATATATTGTCCATATATATGAGTTTCAACACATGGTCATGTTCAAAATATTGGACAAAACTTCCCAAAACCATTTCTGCCCATTTCAAGGATTTGAAATATTTCTACAGGAAATATTTTCATAAAAATCCAAGGAAAATCCAGCAAGTCACAAATGCATATTGTGATCACCTTGCAAAGCCTCATATCAATCAAGGTCATTTTGGTTCACCAAAATGCCCCAAAACCCTCTCTGACCAGAATCAAATTTGAACAACTTTGTACTACCAACTTTCTCTCCATGACCCCAACTTTTGCGAGCATGTTCACATGACCAAATGAGGCCACTACACCAAGTGGTGCATGAAGGGGAAGTGATTTGCTCAACCAGATCTACACAAGTTCATTTCTGCTAATTTCTAGGGTTTACAAAAGTTACATTGGCAACTTTGCCCAAATGAGCTCAAAATTGGTGGAAGGCCCTAATTATATGGGACATTTCACCCTGCGGAGGGTCATGACAAATGGATATCATCTACTTGCCCAAACCAATATCAAACACCTTCTGCCACTTTACGAAAATTCCATTTTTGACCTCTTCCACTAATCTCGATGGGCTCAACTTTGTACCACAGCTGCTCCTGACCCTCTTCTACCTCCAGTAGCAATGGCAGCATCTCAGATCAATTATTGGGGGGGTAAAACCACCTCTTTCTCTCTCTGTTCACTCATGGCAGCACCTCTCTCTCTCTCTCTCCCATTTCTATATTCCAGCACCCCACCTAGCATCTCTCCACCCCAGGGCATCCAAGGAAACCCCAAGGCGCAAAGGGACATGCCCTGGCCCTTTAAAAAGGCCATGCCAGCCATTTGCACGCTCCAGAGCGCGCTACAGTGCGCTCCCGCACTGTAGCCGCCCCCTGCCAACCACCCCCGGCCACCTCGGGCCTCCCCAGCACGCCCGACGAGGTGCCTCGGCGTCTGCGTCATGCTAAACCCCTGTCCCCCTCCTCCTTCTCCCTCCTGCTGCCCCTCCTCGCACGCGCACCGGCCGCCCGAGAGCTCCAATGAGCGGCCTCACACGCGCGGCATCTCTGGCCTTACCCCGCTCTCTCCCTTAGCTCCCCTCGGCGTAGTCCGCGCCAAACAACACCCTAGACACGGCGCCAGCTCCTCCCCAGCCCTGTGGCGACGAGCAGGAGCTCGCTGGCGCACTTGTCCACGGCACCCCGCCGTTCGCCAATTTAAGGGCCTCCCCGAGCCCTACTCTCCTCACCAATCGCTCTCTCACTCCCCTAATCACCCCCCTACACCACTCACCCCTCTCCAGACGAGCCCGAGCTCGAGATCGAGCTCGGGCTCCGCCGCCTCAGGTCGCAGTCGATCCCACGGTACAGGCCACCCCCGACCCTCTTTACTGCTTCTCCGGAACGCCCATAGCCCACTGATCGATTCCCCCCTCTTTCCCGCTCGTTTTTCAGTCGGAAACGGCCGGAGCCATCGACGCCCGACGCTCCTCCGCCGCGAACCTTGTCGCCGGTGAACCACTGCTCCCCTCCGGCCAACTCTGGCACCACCCGAACGGCGACATGACGAGGAGTCCAACGGTGCCATCAGCTCACCCCGCCGTGCCCGGAAACGTCGCCGGTAAGCTCACCGGCCCTCTGTCGCAGGGTTAGGGATGACAGGCGGGCCCTGCCTGTCCGCCTCTCCTCTCCCTCGCCTCCCAATCTCTCACTGGCGCCTGGGCCCCGCCCGTCAGGTTCAAACCTGGCGCCCGCGCGCCGCTCGACCCGCCTGGGCCAAATCGCCTCTGGGCCTGTGCGCTGCGGTTGTTCTGGCCCAGTTGCACAGTGGCCTTTTTCCTTTTCTTTTTCTGTCACTTTTCCAAAAATTCAGCAGGATTAAATATTAATCCAAATGCAATAATTCCAGTTCCTAAAATCTTTAAAAATCCCACCTATTTATTGGTATAACTTTCATTCATGTCCAACCAACTTTTATGTACTGTTCATATTATAATTCAAATTTGAATATATTTAAACCCCTCAGAAAATCCATTTCTTCTATTCTGCTACCCCAAATCCAAAACTAGGAATTTTTCCCTTCTTAGTTTTCACCCTAGTATTTAACAAAAATGAGTTGAAATTTTTCTGAGCACTTTGGTTCTGTTTTATTATTGCCTTATTTTTTCTCTCTTTATTATGTTGCGACGATAGATTGCGTTGCTGACGAAGGAGTTGGACCAGAAGACTTTGAAGACCCAGAAGACTTTGCTGAGCCAGGCAAGCAGCCCTTTGACCATGTCTATGAAACCACCCTTTTTATGCATGTCATATAGCACTTTTATTGCTTGCATCGGAGACCTGATGATGAGGTGACCCCATGGGGTGGTTTGCCACCGTTACTTTCTCATTGATACTTGCATGGTGCATGACCCTACCTCCTTATGAGGGTTATGCCGGTGGGAGTAGGTAGGATTATAGAGTAGTTGCTACGCAAAAAGGGACGGGAATATGCATGGTGATGGAGACAAAGTATATTCAAAAGACTTTTTCGAAAACCTCATCGGGTGCCACTTATGCCCGAGGGAGATAATGAGATGGGTAACCACTTGATGACGAAGTGGTGTACCGAGGCAAGTGTGTGTGTTGTTTTCAAAAACGGATTAGATTTAAGATTTGTCGACTGTCCCAACCTTACATGCGCAACCACTCTACCCTTATATGGGAAAGGGCATTATTGATTACCTAGGCCGATACTAGCATTGTGCCCGCATTACTAGTGACGGGAGAGTTGTTGCTCTCTCAGGACGGGGTCGTGCCAGGTAGGGCGGCCAAGAACATTTTTATGGGGCATCGGACACACCGTTGGTACCCAGTGCCAGTGGTATGTGATGAATATGGGAGCGAGGCTCCACAATTTTAAGTTGTTAAATGTTGGGCACGGGGGTTACTACCAATCGAGTGGACTCTATGTTAGTGTCGTCTAGGGAAAGATAGTGATCGGGTGCTTACCCCGGGTACTTGAGGTACCGCGGGTCATGGATGACACGAAAGTTCCCCAGATCTTGTGGGTAAAGTGTGCAACCTCTGTAGAGTGTAAAACTATTCGAATAGCCGTGTCCACGGTCAAGGACAGTTGGGCGGTGCTGCTTAAAGTACGTCTAGAGTTTTGCAAATCGTGTGTGTGTGTGTTCATAAAACTATTTGGGTTAAGTCAGATGGCTTGACACGATGATCAAGTTGGATTGGTGTCCAACTCCGCTTATGCTGATATCTGTAACTTGTTCGTACGAATATCTATACTCTCATGATGCATACTTTACATGTGGATAGATCATGTCATTGCACTCAAAACTAGCTTTCTGCAAACAACCTACTTAGTGCTATATCATTGCATTATTGTGCCTTGTTCCAATCATGGGTTGCTTGCGAGTACATTCAATGCACTCATTGGCATGCCACTGGTTATTTAATTGGCCAGGCATGGAAGAACAGGAGCTCGAAGAAGAGTTCTTTGGAGACGAACATGTGAACTAGGACGTTTCCCAGTCAGAATTCCCGTAGGGTTAAGGCAGATGGCATGGGTTCTACTTAGCGACGAAGAATTTCCGCTGCTTAAGTTTATTTGGTATTCAGCCCTTGTGGCTTTATCTATGTAAGACTTGACCATAATGGTCATAATTTGTGTAAGACCGTATGTATGGATGTAAGACACTTGTTATTCAGCTTCTGCGTGTTCAGTGAGCATTGATCTCTGGGATCACTGTACACGTGCATTCGGTGATCGCGACTTATGAGCCGGGGTCCCCACAGAGCTGGTATCAGAGCCATCCTGACTGTAGGAAGCCTTAGTTAGCATGGGCGTTATATAGGACAAAACCCGTTTTGCAAAACCCTCTATACTCCTCTTCTTTTCTAAGATTTCCCAAACCTAAGGGATATTTTTCCTTATTGACCTCTCCTATTCAACTTTTGTAGATGGCATGGGTTCTACTTATCGAAGAATAATTTCCGCTGATTAAGTTTATTTGGTATTCAGCCCTTGTGGCTTTATCTATGTAAGACTTGACCATAATGGTCATAATTTGTGTAAGACGGTATGTATGGATGTAAGACACTTGTTATTCAGGTTCTGTGTGTTCAGTGAGCATTGATCTCTGGGATCACTGTACACGTGCATTCGGTGATCGCGACTTATGAGTTGGGGTCCCCAAAGAGCTGGTATCGAGCTTGGGCTCGTCTGGAGAGGGGTGAGTGGTGTAGGGGGGTGATTAGGGGAGTGAGAGAGCGAGTGGTGAGGAGAGTAGGGCTCGGGGAGGCCCTTAAATAGGCGAACGGTGGGGTGCCATGGACCCGTGCGCCGGCGAGCTCCTGCTCGTCGCCACAGGGCTCGGGAGGAGCTGCCGCCGTGTCTGGGGGGGGGGGGGTTAAACATAACTCTACAGGGTAGCACTCGGTCGTGGAGGTTGTAGCAAAAGTCTTCATTGCTAGTTGGCTGCCGAGGTGGAATTCTTGGTGCATCTTGTCTTGCTAGCCTTCAGTGGATGAGAGAGATGAGAGGGAGAAGTAGCATAGAGGAGGGGGATGCCTAGAAGGGGGTTTATGGTGTAAGTGTAAACAAACAAGTGCCGTAAAGGCCACACACAATTCCATTAAGACACGATAGGTGATATAGTCGCGTACAAGCTGCCTTGGGCAAATGTGCGACTTATATCAACACAAAAAACAAGCAACACAAAACATGGTTCCATTCGAACCATCTCACGAACTCGACTACGCATATGGGGGTACACGACTCATCCTACCCTAGGAGTTCTCGGACTCGGTAGTCGTGCTTGCTCGGAGTGAAGGGCGTTCAGTCTTCAGTTTCTGGGCGTGGATGACAATAAACTAGGAGATTGGATTAATTGTCGGAGTTGATTTAGGGATCTATATAAGCTTGACCTTGGAGTTTATGTGACCATGATAATGGAAATTGGTGGACTAACTATAGTAAGGTAGCCCTTTCAAGTATTTGGGGATTATAGGACATCAGAAGATCATGTGGAACACCATAAACATTGGATTTGTAGAACAAATTGATTGTGTAATGACTGATGGAAGTTAATGGGCTGTTGGAGTGGATTCATAGGAAGGAAACCAGATTTTGGAGTAGCATACGACGTGTTTCCTTAGGATAGAGATGCACTAACATGGACCTTGGAAGAATAGAATGAGCACTTGGATTGTCATGTTTTATTCCAGCTTGGAAGCTTGTATGCTCTACCCATGGATTTTTAGGGGTAGCCATACATATGAGTTTGGGGATCGTAGACATATATGATTTTGTTAGACCTCCTCTCAGGAGTCATGAGAATATAGATAACATGAGTGATGATTGGAGTTGACCTATAGGAGATGATGCTATCGGTGATATGATGTGATTTGTTTAAAGGACTAGATAGAACAATTGGCATCTCAGAAACTGTGCTTAATGATAAGATGATAAACGTTCACTCACACTCTAGAATCCTTGAAACCCTTAAGCCCTACCAAGCCACAACCAGGTTGGATCATGACCTTGGGGTCTTGACTCTAGATCGAGAACACCTTGGCCCACACTCAACCGTTACCACCACCAATGCCCCAGCCTACCTTATGTACCCCATGAACAAAAACTTCATGGAGTACTTGGTCACGTTGGTTGTCACTTTTACTTGGTAACCTACTCGTCTAACTAAAGATGGGAGAAGAATCATTCAGCTGGTTAGGAAACATTTGAAGACCGCCATGCCAAGGAGGAAGAACTATGCCAACCACCATCGTCAAGGAGTGAACTTTCTCGTCGAAGACCAGGTGTATCTGCAAGCCACTTCTCTCAAAGGAACCAAGCATTTCCATGTCAAAGGGAAGCTTACACCAAGATTTATCGCCACGATCACTGCAAGAAGAAGAATAGACGGCTACCAGCTAGAGTCACCACCTGAGTCACCCACTGTGCACAACATTTTTACACACAACACCACTCCAAAAATGTTTCCAACTTCCTAACTAGTCCGGTCTCTACAAGGACATCGATCACCGAGCCAACGACCTCCAGCCCAATATGACCTACGCGAGAGACCCCAATTGCAATCTGGATCAAGCAGAATGTCATACACGAAGCCACGCCCTCAAGCACTCCAAGGATTCAATGGAGCACCACACGGAAGCAGAAGCAGTATGAGGACGTGAAGACTGCCCCACACCAAAGTTTCCGTACTCCTTTCCGCGCCTAGTCTGGGAATCTCGGGGACGAGATTCTTGTAAGGGGGGTAGGTCTTTCACACCCTGATTTTTCATGCCACAACACTTAAGCTAATAAATCATGATAAAGTGTGGTTTGACAAAAAAACTTTTGCATTATTTGGCTTTTATTCGGAGTTGGTTTTCTCTCTGTGTTTTTCAAGTGCTCTTTAAAGTCAACACAACTCCACCTTCTATACTTCATCTCCTTGCCCCAAACTTCTGCCCAATGATCATGCCATGTGTATAGAGAAACATAGTATTTTCTTACAAAAATAATTTGGCCAAATAGTATTTTCAAAATCTAGTTTTCCAAAAACCCCTGAATTAAGGTTTGCACTGCAAGTACTTGATTTGGGGTGTGAAAAATCTTTCAAAAGGTATATTTGAATCCTATTAGATATACGACTCCCATAAACCAGAAAAATATAATTTTAAAATTTATTTTCCTATTTTATTTAAAAGCTTTTTCTTAAGGCCAGAAATGGTCTTTAATAGGGAAAAATTATTTTATTGTTTCAAAAATATTTGACAAAAATCAGGGAAACTCAGTGGACATATATTGTCCATATATATATGAGTTTCAACACATGGTCATGTTCAAAATATTGGACAAAACCTCCCAAAACCATTTCTGCCCATTTCAAGGATTTGAAATATTTCTACAGGAAATATTTTCATAAAAATCCAAGGAAAATCCAGCAAGTCACAAATGCATATTCGTAACACCCCAAAAATTTAACCATATTTTGTTTATTAAAATTTTGCCAGGAAATTAAAATTTTATTTTCTGGATTTATCTTTTGATTTCAGAACCTGTCTTTTCTTTGATATTGTGAAGTTTTTACCCCAAGTGAAAACCTTCCAAAAATATTATTGGACTTGTATACCCTCTCAAGAAAACATTTCTTTTATCAGTGGGTTTATTTGCATATTGTTTTTCCTCAGCTTTATTCTTCTAAAAATGATTTTTCATAAGTTATGGAGCCTCTTTTGCACTGTAACCCTTTCAAATACTTCTTTCAAATTTCAACCAAAATTTGGGGATGTCATGTGATGTTTCCACATCACTTTTATGCAAAAATATTGTTTGGTCATTGGAGATTTTGAGCTCTACACCAAATTTTCAAATCTGGTCCAATTGGTAATTTTGCACTACAACCTATTTAAATATTTCTTTAAAAATTCTTCCAAGTGTTTGGAGATGTCAGTAGATGCATATAATTCTACTTTATGCAAAACCCATGAGTGTTCTTTAAAATTTTTGAGCAAATCATCCTCTTTTGCTCTCTGGTCCAGTTTGGCATTTTCTACTTCAACTCTATTTTTGTTTTCTCTGTTGCCCATGATTCTTTTTCCTGCTTATAGTCCACCCTGCAAAACTCTTAAGTACAGGAGAGTGGACCCATTGGAGTAATTTTGGTCCATGCAAAGATAGCCTTTAGTTTCTGTCCAGATTTGGTTTTCTGAAAAACTTGCACTAACAATTTTTTGTTTTTAACAAACTAACCTTGCCACCCTCTTTATCATCCAAAGAGACTAGGACCTGGAGTTTTTGGCCACCCCAAGAATTGCCTAGATGCCCATAGCATTCTGTCGAACACCTTGAGTGCATGAACAGAATTGGCATGAGCCCTAGTTTGCATTAGGAGCCTGCTTGCTTTGCCTAACCAGCATGTCTCAGGGCTCTACACTAGTCTATAGCTCCACACTGTTAAACCCCATGTGGATTGGAGCCCTCTATCACGCGTTGTCATTTCATCGAGCGCCTGGCGTGCGTGCTCTGGGCGCGCCTAGAGCGCACGTTTTGCATGCGCGCCCCCGAGCCACCGCGTCCCGCCCCTGGCCCTTGCTCGCCTGCAGAGCCACGCCCATCCTCGTCCACACATCAGAGCGCTCCAAGCTTCCCTCTGGCGCCCTACAGCGCCGCCGTCAGAGCCCCTTGGTGGCACGCCGGCGTCTGCGGCAGGCCCCTGCCATGGACGGCGCCGCCCGAGCCACAGCCGCTCGCCAGCTCGCCTCTGGAGCAGTCCAAGCTTATCTGCGAGCTCATCCACTAGCGCCCGTCGCGGCCACGTAGTCCTACAGGCTACAGAACGTCGGTTCGCCGATCCTATCTCCGCCCGCCGCGGAACCGACCTCGACTGCCTATATAAGGAGCTCCCGAGCTCGTCCAGGCCCTCAAGCAGCCTCATACCTCCTCTCTAGAGCCCCCACAGTCAGCGATCGACGGGAGGAGGTCGTCTTCCTCACCTTCGGCAGGTTCGGCCGCCGCCACACTCCGGTGAAATCCGGCCAAGACCGAGGCCCTAACCCCCTCCCGTGCTCCCATCCTCCTCCCCTCGACCGTGCGGAGCTACCCAGCACCTCAGCCTCGATCGGGAGCCACCGTAGCTCGAAGCCCAAATCCACCAGAACTACCGTTCGCCGCGGAGCTCGCCGCCGGCGACCCCCTCCACCCCCGCCAGCCTAGCAACCACCGGGAGGACCGCCCTGGACTGGCGGATCCATCCCCGCCATCAGAACCCCGCGAGGAGCCTCCGTTCGCCGACGGCGATCGCCGGAGCTCCGCCTCCGTTCGGCCAGAAGAGAGGAAGGCGGGGGCGACTGGTCAAACCTGACCAGTGGACCCAACGGGCCCACTGTCAGTGACCCACGGGTCGGCCCGCGCGGGTTAAGTGGAGGCGTAAATCCGGAAGTACGTGTCCCCCTCTCGAAAGCGTATTTCGTCCGAAACGTTTTCTTTTCTGTTTTATTTTAAAAACAGATTTTGACTAAACTTTGACTGGCTATAACTTTTTAAATATAAGTCCAATTGACTTGATTCTTTTTCTGTTGTTTCTCAAATTCTGTCTAGTTTATTTTCATATTTATTGGAAAAATTTCCAAACAACTTTTTTGTACTGTTTTGAAACTATGTGTTAATTTGAATTTTCTCAAAATAGGATTTTTGAAGAAGGAAGCAACTTTCAAAAAAAGTGCACCCCCACTTGCATACTCTGGAAGGCAAGCATTCTGAACCCTGGCATAGTATTATGTGTGTTGTTTGATATGGTTACAACACTACCTTAACGCAAAGTATTCGTTATTTTATGTGATGATATGATCATACTGATGAGTGCACAATGAATGTTCCTTGCTGTTAGAATTTGATATGCTTGTGATAGTAATCACCCTCGTATGCCTTTCATGCCTACCGGAAGGAATCCGGGAAAGTCTCTGTCTTGGGTAGACACGAGCTTGTCTCCAGTCTTCGTCGAGACGGTTGTGTCTGGTACGACATAGTGTGGTATGATGAGTGGTGATTTTGTCTGTTGGTTGAAACATATTTGTTATGCTAACCATGCAGGGAATACTTAAACCTCCTGAGTCGACCATAGATCGAGTCTTGTTCCAGTAACCCCCATACTTGTTTCGTACTACCACTTGTCCCTGCCATAGGTAGGGTATGGTTCAGTAAGTTGTCAACCCCTTCCTAGCACACACCGTACAGAGAGGCCATGGTGGAAGATACCGGAGGCCCCCGGTAGGCATGCCACCTGGTCCGGGGGCATGGGTGTTTTCGGTTGGAGCCGAAGGGGTAGCTCCCCTAGTTTGCGCGCGGTATAAATTTTGTGATCCCATGCTAATCGAGGTTGTAGCCCCCCCACTTAGAGTTTCGCTTAACGGGTGTCGTGGGTGATTCCAGACACCGGTAAGTTAGGCTGGTGTGTGCGGTTAGGTGTGTTTTCAATTAAAAGACCGTAGACGGAATTAGTCCCGATGGACTAAAGAAATCCGTTACTCGTGGGTAATGAGTACACCCTCTGCAGAGATTATATCTATTCGAATAGCCGTGTCCATGGTTAAGGACTACAGTGTGGGATGGTTCAAGTGTCGGTCTTAGTGTCGGTCTTCAGAGGAAAAACTGCTAAACCAGAACATTGATTATGACATGTGACATATGAGGATTACGATTATTATTATTGTGGACTAACCATTTACATTATTTGAATTATTGAGTATCCCTGGGACGGTTCTACCTCCTGGATACTCACTGCGATTATTCTCTTATAAGCCCTTTATGTGGTGTCGCTCAGACGCCCGACTGTGGCATGCTTGTTATTTAAATTACTTATAAGCCCTTTATGTGGTGTCGCTCAGACGCCCGACTGTGGCATGCTTGTTATTTAAATTACTTATAAGCCCTTTATGTGGTGTCGCTCAGACACCCGACTGTGGCATGCTTGTTATTTAAATTACTTATAAGCCCTTTATGTGGTGTCGCTCAGACGCCCGACTGTGGCATGCTTGTTATTTAAATTACTTATAAGCCCTTTATGTGGTGTCGCTCAGACGCCCGACTGTGGCATGCTTGTCATTTAAATTACTTATAAGCCCTTTATGTGGTATCGCTCAGATGCCCGACTGTGGCATGCTTGTCATTTAAATTACTTATAAGCCCTTTATGCGGTGTCGCTCAGACACCCGACTGTGGCACGCTTGTTATTTTAAATTATTTATAAGCCCTTTATGTGGTGTCGCTCAGACGCCCAACTGAGGCATGCTTTATATTATTATCCTTTCGAGGCGTCGCTTCAGACACCCGATCGGTGCATTCTATTTCTGCTCCCTTATTGCATATTCATATGAACAACCTGCTTGCGTGTATCATGGATTTTTATTTCGTGGCTGACGTTGTGATCATAGAATATTTCAGAGCATGATCATCATTTGTTATATTATACCCGTGTTCATAATGTTTGCGAGTACATTCAAAGTACTCACTGGCTTGTCCCTGGCTATTGTCTTGGCCAGATTTCTTGCGTGGAGAGGAGCGTTGCGACGACAGCCCCGGAACCTACGCAATGATGATAGCAGCCTCGCGAAGATAGGAGTTATCCTGGTCAGCTGTTCCTGTGGGAAATGGAGTCCCATGGCCACTGATGAACCACAAACTGCTTCCGCCATGAACCACTAGAAACCATTTGTTGTACTCATAGGCCAGAATGGTCTTGTACCACATATTTTGTATTTTGCTAGGAATTTCTGTATCAAGTTGGTGCCTCAGCAGCTAACAGTAATCCTGGGGCTGGTGAGCGCAAGGACCATTTTTGGGAAATCGATACCCTGAAAATCCGGTCTTGACAATATTGTGATCACCTTGCAAAGCCTCATATCAATCAAGGTCATTTTGGTTCACCAGAATGCCCCAAAACCCTCTCTGACCAGAATCAAATTTGAACAACTTTGTACTACCAACTTTCTCTCCATGACCCCAACTTTTGCGAGCATGTTCACATGACCAAATGAGGACACTACACCAAGTGGTGCATCAAGGGGAAGTGATTTGCTCAACTAGATCTACACAAGTTCATTTCTGCTAATTTCTAGGGTTTACAAAAGTTGCATTGGCAACTTTGCCCAAATGAGCTCAAAAATTGGTGGAAGGCCCTAATTATATGTGACATTTCACCCTATGGAGTGTCATGACAAATGGAGATATCTACTTGCCCAAACCAATATCAAACACCTTCTGTCACTTTACCAAAATTCCATTTTGACCTCTTCCACTAATCTCCATGGGCTCAACTTTGTACCACAGCTGCTCCTGACCCTCTTCTACCTCCAGTAGCAATGGCAGCATCTCAGATCAATTATTGGGGGGTAAAACCACCTCTTTCTCTCTCTGTTCACCCATGGCAGCACCTCTCTCTCTCCCATTTCTATATTCCAGCATCCCACCTAGCATCTCTCCACCCCAGGGCATCCAAGGAAACCCCAAGGCGCAAAGGGACATGCCCTGGCCCTTTAAAAATGGCCATGCCAGCCATTTGCACGCTCCAGAGTGTGCTATAGTGCGCTCCCGCACTGTAACCGCCCCCTGCCAACCACCCCCGGCCACCTCGGGCCTCCCCAGCGTGCCCGACGAGGTGCCTCGGCGTCTGCGTCACGCTAAACCCCTGTCCCCCTCCTCCTTCTTCCTCCTGCTGCCCCTCCTCGCACGCACACCGGCCGCCCGAGAGCTCCAATGAGCGGCCTCACACGCGTGGCATCTCTGGCCTTACCCCGCTCTCTCCCTTAGCTCCCCTCGGCGTAGTCCACGCCCAACAACACCCCAGACACGGCGCCAGCTCCTCCCGAGCCCTGTGGCAATGAGCAGGAGCTCGCTGGCGCACGGGTCCACGGCACCCCGCCGTTCGCCTATTTAAGAGCCTCCCCGAGCCCTACTCTCCTCACCACTCGCTCTCTCACTCCCCTAATCACCCCTACACCACTCACCCCTCTCCAGACGAGCCCGAGCTCGAGATCGAGCTCGAGCTCCGCCGCCTCGGGTCATCGTCGATCCCACGATACAGGCCACCCCTGACCCTCTTTATTGCTTCTCTGGAACGCGCATAGCCCACAGATCGATTCCCCCTCTTTCCCGCTCGTTTTGCAGTCGGAAACGGCCGGAGCCATCGACGCCCGACGCTCCTCCACCGCGAACCTTGTCGCCGGCGAACCACTGCTCCCCTCCGGCCAACTCTGGCACCACCCGAACGGCGACACGACGAGGAGTCCAACGGTGCCATCAGCTCACCCCGCCGTGCCCGGAAACATCGCCGGTGAGCTCGCCGGCCCTATGTCGCAGGGTTAGGGATGGCAGGCAGGCCCCGCCTGTCAGCCTCTCCTCTCCCTCGCCTCCCTCTCTCTCACTGGCGCCTGGGCCCCGCCTGTCAGGTTCAAACCCGGCACGCGCGCGCCGCTCGGCTCGGCTGGGCCAAATCGCCTCTGGGCCTGTGCGCTGCGGCTTTTCTGGCCCAGTTGCACAGTGGCCTTTTTCCTTTTCTTTTTCTGTCACTTTTCCAAAAATTCCATAGGATTAAATATGAATCCAAATGCAATAATTTCAGTTCCTAAAATCTTTTAATAATCCCACCTATTTAATGGTATAACTTTCATTCATGTCCAACCAACTTTTATGTATTGTTCATATTCAAATTCAAATTTGAATATATTTAAACCCCTCTGAAAATCCATTTCTTCTATTCTGCTACTCCAAATCCAAAACTAGGAATTTTCCCCTCTTAGTTTTCACCCTAGTATTTAACAAAAATGAGTTGACATTTTTCTGAGCACTTTGGTTTCTGTTTTATTATTGCCTTATTTTTTTCTCGTTATTATATTGCGACGATGGATTGCGTTGCTGACGAAGGAGTTGGACCAGAAGACTTTGCTGAGCCAGGCAAGCAGCCCTTTGACCATGTCTATGAAACCCTTTTTATGCATGTCATATAGCACTTTTATTGCTTGCATCGGAGACCTGATGATGAGGTGACCCCATGGGGTGGTTTGCCACCGTTACTTCCTCATTGGTACTTGCATGGTGCATGACCGTACCTCCTTATGAGGGTTATGCCGGTGGGAGTAGCTAGGATGCTAGAGTACTTGCTACGCAAAAAGGGACAGGAATATGCATGGTGATGGAGACAAAGTATATTCAAAAGACTTTTTCGAAAACCTCGTCGGGTGCCACTTATGCCCGAGGGAGATAATGAGATGGGTAACCACTTGATGACGAAGTGGTGTACGGAGGCAAGTGTGTGTGTTGTTTTCAAAAACGGATTAGATTTAAGATTTGTCGACTGTCCCAACCTTACATGCGCAACCACTCTACCCTTATATGGGAAAGGGCATTATTGATTACCTAGGCCGATACTAGTATGGTGCCCGCATTACTAGTGACGGGAGAGTTGTTGCTCTCTCGGGACGGGGTCGTGCCAGGTAGGGCGGCCAAGAACATTTTTATGGGGCACCGGACACACCGTTGGTACCTCATGCCAAATGGTATGTGATGAATATGGGAGCGAGGCTCCACAATTTTAAGTTTTGAAATGTTGGGGCACGGGGGTTACTACCAATCGAGTGGACTCTATGTTAGTGTCGTCTAGGGAAAGATAGTGATCGGGTGCTTACCCCGGGTACTTGAGGTACGGTGGGTCGTGGATCACACGGAAGTTCCCCGGATCTTGTGGGTAAAATGTGCATCCTCTGTAGAGTGTAAAACTATTCGAATAGCCGTGTCCACGGTCAAGGACAGTTGGGCGGTGCTGCTTAAACTACGTCCAGAGTTTTGCAAATCATGTGTGTGTGTTGATAAAACTATTTGGGTTAAGTCAGATGGCTTGACACGATGATCAAGTTGGATTGGTGTCCAACTGCGCTTATGTTGATATCCGTAACTTGTTCGTATGAATATCTATACTCTCATGATGCATACTTTACATGTGGATAGATCATGTCATTGCACTCGAAACTAGCTTTCTGCAAACTACCTACTTAGTGCTATATCATTGCATTATTGTGCCTTGCTCCAATCATGGGTTGCTTGCGAGTACATTCAAAGTACTCATTGGCTTGCCACTGGTTATTTAATTGGTCAGGCATGGAAGAACAGTAGTTCGAATAAGAGTTCTTTGGAGACGAACATGCGAACTAGGACGTTTCCCAGTCAGAATGCCTGTAGGGTTAAGGCAGATGGCATGGGTTCTACTTATCGACGAAGAATTTCCGCTGCTTAAGTTTATTTGGTATTCAGCCCTTGTGGCTTTATCTATGTAAGACTTGACCATAATGGTCATAATTTGTGTAAGACGGTATGTATGGATCTAAGACACTTATTATTCAGCTTCTGTGTGTTCAGTGAGCATTGATCTCTGGGATCCCTGTACACGTGCATTCGGTGATCGCGACTTATGAGTCAGGGTCCAAACACGCGGCCCAGGTGGCGTCGCGGGGCTCTGTGACATAGAACCATAGTTGCTGCCACCCTTTGACGGTCTCCACAAAGGTACCTTTGGGCCATGTGACGTTGGGCATCTTGCTCACCATGGCACCTCTGCTCTCTGCGTGTTGGCCATCCACCACCTCCGGCTTCACGTTGAAGATCTTAAGCCACAGTCTAAAGTGAGGTGGAATGCAGAGGAAGGCCTCGCACACGGCAATAAATGTCGAGATGTTGAGGAAAGAGTTTGGGGCTAGATCATGGAAATCTGGCCCGTAATAGAACATGAGTCCGCGGACGAAAGGGTGGAGAGGAAATCCTAGCCCGCGGACAAAGTGTGGGATGAACACCACCCTCTCATTGGGCTTCGGGGTAAGGACGATCTGCCCCTTGGCCGGAAGCCGGTGGGCGATTTCTTTGGCCAGGTACCCGACCTCCCGAATCTCGGTGATGTCCTTCTCCTTGACGGAGGAGGCCATCCACTTGCCTTGCGCTCCAGATCTGGACATGGCCGAGTGCTTTCTTGAGGCAGAAAGGATGAGGACTTGGGCGCTGGAGCTCGAGAATGGGAGGGCAGAGAGAGGGAAGGCGTGGGTGAAGGAAAGGAATCCTTATCTCCTTATAAGGGAAGTGAATATCAAGCGCCTCCCCATTCGCCTTAAAACTCGCCTATTCCCAAGGGCTGTGCGGAAATCATGGTTGGATTACCCGTGCCCGTATTGATGAGAATCCCGTAATAAGGGGACACGATCTCTGCTGCGACAAGACGTGCCAATAGAAACCGCATCTTAAAATGTGAAGCGGCAGGCAGAAAAACGGTTCGAAATAATAACCGGGTGGTGACGTGATATCACGCTACAAAAAAAGTTGTCAGCGGATTGGACTCGTGAAATATTATACTCTCTGCGGTGGTGTGTGGTACTTGTTTTGCAGAGCCGGACACGTTCGTTGTGTTCGAAGGCTCTGTTGGAGTATTCGGAGAAGGAACCTGCCTTGCAATGCCGAAGACAATCTGCGTGCCGGACACCTCGTCATTGAAGCCTGGTTCAGGGGCTACGGAGGGAGTCCTGGATTAAGGGGTCCTCGGGCGTCCGGACTATGATACGTAGGCTGGATTGATGGGCTGTGAAGATACAAGACCGAAGACTCTCTCCCGTGTCCGGATGGGACACTCCTTGGCGTGGAAGGCAAGCTTGGCGCCCTGATATGAAGATTCCTTTCTCTGTAACCGACTATGTACAACCCTAGTCCCCTCCGGTGTCTATATAAACCAGAGGGCTTAGTCCGTAGAGGCAATCATAATCATTGTCATACAGGCTAGACTTTTAGGGTTTTAGCCATTACAATCTCAAGGTAGATCAACACTTGTAATACTCATATTCATCAAGATCAATCAAGCAGGAAGTAGGGTATTACCTCCATAGAGAGGGCCCGAACCTAGGTAAACATTGTGTCCCCCGTCTCCTGTTACCATCAACCTTAGACACACAGTTCAGGACCCCCTACCCGAGATCCGCCGGTTTTGACACCGACACCCGCTCCAAGCACGCTCGCGCCACTTGTGGAAGCTTGGGGACGAGGGGGACGACCTCCTCCTGTGCCTGGGTGCCTTGTCAGACAAGGAGCTGGGCGCGACTCTCTGCCTCCTGGTCTGGGATGATTAGGGGTATCCGCCAGACACCCATCTTCCCTTGTACCGCCGCCTAGATGGGGCGAAGGTGGCCGCCTCCTAGCCTGTCTTCGATGGGCGCGGGCTCGTGCTGCCAGCGCCTTCCGAGGCCCCAAAGGAGGCGGCCCCAGTGCTAGTGTCTTCGGGCGATTTCGGCAAGGAGGAAAGGCCCGACTCGGAGGCGACCAAGGAGGGGGAGGGAGAGACTTCTCCTCTCGCGGCGGATCTCCTCCGCGCCCTTCCCGACGATGACGAGGACGACGACCATCCGGTGAGGGAGTCCCAGGCCCCTGCTGGGGTCACTACAAAGTCCAGGGGCACCCCCCCCGAAGAAGTCATCGGCTGGGGTCCTGACGAAGAGCAGGTCGGCGTTGGTCTCCCGAGGTGGTGCCCCTGCTCTGACATCGACCATCACTGCCGCAAGGCCGGCTGCCGCAGCTTCATCCGCTCCTGGGACTCGCACGCCGGCGCCCCAGGCTGCGAAGCCTCTGGGCTCCGTGCTTCTGAAGAGGCCGAGGGACTATGCCGCCATGGACCAGTAAGTACCTTGCCCTAATTTTGTTTTTGCTCCTGCTTTTATCGCTACTTCTTGACGTTCTTGCCTTGCACCGTCAGGCCGACGCTAGCGGCGAAGAAGAAGAGAGAGGGAGCGACCGCACCCTCAGGGACCCAGCAGCCTGTCATGGCCGCGCCACCTCCGCCGTGGAAGGGCGGCAACAACCCTCGCGCCTCTCTGGCCCGGTCATCCTCGCGAGGCCCGGAGGACCGACGCCAGGAGAAGGTAACCTCCACAGCCAAGCCGGCTCTGGAGGCGCCTGCTCATAGCTTGCTGGCCGAGGTACCATAGGCTCAGGAGCCCCTAGTTCCTTCTTCTGTCGCCAGCAACTCGCAGACCTTGGCGATGATGCTGCCTCCTCCTCCTCCCATCACGCCGCTGGCTCGTGATCCTTCTGCTTCGCCCGATGCTTTAGAGGAGGCTCTTTCCGCGCTGACCCAGCTTCGGGACGACCTCCAGGGCGCCGACCATCGCCTGGCATCAGGGCGTCTGGAGCTGGTCGCGGGGTGGCTGCGATCCGATGCATATGTGAGGGCGGCCTGGGGTCAGACCATGGCGGCATCCTAGTTGGGCAAGCGGACCATCGACCAGGCCGCGGCCGCCCGTGAGGTGGCGTTGAAGGATGCCGAGGCCGCCAAGGAGCGCTGTAGGGTGGCGGAGGTCAAGCTGGACAACCTGCACAAGGAACACGCTGCCACGGCTCGCCAGCTCGAGGCGCGGGAGGAGAAGCCGAAGGCTCAAGAAGAAGCGGTCACCGGCCGCGATGCTGAGCTGGAGCAGCTGGCGTAGCCGCAGGCCGTGGAGCGCGACCGCCTGGAGAAACTAGAGAAGGAGGTGGAAGCGGAGAAGGTCCAGCTAGAAACCAAGGCGAAGGTTCTTGTCGAGGATCGCGAGGCCTTCAAGTCTCTTGAGGAGAGGTCCCGCGAGGCGCTGCGGGAACTTTACGTGAAGGGCTTGGAGAAGCCGTTGGCGACTGATGATGAGGGCCCCGCCCAGCTATTTCCTCAACTTGCCACGGCGCTCGAGGACGTCGTCAACGGGATCGGCCCCATGGTGGAGGGGGAAGCGCGCGCGCTCTCCTCGTCGGCCTTGGCACGCGTCCTCAGCCACCTTCATCTTCGCTATCCCACTGCCGACCATGGTGTCCTGCTCTAGCCTGTGGATGAGGAGCGCTGCGCAGCTGCTGCCAAGGCCGTGAAGGGCCAGGTGAAGGCCTTGTTGAAGAAGTTCCTTGCTATCGACCCTGCACCTCCAGCCGATGGTGCCGCCGATCCCGCGACCAAGGCCGACAACACGAGCGACAGCGACGTTGCCGACGGGAGGGCGCTTCCTAACGGCAGCGCCCAAGGCTGAAGAGGAGGCTCGCTGGTGAATAATGGCGCTCCTTCCCGTTTTTACTTTCTTGCGAACTTTCCTGCAACATGCGACGTGCCTCGTGGAGGCGTCAAAACTTCTTTTTGGTGTTTAAGGAACAATATGTTTTGTAATATTTTATTAAGATTCCGCGATTTCCTGCCCGTTTGCTTGATGTTCTACGTCCGCAGGTGTCGTGGAATTGTCACGGCAGATGTCCTCAAGCTAGGACTTAGTCGTGGAGCCATCGCCGCTAGGAAGCTTGAAGGGGTTAACGGGACAAGGAACACGAGGGTTTATACTGGTTCGGCCCCTTACGGTGAAGGTAAAAGCCTACGTCCAGTTGAGGTGGTATTGATTAGGGTTTCGATGACCAGGGAGCTTAACTGCTATGCCTGGCTCTCGATGAGATCTTTCTTGCCCCTAAACCGCTGCCGGGTCGTCCCTTTATATAGAGAGGTTGACGCCTAGCAGCTTCTGAGAATCCCGGCGGCTCATAAGAGGGTCCGAGCTCGGACTCTCAACTATTCTTGCCTTATACTACAAGTTCTACCATAATGACGGTTGTAACTACGGGCCTGAAGCCATCTACGGGTCTTAAGCCCATCTTTGGACCACCGTCTTCAAGCTTGGCGCCGGGCTTTAGGTGATGATCCTTATGTGTAACCCGGCCCCGCCGGGCAGGTGACTCTAAGGGTTATATCCTCAACATTAGGCCCCAGATTGATTTGAGCCGGCTCATGTCAATCTTCAACTCTTTCGACAGAAAAGCTCTGGCTTACAATTGTGTGAAGGCCATAAACCGGCGTGACGTCATCCTCTGGATTCCAGGTAATCCGCCGGGACGTCATCTTCCATTAAATCCATTTTTTACTCCACCATATCCGCAACTGATCTTATCTTTACTGCCATCCCGAAAATCAAGGCGTTTTTATGGTGAGATAACCGCGCCGTGGCCTCCTCGTTTCTCGCGCTCACTTATGAGCTTGCCCTTATATGTAGTCCGGCCCGATGAGCCTCCAGCAGCCCGTCTTCCTCCTCGCGCCACTGTTCCTCCGCTCGAGCTCTGTCGCCGTCGCCACCGCGGGTCTTCTCGTCCTCACCGACTCCGGCTGCTGCATCGACCTGTTGCGTCCAGAGAAAACGGCGGCGATATTTGGTACCGCTCAAGGAGCGGGAACTGCCATTCTAACTCTTCTTGGGGGATTCCATCCACAAACGCAAAGTTTGTGGCTGACTTCCCCGCGACTCACCAGCACCCGTAAGTCTTCGCCACTCCGTAGAGTAGATCCACATTAGGCTTCCGTAGTTCTTCCCGTGTTCTTCGCTGTTCCTCGCAAGTCCCGGTAGTTTTTATTTTTACCGCCTTCCTTGATCTCCAACTGCATAGGACTACTGCGGTAGTTGTTTTACGCCCATTCCAATGTTCATAGATCCCTTCTTACTGCGTACAGGCTTTGTTCAGGCTTATGAACTTCCTCGGCGTCTGTTTTAGGTCTAGAAATCTTTCCTTTTATTCAACCATTTTGATCCAAAATTTTCACCACGATCTATGAAACTTGTTTTCACCACACTTAGTAAAAAACTGCATCTGCTGAATATGGCGGCTTACATTTCCGGCTTAAAGAAGCCACGCGCCGTGAAATTTTGCCGGCTCATTTATAATAACGCTGTAGACAATTTGAATTACTCTCGCTTCCTTCAGCGGCTTAGATAACCCGATGCATTTAGCCATATGTCATTAGGCCCCTTCATAAGCCGCCACTTTAAACATTGAACTGTAAATTCCCTCCGGCTTATAATTAAACCGGACATTCCCTTTTATCATAGGCTTCCGACTTGCACCATGCCTCCCAAAGCTCCCAAAGCACCCATCACTTGCAACTGGATGAGGTCCAACGTCACCGACGAAACCTTAGCAGACTTTGTGAAGATGGGTTACCTGCCCAAGAAGGACGTCATGTCTTATCGCGCCCCTGACCCGTCAGAGGAGAGACCACAGCCGAAGGACGAGGAGGTGGTAATATTTGCAGATCACATGAGCCGGGGCTTCACACCGCCCGGCTCAAAGTTCTTCAAAGATGTACTGAATTTCTTTGACCTGCGGCCACAAGATATAGGACCCAATTCGGTGTCAAGCATATGCAACTTCCAAGTGTTCTGTGAGGTCTACCTTGGAGAGGAGCCCAGCCTTCTGCTCTTTAGAGAGATGTTCTATTTGAACCGCCAGAACGAGTGCGCCAACGGGCCGAGCTTAGAACTTGGTGGAATCTCCATTCAGCGACGGAGAGACTGCCTTTTTCCTTACGCCGAGCCGCCAAGCCACCCAAAGGACTGGAACCAGACGTGGTTCTACTGCCAAGACACATCACCGGCTGACGAGAGCCCGCTGCCCGGCTTTCGCCCTTCGCGTCTGGAACCAACTCACCCTCTGTCAGACAAGTTAACTCAGGCAGAGCGCCAACCTCTGATCCCCACCATCAACAAAATCAAGGCTCTCCTGGGAAATGGCCTTAATGGCATTGATCTGGTCCGAGTCTGGATCTCGTGGCGGGTGATCCCCTTAAGCCGCCGCCCCGGCTTAAAGTGTGAGTACACGGGCCGGAAAGATGACCCCCTGAGACATAGCTGCAACGATCTTCCTGAAGACGTTGCTGAGGACATGACCAAGGCTCTCTTGAACGAGAGCTTGGCAGACTGTGGGAGGACCGGCTTAAGCCCCTTCTGCAAGACCAACCCGGCCCCAGCGGTAAGCCGCTGATCTGAACATCTTATTTTCTTCTGTAGATAACTTTCATCCGAACCTTAAGAAATCGTCATTGTATTTTTCAGGCTGATGACAAATTCTGGATGGTCAAATATGACCATGAGGCGGCCAAGAAAGCCGCCAAGAGAGCCGCTCCCCGCAAGAAGGGAAGTAGGCCTACTGCTTCAGAGCTGCTACAACTAAGCGACAGCTCCGAGTCAGAGGTAACCCCTGAGCCTGTAAGCTCTTGTTGTATTTGTTGTTTATTTCTGTCCACCTTATCAATACTATTCATCAACAGGATGACACCGGAGCAAGTAACCCGGTGGTTGAAGAGGTAATGACACTTTCCTCCGACTCGGAGCCCTTGCCAAGGCTGAAAGTCCGAAGGGTAACCCGGAACGGAAGATTTTCACATCCTTTAGCTTATCAAGATCCTCAATTTCTTTTGAAGAAACAGATTCATGAGAGCCGGCGGCACACCCGGACCAACAAGGACGCTGACCTCTCCTCCGGTTTACCTGACGCGTCGAGGAAACGCCGGACCGAGGTTATCTCCCACTTGTACCCTTTTCATCCTTTGGCGGGTGTTATACGTCAACCGCTCAATACTTCCAATTCAAACTATCAGGAAACCTCACCCTCCTCTGGTGACTCGATGCAATCAAACCTGTCGGCCTTCAAGACCGTACCCGGGTAATGATGATCATCTCTTGTTGCGCTTATCTTTACTCATACTTTTGTACTAACCTTTTTGTCCTTTCAGTGCCCAGGCAAAGCTCAGCAAGAGGGCGAAAAAGAACAAGCCGGTCGAAGAGCCGGACTTGCCTGAACCGGAGGTTGCAGCTCAAGAACCGCCAGTTGCCTCTGCTCCTGCAGCCACCGCTCCAACCGACAAGCCAATCGCAGAAACTTCTGCTAACCCGGAGACCTCCAGCCTGGCTCAATCGGCCGATGATCCGGACGTGGTAATCACCCGGACGGAGTTTGTTGAGCCGGGGACACCCACTGCGCTGGCCAAGTGCTCCGCCCAGGAAGAGCTGCTAGAGCGCCGCCGGGCCAATCTGGACCTCACCGACTATGCCAATCTGAGCATCGGAGAGATCGTCTCCGGCTATGTCAGTCAGGTGCACAAGAGCCGGGATTTAGAGATCGACATGGTGAATCAGATTCAGCAGAAGTCTGAGGTACCACTCTTCTTGCTTACTGCATAGTTATCTTGTTATCTTTACCATACTCTAGCCCCCAAATCTACTACTTATGATAGAATATGTTGTAGACTTATCTTCCGGCTTACTCGCATGAACCGGTAATCTGTAAATAGAAACGTTCGATATGCATTAGCCCCCAAGTGCCAAGTGTCTTTGCTTGGAAAGTGCTTGGGACTTTAAAATTGCATAATAACTGTTCATCCTATAACCCGGAAATTATGCAGGTTGCTTGCAAGAAGTTTGAAGCTGACATCTCCGATCTGAAGACCCGCCTGAGGACACAAGAAACTGAGACCCGGAAGGCCAACGCCAAATTTGTGTCCAGTATTGCTGCTCAAGAGAAGCTGAAAAAGGATTTTGAAGCTG
Source organism: Triticum aestivum (assembly GCF_018294505.1). Taxonomy (NCBI): domain Eukaryota; kingdom Viridiplantae; phylum Streptophyta; class Magnoliopsida; order Poales; family Poaceae; genus Triticum; species Triticum aestivum. The sequence continues at coordinate 136,694,753 of NC_057808.1, forward strand.
AACGGAAAGCTTGGGCCGAAGAGAAGGCTACTCTGGTGAGCCGGGCCGAACAGGCGGAGAAGGCTCTGACAGAGAAAACCGCCGAACTCTCCGGCTTAAAGCGCCACGTGTCCCAGATGGTTGCCGCAATCTTCGGTAAGTCATTCCACCGGCTCTCGTCCAGTTTATAATCTTTATGTCTCATAACCCATCATTGCCAGCGGCTTACCTTACTCTTTTAAACAGGTCCCAGAAGCGCCAACCTCAACCAAAGTGTGGTGACCAAGTTGAAGGCCGTGTACACCCTGGTGGAGCAACTCTACACCGGGTCACAGCGCGCCTTGGCCGTGGTGGCCCTATCCAATGAGGTGCCGACTCACCTGGCGGAAGTTCTTCGCCGGCTTGCCGTTCTTCCTCAGCGTGTCCAAGAGCTGCGACGGGCCTCCGCAAGAGCCGGAGCCATGGCTGCTCTGAGCCGGGCCAAGGCGTTCCTTCCAGAATTAGACCCGGCGGACATTGCCCTTGGCTATCCCAGCTTGAAGGAAGACGGCACCCCCTTCGACCAAAGGGACTTTGCAGCCAGCGTGAAGATCGTACGCCCGGTGGCCACTCTGATTGGAAATGACACGGATCTGACCAAGTACCAGCCGGGTTACGATGCAGAGAATTAGAGGATCCCCACTCCGCGTTATGAAGCCATCAGCTTAGTCCCGCCGACTCGTTAGCACACCTTTGCCCCGGAAATTGACCCGGCCGGGTTAATTGACGAGGAAGCTCAATTTGAAGCTCTAAGCGGCATTGACTGGAAATCGTCAACTTTCCAGGTCTTGGGAACAGCCGGAGGAGCGGAGAGGGATGAGCCGGAAGCCTCAACCCAGTAAGCATCTTAACTCTGTAGACGGTTTAATCAAACAATGCTTCACCCTTTTGGACTCGATGAGTCTTGTAATAGAATAGGACCATTTTAACTTTGTCGTGCCATCGTGCACGTGCTGAATGCTTAGTTCCATCTGAAGTTGTTTCCTTATATTCCTCCAGGTCATAAATGATTATTCATGTTCCTTAAGCTCAAAATAGTTGTCTTTTACTATCCTGCATAGAAAAACAAATCATAAGTCTCTAGGCGGCACCGCACTGAGAATCATAGTCTTTATACATATAACCCGGGATATGAATCACAAAAGACTGGTCCTCAATTATGTCCTTGATATACCCGTAATAACACACTTACCGGCCTGCAAGCCCCCTTCCGGCTTATAGAACCCGGGTAATAAGGTTGGTACCTCAAGTACGGTTTACCAGTCTTAATAACGCCGATTGTGTTCGACTAGTACTGTGAATCAAAGTTAAGCCGGCAAAGTGAGACCCGCCGTGCACACTTGAAATAATCAGAAGAACTCGCTATAAATCAGAAAAACTTAGGGGCTTCCGGTTCGAATACGACCAGAGACCCGTCCCAAAGGGGTTATGCTAGGATTCGAATGCGATCATATATCCGCCAATGGGTGTGGCGATGCCAATCAAGAGGGTACCGACAGCTATGTTTTCTTTGGTTCGAATACGACCCATGTTTGAACAGGAAGCCCCCAAATGACTTTAAGAATTGTTTAACGACGCTGATTCGAATACGATCCACGTCGGTTCCCAAAGGGGGTTGAACTTTGATTCAGATATGATCAAAGAAAACTCCCCAATGAGCTCGGCACTTTGCCAATCAAATGGGTATCGACAGCTATGTTCTCTTTGGTTCGAATACGACCTATATTTGAACAGGAAGCCCCCAAATGACTATATTGCGTATGGCTAGATTCGAATACGATCATCAGCCGGATCCCCCTTCAAGTTATCATATGATCTTGCAATGAAAACAACACGTTCACCTTTGGAGGAGAAAAAAGGACAGAGGTCCTGCTTTATAGCTTATCATAATATATACATGGCTTAGAGAAATATGTACATTATGAGAGCCGGTGGCTCAAGTGTAATAAGGCCGAAGCTAAGCTATGTTCCATGGCCGACGGGTCTCTTCCTCCGACTTACGTGAATCTTTGTGCTCCCGAATGTCAATGAGGTAATATGACCCGTTGTGCAAATTCTTGCTGACCACAAAGGGCCCTTCCCAAGGCGGGGATAGCTTGTGCGCATCTGTTTGATCCTGGATGAGCCGGAGCACCAGATCGCCTTCCTGGAAGACCCGGGATTTAACCCGGCGACTATGATAACGGCGCAGGTCTTGTTGGTAAATCGCTGAGCGAGCTGCTGCCACATCACGCTGTTCGTCCAACAAGTCAAGAGCATCTTGGCGCGCCTGTTCATTATCCACCTCCACATAAGCGGCCACTCGAGGTGAGTCATGATGGATGTCACTGGGGAGAACTGCTTCCGCTCCATAAACCATGAAGAAAGGCGTGAAACCTGTAGACCTGTTAGGAGTAGTGTTGATGCTCCACAACACGGAGGGTAACTCCTCCACCCAACAACCCGGCGTCTGTTGTAAAGGTACCAAAAGCCGGGGTTTGATGCCTTTCAGAATCTCCTGATTAGCCCTCTCAGCTTGACCATTGGATTGAGGAGGAGCCACTGATGAAACATCAAGTCGAATATGCTCTCGTTGACAAAACTCCTCCATGGCGCCTTTGGATAGATTGGTACCATTGTCAGTTATAATGCTGTGTGGAAAGCCAAAACGAAAGATCACCTTTTTCATAAACTGAACTGTCGTGGCTGCATCACACTTGCTAACTGGCTCCGCTTCAACCCACTTGGTAAATTTGTCAACTGCCACCAAGAGGTGGGTCTTCTTATCCTTGGACCCTTTAAAAGGCCCAACCATATCAAGCCCCCAGACCGCAAAGGGCCAAGTAATTGGGATCATCCTCAGCTCCTGAGCCGGCACATGATCCCGTCGCGAGAACCTTTGGCAACCATCACATTTACTGACCAAGTCCTCCGCATCAGCATGAGCCGTCAGCCAATAAAAACCATGACGAAAAGCCTTGGCCACAAGAGACTTTGAGCCGGCGTGATGGCCACAATCCCCTTCATGAATCTCACGCAAGATGTCTTGACCTTCCTCAGGGGAGACACAGCGCTGGAACGCTCCCGTAACACTGCGGCGATGCAACTCACCATTGATAACAATCATTGACTTAGACCGCCGGGTTATTTGTCTGGCCAAAGTTTCATCCTCAGGCAAATCTCCCCGGGCCATGTAAGCCAGATAGGGCAATGTCCAGTCCGGGATGATGTGGAGAGCCGCCACCAGTCGTGCCTTCGGGTCAGGGACAGCCAAGTCTTCCTCTGTAGGCAACCTAACAGAAGGTTTATGCAGGACGTCCAGGAAAATATTAGGCGGCACCGGTTTTCACTGAGAGCCCAGCCGGCTTAAAGCATCCGCCGCCTCGTTCTTCCTGCGATCGATGTGCTCTACTTGATAACCCTGAAAGTGCCCAGCAATGGCATCAACTTCACGGCGATAAGCCGCCATGAGAGGGTCCTTGGAGTCCCACTTTCCTGATACTTGTTGAGCCACCAAGTCTGAGTCGCCGAAGCACCTTACCCGGCTCAAGCTCATCTCCTTAGCCATCCGAAGACCGTGGAGCAAGGCCTCGTACTCAGCTGCATTGTTGGTGCAAGGAAACATCAATTGTAGCACATAATGGAACTTGTCACCTTTAGGGGAAGCCAATATGACTCCAGCCCCCGAGCCCTCCAATTGCCTGGACCCATCGAAGTGAATAGTCCAATATGTGTTATCCGGCTTTTGTTCGGGCACTTGTAGCTCTGTCCAATCATTGATGAAATCCACCAAGGCCTGAGATTTAACAGCAGTGCGTGGCACGTATTTCAGACCATGAGGTCCGAGCTCTATAGCCCACTTAGCCACTCTCCCTGTGGCCTCTCTGTTTTGAATGATATCTCCAAGGGGGGAGAACTGACCACAGTGATGGGGTGACCCTGGAAATAATGCTTAAGTTTCCGGCTTGCCATGAACACACCATAAACAAGCTTCTGCCAATGCGGATACCGCTGCTTGGACTCAATGAATACTTCACTGACATAATAAACCGGCCGCTGAACCGGATGCTCCTTACCCTCTTCCTTGCGCTCCACCACCACGGCCACACTGACGGCTCGTGTGTTAGCAGCCACATACAGCAATAAAGGCTCCTTGTCAACCGGAGCAGCAAGGACTGGGGGCTCGGCCAGCTGTCTCTTCAAATCCTCAAAAGCAGTATTAGCTGCATCATTCCAGACAAAGTCATCGGTTTTCTTCATCAACTGATATAATGGCATGGCCTTCTCCCCCAAACGGCTTAAAAACGGCTTAAAGCAGCGACACGACCCGCCAAGCGCTGGACGTCGTTTATACACGCCGGCTTAGCCAGGGAGGAGATGGCTTTGATCTTCTCCGGGTTAGCTTCAATGCCTCTGTTAGAAACCAAGAAACCCAAGAGCTTGTCTGCAGGAACACCAAAAACACACTTGGCCGGGTTAAGCATCATCTTGTAGACCCGGAGATTATCAAAGGTTTCCCTCAGATCATCTATCAAAGTTTCCTGCTTCCTGGATTTAACCACAATGTCATCCACATAGGCATGAACATTGCGCCCAATATGGTTATGAAGATAGTTCTGCACGCAACGCTGATAAGTCGCCTGCGCACTCTTGAGTCCAAAGGGCATAGACACATAGCAGAAGGCTCCAAAGGGAGTGATGAACGCCGTCTTCTCCTGGTCCTTAACTGCCATTTTAATCTGATGATATCCGGAATAAGCATCCAAGAAGCTTAAGCGCTCACAACCCGCCGTAGCATCAATGATTTGATCAATATGGGGAAGGGCAAAAGGATCAGCCGGACACGCTTTGTTTAAGTCCGTGTAGTCCACACACATCCGCCAGGTGCCGTTCTTCTTGAGCACGAGCACCGGGTTAGCTAACCACTCTGGGTGAAAGACTTCAACAATAAACCCGGCCGCCAAGAGCCGGGCCACCTCTTCACCAATAGCTTTCTGCCTCTCTTCATTAAACCGCTGGAGGAATTGCCTGACCGGCTTAAATTTCGGATCAACATTGAGAGTGTGCTCAGCGAGTTCTCTAGGTACACCTGGCATGTCAGAAGGTTTCCATGCAAAAATGTCCCTATTCTCACGGATGAACTCGATGAGCGCGCTTTCCTATTTTGGATCCATATTGGCACTGATGCTAAACTGCTGAGATGAATCACCTGGAACGAAATCAACAAGTTTAGTCTCATCAGCCGACTTAAATTTCATTGCCGGCTCATGCTCCGTAGTCGGCTTTTTCAGAGAGGTCATATCTGTTGGGTCAACATTGTCCTTGTAGAATTTTAACTCCTCTGTTGCACAAACAGATTCTGCATAAGCTGCATCGCCTTCCTCACACTCCAGGCCACCTTCCGGCTGCCAGATCCTCCTTGGCTTTCACTAGATCTAACTTCAATTGCGCCACCTCCGCATCATGCTGAGCTTGATCCGCCGGGTCAACCGCGACGGTCAACAGGGCCGTCATCTTGTCCGTGAGATCCATCTGCACCTGAGCCGGCGAGGGCACCGAGTTTCCCGCCCCAGCAGCAGGGTTCTGAACAGGCTGCGCACCGGCCATGAAGATTCCAACCCGGCTCGGCGGCTCAAACGGGTCCGGAATACTGTCACCATCGGAACAACCCATTAGCCTGCCATCTTGAAGCTGATACAACGAGTTCGACTCATCTGTGGATGATTCGCCGTCAGAGCCGGCGGCCGTCTCATCACCAGATCCAGATTCACCAGAGAGCCCTCCATGGATACATCCCACAAAAGCATGCTTCAAGGCAGGCAGGGCCCGGGCGGGTCGTGCGCGCTGGGCCGTCTCGATGAGATCGGCGCAGAGATCCGGCTCAGGGCCCGGCTCACCAATCTTGCCAATGAAAACATGAATTCCGCCGAAGGGGACCCGGTATCCGTACTCAATTGAGCCGGCGTCGGGGCCCCGGCTTGCATCGTCTATGTAGAGCTTGCCGCGACGACTCCTGGTCATCCGACCCACAACGTATCCCTTGAGCCCTTCGAAGCTGCCCTTCAAGAACTCAAATCCACCGTGCGCTGGCCCCACGGTGGGCGCCAACTGTCGTGGAATTGTCACGGCAGATGTCCTCAAGCTAGGACTTAGTCGTGGAGCCATCGCCGCTAGGAAGCTTGAAGGGGTTAACGGGACAAGGAACACGAGGGTTTATACTGGTTCGGCCCCTTACGGTGAAGGTAAAAGCCTACGTCCAGTTGAGGTGGTATTGATTAGGGTTTCGATGACCAGGGAGCTTAACTGCTATGCCTGGCTCTCGATGAGATCTTTCTTGCCCCTAAACCGCTGCCGGGTCGTCCCTTTATATAGAGAGGTTGACGCCCAGCAGCTTCTGAGAATCCCGGCCGGCTCATAAGAGGGTCCGAGCTCGGATTCTCAACTATTCTTGCCTTATACTACAAGTTCTACCATAATGATGGTTGTAACTACGGGCCTGAAGCCATCTCCGGGTCTTAAGCCCATCTTTGGCCCACCGTCTTCAAGCTTGGCGCCGGGCTTTAGGTGATGATCCTTATGTGTAACCCGGCCCCGCCGGGCGGGTGACTCTAAGGGTTATATCCTCAACAGCAGGGCCCAACCCCGCGCATACCTCAGCCGCCGTTGGGCCATCCGGATCACCAGGACGGGACCAAGGGGTGAGGGCTACGTGGCCAGTTAGGCTCCTGAGACGCGATGCTCAGGAGTTCCCCTTGACGCGCAAACGGCCTGCTAGAAGGAGATGCGAAAGTAGGCCTTAGTGTTCTACGTCGGCAGGGCCCGACCCCGTGCATACCTCAGCCGCCGTTGGGCCGTCCAGATCACCAGGACGGGACCAAGGGGTGAGGGGCTATGTGGCCAGTTAGGCTCCTCAGTCGCGATGCTCAGGAGTCCCCCTTGATGCTCAAACAGACCTCCATACCTGTCCTCGCCGAGGTCCCGCTCGGGAGGGGCGCGCGACGACCAGGTACGAGGGACCTGGCAGGGTGGCGTACGCTAGGCGTGACCTGAGTGTAGCCCCCGTGCCCAGCCCCCTCGTGCAACTCTCCCGAGGGGAAAGCGTTGCGGCGAGGATGGACACTTAGCTGGGTGGCTCCCTGAGGTTGACGCGGCCTTGGGGCCGCCCTCAGTTGTTTATCACCAGTGTGGAGCATAGCGCTTCCACACTTGCACGGGCATAGCTGCTCCTCGACTGTGTCGACTGCCAGCGCGGAGCATGGTGCTTCCACTGCTGCATGGGTCAGGGCTTCCTCTGAGTGGAGCCCCCGGGGCGTGTACAGCCCCGCCCTGACACGTGGCTTGCATGGCAGGGCTAGACGAGGTGTGTCTGGGCACTCATGAGCCAGCGCGGGACTCACAAGGCCCTACCTTAAGGCAGGTTGCGCCTGGTCTTGATTCTTGGTATCTGCGGCGGTCCTGCGAGATGGTTAGGCAACCTGCGCCGTATGAATCTCCTGAGGTGATCGCATGAGAAGGCCAAACACCAACGACCCCAGGAGGTGACGTGAACGGGGCCGGCCCGCCAGACATAGCTCAGTCGTTGGGTTTACTGACGCTGCAGGGATGGACCCGAGCACAGATGTCGTGCCTAGTCTTCTCATGCAAAAAATCCTAAAAAGCGAGAACCAGCGCGCGGCTCCCGTTGTGGCAAGGGTGGTCGTCGGTGGGCTTGCGAGGGTGCACGACGTTCATGGTATCGAAGTACCGGACAGACAGATGAAAATCATATGGCAAATTATGCAAGGGGGCATGCTAGTTCACATAGATGCATGAACGACACATGCCACTGGGACAGACCCGAGTGGCCTGGGGATTATGCAGCCCGAGGGGCGCCCCCAACAAAGTAAGCTAAAGATGCAAAATGATACACGTCGCACGGACAGGCCCGTGCGACCTGGGGATAATGCTGCCCAAGGGGCGCCCCCAACTGAATGAACTGGAAAGAGTCACCTGATGTCGTTACTGGAGAGGTGTTGGAGTAGCTGAAGATGCACGCTGAAGGAGTTGCTCCTCATGAGTCGCTAGGGTCCTGAGCCTCGGGAGGCTTTGGGGGCCCAGGCGGCTCACGAAGAACCATCGCCCTCTCTGCCAGGACTGTGTGATGCCTGGCCTCCTGAGCCGCCAGAATGCTCCGTAAGTGGCGCTGGAAGGTGACAGCCGCGTTCGGCAAGCCGAATGGCATGCGACCATAGCTGTGAGGTGGACCCCCGCACCGATCAACACGCGAAGGCCAGAAACGCCCCTGAGATGCGGCCATGTTGAGCCCTGGAATGTCGACGCAGATGCGCGGCCTGTCGTCCTCGCCAGGATGGGGAGCTGCACCGGGTGGTGGGAGGTGGTCGCCGTGCATGGTCCTTGCTTCCTTAAGCTCCTGGGTCGCCTTGCTGATGAACTCCTGAGCACTAGGCGCTCCACTTCTCATGCCTTCTTGAAGGAAACGTGCGGCGAAGCATGCCTCCACGTGGTGCCCGAGCGCCTCCCTCGTGACGTTGGCTAGGTCCAAGGGCCTCCAAAAGAGAGCCCCCGAGCCCAGCCCGAGGAGGGCGCCGGGCGCGCCTTCCTATGCGAGGGAGGGAGGCGCCCCGTCCGTGGGTGCAAGTCCTGAGGTGGTTCCGCTGGAAACGCCGCTCTCCTGAGGCCCTGATGGAGCAGCTGCTTCTTCTTCTTGGGAATGGCCTCAGGAGGGTACAGGGCACCTTCGTTGTCTAGGTCTTCGATTGCTGCCGCCTGGTAAGCGCGCTTGAGAGAGCACAACGTGTCCATTTCCTCACAGGCGACCGTCATGATGCCGCCGCTCCCTGGGATCTTGAGGACGTTGTAGCCGTGATGGGTCATAGACATAAACTTGGCCAGCGCTGGATACCCAAGGCTGGCGTTGTACGGCAGGCGGATGTGGGTGACGTCGAAGTCAATGAGCTCGGTGCGGTAGTTGTCGCGTTGGCCAAAGGTGACACAGAGGCGGACCTGCCCTATCGGGGTGGTGGAGCCATCGGTCACTCCTGAGAAGGGCTTGGTAGGCTGTAGCTGATCGTATGGCACTTGGAGGCGGTCGAATGTCTCGACGGACAGGACATTGAGCCCTGCGCCGCCGTCGACGAGGGTCTTGGTGACTTGGACATTGCTGATGACGGACAAGCAGAGCATCGGGAGGGCGCTGGTAGTTGCCGCGCACTTGATCTGGTCTGACGAGCTGAAGGTTCTGGTGCACTTGGACCACCTAAGCGGGCGCGTGGCTTCGAGCCTGGGAAGGGCCGCGTTCACCTCATGAACAAACTACATGAAGATATGCTGAGAGGCCGGCGCCTGAGCGCCACCCAAGATCAAGGCGATGGCGCGCGGCTCCTGGAAGCCCCCAGCCACCTCGTCTTGATGATGGTCATCGTTCCTTCTTGGTGGAGGCGGCAGCAGAGGGAGGCCAACATTGCCCTAGGGGCGATCCTCACGAGGCTGGTCCCTCCAGGCGCCCTCACGAGGCTGGTCCTGCCAGCGGTCCTCACGAGGTCGGTCGCGCCACTCCCCGCGGGAGCCGCGGTCGTCCTAGCGTCCTCCACTTCGTCCTCCTCCTCGGCCGTAGCCCCGGTCATTGCGCTCAGGGTGCTGACCAAAGCACCCATCACGGATGCCCCTGAGCTCCTGACAGTCGTTGGTGTTGTGGCTGTGAACGTTGTGGAAGGCGCAGAATGGACGGTTGTCCTTGGATGACTCGGGGTGGACATGGCCGTGCTTTATCTTTGGCTCCGCGACGAGCACGGAAGCCCCCTTGCGCTTCATGTCCTTGATCTTGGCCTTCTTGTCCTCCTGGTCGGCAGCTGGGAGCTCGAGGAGAGAAAGGCGCCCTTCCTTAGCCCTCGCGCACTTGGTTGCCATGTTGAACATCTCCTGGGCCATGCATAGGTCTTCGTGGATGGCGAGCTCCTCCTTCATCTTGACGTCACGGACGCCATCGGAGAAAGCGGAGATAATGGCCTCATCCATCACCTTGGGGATCTTGAGGCGGACGCTGTTGAAGCGCTGGATGTACTTCTGCAGGGTCTCCCCTGGATGCTGCTTGATGCGCCGCAGATCACATGCGGCCGGTGCGCGGTCACGAGTGCCTTGGAAGTGGGCGACAAAACCCTCACGCATCTCGCCCCAGGAGTAGATCGATCCTGCTGGCAGGTTCAGGAGCTACGAGCGAGCGCCATCCTTGAGGGCCATGGCAAACCAGTTCGACATGACCTTCTTGTTGCCGTTGGCTGCCTCGATGCTCAGTTCATAGAGCTGCAGGAACTCTGCAGGGTCGGGGGTGCCGTCGTAGCGCGGCGGTAGGTCGGGCTTGAACTTGCCGGGCCAGATGACGCTGCGTAGCTCGGGAGTGAAGGCACGGCAGCCTGCGGTTGTCACCGGAGCCCGTCGCGGAGGCGGAGCCTGGTCCTGGTATCCACGCGCCGCCGTCGCAGGCGGTACGCGGTCTTGACGCGGTGGTGCTCTGATGCGGAGCATCCCACGTTCATCCCCATGTACACTCCGACTACCCTCCAAGCCCCAAGAGGACATACGATGAGACCTCGACCATACGCCTTTGGACACAAGGTGAACTCACTCCTCTTCGAACCGTCACTTTCCACATATGAGACCTGGTTACTACCTCATGCATGTACCTTGCATATACTCAGGTACAACCGAGACGACCACGGAGGATCCAAGGACCAAGGCCAAGCATGGAAGAGGAGAAGGAAGAAGAAGCAGGAACAAGCTTATGGAAAGCCCGGAACTTCTGGCCTCTGCCCGGAACTTCCGGCCTCTGCCCAGAACTTTCGGCCCCCGGACATTCCGGCATGCACGGAACCTCCGGCCCCCCGAGTCCAGGACAGCCCCGAGCGCGCCAACTCTCTGGATAGCCCGGAACCCGGCCGGAACCTGCTCGGAACTTCCGGAGCCCGTAACTTTCGGCCCTGCCCGGAACTTCCGGCCTGCCTGCGTGCAAAGACTCGGGCCGAAGCCCATGTATCCCTTTCCCACTTACCCCTTCGTGGCTTAGCCTATAAATAGACCACCCCCACCTCCTAGTTAGGGTTAGCATTGGTTTAGCTCATACTTGAGATAGAGCATTGCTCATCCATTACGGATCTACTCCACGAGAGAGACCGCGGCCCCTCTACGAAGAAGATCCCCTTGGATTCAAGACCTCCTTTACGGAGAAGACCATCACCAAGACCTCCTTCTAGGAGAAGAACCCGATTACCTCTTGTATCGTCCTTTGTTGACTTTGGATCTTGTATCTCACCTTTGTGTTCACCGATCTAGCGCATGTGTGATCTATTCTTGTTGGTTGAGTGTTTCTCTTGTTTTCACCCATGATTTCTCTCGTGTTCTTCCGCGCGTTCTTCGTGTTCCTCGTAGGGATCCTCTCCAAACGTGAAAGATCGGCCGTACGGAGTTCCACTCCACATCATCTTGGTATCATGAGCCATGTTGATCAAGTTTTTGGAGCCCCTACCCTTTGTTTTCTAGCTTGATTTTGTTGATTTCGTCCTAAATCCGAAAATCCCACCAAAAATAGCCCCCAATTTTTTTTGTGATTTGTTGGTTTGGATGATGCTTTGTTGATCTTGACCCATGGATTCGTTGTGTTATGAGTGGATCTAGCATTCCCCTTCTTTTCCCCCGTTTCCATCCACGAAATCGTCTCAATTTTGCCCCGGGAAATCGAGTTTTTCCACCCCCGTTCTCAGATCTGGAATTTAGGGTTCGTCCCGGAAGAAATTCCACGACCCCCGGAACTTCCGGACTCCCCCGGAACATCCATCCCCGGGAACTTCTGTCTCAGCCCCGGAACTTCCGGGCTAAGCAGAAAGTTTACCCCTAAAATCCCCAGACTCCCCGCACTTTTTCCGCGACCCCCGGAACTTCCGGCCACCCCCCGGAACTTCCAGAGCCCGAAACTTCCGGCCCTAACCCCGGAACTTCTGGCCTAACCCGAAACATTGCACAGAATTTCAGCATCAGCCTTCTTCACCGTTTTCATCACAACTTTTCACTCCGAACTCCGATTTGGGTGTTCTTTGGCTCGTTATGAAGCTATCGGTGTGCCAGAGGTCCTCAAGTTGGTTTCACCACCTTTTGACACCATCAAAATTTTGGTACTTTGGTATCTTTGCCTAGGGCTTCCACCACATCATCCGCAATACCACCATAGCCTTCCGCAACCTAACGCTTTTTGTTCCCCATAGCATTTGAGGTTGTTTGAGTAGTGACTTGAGTCTCCTAAGGTGTTTAGGCTACTTAGGGACGGTTGCTTCTTCATCAACCACCACCATAACTTTCGCATAGGCTTGCCCACCATACACTTCCGCCACCCCAACTTAACTCAATTTTGTTTGTGTTGTGAGTTGAGTATCCTAAGGTGTTTCGGCTACTTAGGGACCGTGCTACCAACTCCGACACCATGTATAGCCCATCATTCCACTTCCGCATTGCCAAGTGCACACTACCACCGCTTTTCGCGACCACCATTTTGACATTTGTCGTTTGAGATTTTGAGTTCGCGGTTTTTCCGTTTCCTAAGGTGTTTCGGCTACTTAGGGACGAGTCTCTATCATCTTGGTATCTACATCAAGAACACCGCCACTCATCGTCGCCATTGACGGTAACCTCTATATCATCTTGTTATAGTGGTATCCCTCCATTGTATATTCCCTTGCAATTGCATTGATAACCCCTAGCCCATTTTGCGTTACTTGCCTATCGAGACTAGCCATTTGAATATTGCCGGCGACGTTACTTGTGCACATTAGTGATCCACCCTTCCATTGCATACATACCATATCATATTGGTATCATCATATCATCCCTTGTGTCACAAGATTGTTCCCTCATATACACAATTGCTATCTTGGTTTGTGCATTTCGCAAAGTGGCCATATATACAAAAAAAAGAATAAGCTTTTAAGCAAAAGAGAAAGAGCAAAGAAGCTTGTAAGCAAGTGCCATAGCATCATACCACATTGCATATAAGATTGTCATATCCGATCATCTTGGATCATCTTGATAGAAACATCGGTAACCATACATATGTAGCATACTTGGGATAGAAGTTTATCCATTTTATATATCATAGGTTGTGCACAAGTGTCTCACTTGAGTTGTGCAACACGAGCGTTTTCCGTGGATTCCACATTTTGTGCTCATTCCTTGGTTGCACGACCACATTTTATCTATCCGTGTGTGTGTTTCCGTGTGCCACATATTGCTATTGGTCTACTTGTTACATTTGCGAATTTGTGAATCTCTTTCAACATTATTGACTCTTGCTAACATTTTTTGCATCAAATTTTTGTGCGACTATCTTCACCGAGCTCCACCATAAGCCTTATTTGTGTAGGTGTGAGAAACTGACTAGAATTGGTACCAATTGTGCTATTTCCTTGTTACACATTGAGTGATCATTGATCCATTTTCAACATCGGTCAAGGTACATTTGGAATAAGTTCTTCTCTTTCTCCCACTCATATTTGCTCGAGTCTTGTGATGGATAGGCAAGGCATTTCATCTCCGGTCTTCGACAACAACGACGGCGCGAACAACTACATCACCAAAGCGTCCATCTTCGATCTACAACGACAAATGCAAGGCACACAATCTACCTTGCGAGAGCGCCTCGACAACCTCGCCATCGACATACACCACTCCGAAGCAAGGAAAAGGGACTACATCGACACCAAGTTGGGCGAGCTAAAGGATCAACTACGAGACATGGTGGCCGACTACAAGTCTTCTTCCCCTTCTCCATCCTCAAGGCGGCGGCGAGCAAGTCGATCATCTTCGGAGCGCGAACAAGATGCAAGCGCGAGTCGTCCACGTCCACATCTCCACGGCGACCATGGACAACATCGTCATGAAGGGCAAGACACCTCCAAGCATCATGTGCACAATGACGACGAACGACATCTACTACGAGCTCAAGCACGACAACGTCATCATCAACATGAAGATGCTCAACAAGCACAAATGCACAAGTCCCAACAAGCCCTACTTCACGCCAAGTCCAAGCTTCATGAGCATAAGAGAAGACCGCGAGACAAGCACCACCAAGACGGAACTACGACTACATCTACCACCTCGGCATCTTCGCCAAGTGCTATCAAGGTATCTTCGCCTTTGGACGTACGGCATCTTCGCCTACTTCCCACGAGTACGCCTACATTGACTTCATCAAGTCCAAGGCGACCACCTACGAGAGAGGGCGACACTTCCATCTTCGGAAGCCCCTCAAGGAAGATGGCCGAGCATGGGAAATTCCCTTCGGTCATGGAGACGAGCTACGAGGTGCCACATCATATGGGCCTCCAACAACAAGACGGCGACAAGAAGGTTGAGCATGGGATTATCCCTTCAACCAAGGCGGCGATAGGAGTTGAGCATGGAGACATTTGCACCAACATCTCTCCGACACCCACATATCATGAGATGACCCAATTGCCATGTGAGGAGAGCCACCAACCCATGAGTGAGATGAGTGACTCCACCATATGTGAAATTGAGTGCATTTCCTATGAGAGGATGAGTGTGACCACCACTAGCCCCACACATGAGAGCATGCCACACATCCTATGTGAGGTTGAGAGCCATTTGAGTGACTCCACCAACCATATGATTGAGTGCATTCTTGAGGGAGTGAGTGAGCCACAACACGTAGTGAGTGAGGTAGTTGAGCCGGCATGTGAGGCCACTATGATTTCTAACGACTTAACCTCTACTCCTAGTGTGTTTTCTTCTTTGGTGCTAGGTCTCCTACATGACGACATGTCTATCCTTGACGATTCCATACCTCCAATGGGAAAACCGATGGCCATGGTGGAAGAAGATGCACCCCCACATGGTACCATCATGTTGCAACCTCACCTACAACACATGAGAGATGCTCCAAAGGTAACATAGGTGATGGTGCTTCTCTTGTCCCACTAGTGGACTATCTCACCAATGATTGCTTGCATGATGTTGATACACCTATTCCCATGCTTCATGCTAGTGCGACTTCTTCATGTCACGACTTACCAATTTATGATGAATATGATGATGAGCATGTTGAATTGCCTAGTTGTGATGCTATGCTCCATAGGATATCTTGTGAAAACTCTATTGGTCTTATTATGTTTCACAATCCATTGAACTTGTCATATGCTATGAGTGAGATCTCCCATATTGCTTCATTTCAATCTCAACATAGTAACTATCCATGCCCCATTAAAATAAATCCCATTTGCACTTATGACATAGATGACGAGATGATGGTCATTGGATTTTTTTTTCATGTGATGATATTGCCATGCTTCCTTTACATGATTTGTGCAATTCATCTACTATACCATGCCATGATCACATTGTTCCAAATATGCATTGTTTTGGATGTTGTCAATATTCTCCATGTGATGTTTCCATTAATGCTCATGAGGAGACCCCCATAGTTTCCTCATATATATTAGATATTTTGATACATTCCGTACTTTGCATGATTCCAATAATTGTGTGCACCATATGCATTCCATGAATAACAATGCTCTACATATTTCTCATGATGCTTTACACAATTTGAGTCTCCATTATGCTATACATAACACCAAATCTATCATGATGGATGCCATGTTTCTATATCACACATCTCATTTATTTGACCATTGGCTATTTTGTGCTAACCAACACATGCACGTATGCATCATGATGGATGATGTCTACATATATCACGCACACACAATTTTTCCTTTGCCTTTGTTTTGTGTAGGTACTCATGTATACTCGACAACCTCTCAATCCCAAGAGTTGACGAAACAAGCTCTTGAGAGCAACGATGACTTGGGATCCCGTGGACTATCCTTACCACCATTCCCTCCGCGCAAGGACTACGCGCATCTCTTTTACTTGTCTCTCACACGACTATGGGCTATTTACCACTTGTCACCTTATGCTCATTTTTCCGTGTTCACTTTGCATGTTATTTTTGCTCCCATGCCTTTGCCATGCAATTGTGACCCTTGCTTGCATCTACCCATGATTAACCATTATGATAATTCTATGTGTATTTGCATGCTTGGTGGAGATACTAGTAGCTATTGCCATGATTTCTTTGTGACCCGTGCTATTGATGCTTGTTGTGTTGGGAGAGTCATGATGTCCCGTTGCTACCTACATATGGCTTCTCACCAATACATTCATGCTATTGTCCTCATATCTTGCTTTCATGATTGTGATATGTCATGTGCATTATATATGCCCACTATTTGCACACATGACATGATTGCCATGATTACCTCTAGTATGTTGCATCTTCGCACTACTAGCTTGCTTGACTTGATCAATATGATTGCTTGCTTTGTCGCATCACCCATGTTCCATTCTTACTCGCTTTCTTGGGTTGATGACATATATGGTCATGCCTCTCACTGGATTTTTGTTGATCATTGTCTCTTGTCTCCATTAGTTGCATCTCTCATATCACCTTGTATCTAATGCCAACTTGTTATGCTTATTGATCGTGGAGACTTGAACATATTACTTGTGAAGAATGCTTATTTGATTGAGCATATTGTATTTGGTTGTTCTCGCATCATATGCCTCCATACTATGAAATGCTCCCTTGTCCTTTCTTATGATGAGCATGATGCATACACTTGTTGGGTATCTTACCACACGAATGATAGGTTTTGCATTTCCGCTAACCTCATTTGTTTTTCCGAGTGTTTGTCTTGCTCTTTCGTTTTGAAGGATACACAAGGAGGTAAATGATGAGTCAACTTGGTCATGTGAAGGCATACACGATGTGCGACACCAACACTTTCGACATTCTTATAAAGGTGAACTCCTTCTCTTTGAGCCATCCTCAAATACGCTTATTGGATGGGTCACTCTTTCATTGTTGTTTCCTTCTTGTCGTGTACATGTTACATATATTGGATGGAGGACCGGCATTGAAGATTGTCTCTATGGACCTTCACATTGAGGAGCGCTCGGACTTATTGGATGCACCTTCGGACTTCTACTCATGCCACAACATCGAGCACTGGTACATCAACACCCCTTTGACACATTGCACCCACACCTTCATACTTGTTGATTGTGCTCACACATGTCATGTTCGATGGACATACCATACTCACCACAAGTTTACACCCTATGCATGGATTGACACCGATTATGCTTGTCTTGTTACACCTATTTCCATGTCATCCATGATATATGAGCTTGTGCATTTCCTTAGCAAATTTGTTGTGATCTTTCTTGATGGCATATTCATACATCATGAACATATTGCCTACCATCAATTGCATGATAACATAATCATATTGAGCATCCATTGTCATATTCATTCTATCGACAAACCGTCTCACTATGACATCATTTTGCATCGTGGTTGCATTGACCATATTCACAACACATTTGCGTACACAATGAATGATTTTGCTCCCATGAATGCTTTGCATATCATTCTATATCATCTTGATAAGCTTCATGTGCTTTGTCACGAACAATCTTGTTGCACGGACTCATTCTTACATGATGGACATTTTGTGTGCGCTAACCATTGTATTTCCGAGTGTCGCTTGTGTTTGCTCTTTTTGCATGTCTATCACTCCGGTGACACCTTGAGATACTTGGATTGCGCCATGCCTTCCACTTCGTCCAACTACAAGTCCGTCAATGACAACCATTTCCATGGTGATGAGGATCACGATCCGAGGTCGGATCTTTCCCAAGGGAGGGGAGATGATGCGGAGCATCCCACGTACATCCCCATGTACACTCCGACTACCCTCCAAGCCCAAAGAGGACATACGATGAGACCTCGACCATACGCCTTTGGACACAAGGTGAACTCACTCCTCTTCGAACTGTTACTTTCCACATATGAGACATGGTTACTACCTCATGCATGGACCTTGCATATACTCAGGTACAACCGAGACGACCATGGAGGATCCAAGGACCAAGGCCAAGCATGCAAGAGGAGAAGGAAGAAGAAGCAGGAAAAAGCTTCTGGAAAGCCCGGAACTTCCAGCCTCTTCCCGGAACTTCTGGCTTGCCCGAAACCTCCAGCCCCCCGGAGTCCAGGACAGCCCCGAGCGCGCCAACTCTCTAGATAGCCCGGAACCTGGCCGGAACCTGCCCGGAACTTCCGGCCCTGCCCGGAACTTCCGGCCTGCCTGCGTGCAAAGACTCGGGCCGAAGCCCATGTATCCCTTTCCCACTTACCACTTCGTGGCTTAGACTATAAATAGACCACCCCCTCCTCCTAGTTAGGGTTAGCATTGGTTTAGCTCATACTTGAGATAGAGCATTGCTCATCCATTACGGATCTACTCCACGAGAGAGACCGCGGCCCCTCTACGGAGAAGATCCCCTTGGATTCAAGACCTCCTTTACGGAGAAGACCATCATCAAGACCTCCGTCTAGGAGAAGAACCCGATTACCTCTTGTATCGTCCTTTGTTGACTTTGGATCTTGTATCTCACCTTTGTGTTCATCAATCTAGCGCATGTGTGACCTATTCTTGTTGGTTGAGTGTTTCTCTTGTTTTCCCCCGTGATTTCCCTCGTGTTCTTCTGCGCGTTCTTCGTGTTCCTCGTAGGGATCCTCTCCAAACGTGAAAGATCGGCCGTACGGAGTTCCACTCCACATCATGCTGGGAGCGCAGGAGTGTTTTCTTAGGGCCGAGGGACTTCTTGGCAGCTTCCTTCTTCGTGCGCGTGTGCCCTGCGTGGTAGGTCACGCCGCAGGGCCACGCGTCTTGGTGCGAGGGCGTGTCTTGATGCGGAGGTGGTGGGGGCGCTCCGTGGGCTACGTCGGCCGCATCTGGAGGTGGGCGAGGTAGCGAGAGGGACGGTGCAGAAGAGCCTCCATCGGCGCTGACGAGCTCGGCGATGCGATCCAGCCAATGTTTGTAGAGGTCGTCGACCGGACAGTAACGCAGGAGCTTACGTGTCATGAGCAGCGCGGCCTGCGCGTCCGTGGGCGCGCGACGAGCGTGGGGCCGGAGTCAGCGACGGGGTAACGGTGCGTCCGTCCCGCCGCACGGAGGGGTGCAATGATGAAGCTTGCTGCTCGTTGCCGGCCGGGCCGGTGGCAGCGTTGGCAGCAGGTGGTGGAGAACGGCGGGGAGGTCCGCCAACGGGCACCATCTGAGCGACATGAGCGGAAAGGGCGGCCCGGTGCTCAGCACGGGCTCGGCGAGCATCAGCCATGGATGCGGCGGAGCAGTAGAGCATGGATCGACAAAGGGAAAGCTTCGGCGCACCCCTACCTGGCGCGCCAAATGTCGGATCATGGGTTCCGGCAAACCCTTGAGGTTCAAATTCTGGGGTGCGCACGAAGAACTCTCTAGCTCGCTCGCACAACAATATCAAGGACTAGCTCGACGAACCCAAAGAACAAGAGACAGGGGAGTTTATACTGGTTCGGGCCACCGTTGCGGTGTAATACCCTACTCAAGTGTGGTGTGGTGGATTGCCTTGCAGGCTGAGGATAAACAAGTACAAGGTATGAACAACCTCCTGAGGAGAGGTGTTCTTGAACTCGGTGAGCTTGGTGGGATGGTGTTGGTGGAATGGATCCGATCCAAGATGAGTTGCCTCCTATGGTGGTGGCTAGTCTTATTTATAGAGGCCTTGGTCCTCTTCCCAAATGTTAGGCGGGAAGGGATCCCACAATAGCCAATTTTGAAGGGAGACAACTAATACAAGCTATCTTGACAAAAGGTGGTCTTCGCCTGCCAAAGGCTCTGGTGGTGACGTCGCAGTGGGCTTCGCGGTGACCTCCATCCTACCGTCCTACTGGTCTTGGTCTCGTTGCACCGATATGGAAACCTTTGCCTGATGCCTCGGAAATCCTCGCCTGCTCCTGCCTCTTTAGCACCAAAGAGGAAACTGGTACTCTGCGCCTGCTGGCGCCCGCCTGCCCTTGATTGTCATGGCTCACGTCACGTGAACCTCGCGAGGTGCCCGTTGCATAGATATCTCCGCTCCTCGGGAGCGAGCCTTGTGAGCCCCTGAGGAGGTCTTGGTGTCATCCGCCTCGCGAGGCTTGGCCCCTCGCGAGGGTCTTGAGTGGTTGCTGCTGAAGATGGGTCATACCAGGCCGTTGGTGGAGCCGCGTTGTGGGCTGCAGGCAGGCAGGTCTGGGTACCACCGTTCCCAGGAGGACGACAGTGTTCGAGCAGTGAGCGGGGAGATATGGTACGCGCGAGCTACCGAGGAAGATGGCGCAGGCGAGCGAGCAGTGAGCGGGGGAAAATGGTGTGCGACCGGCGATGGGGAAGAGAGGAGGAAGAAGAGGGAAAGACGGGCAAGAAGGTTCATTAAATCTCAATTCTACTAGTACTACTACCAGGATATACCATCCTTCGGAGTGTAAATAGTTAAGCCGATGACATGTGGGTCTACCTCAAGAGCGCCCATATGTCTGTTAATGGAAGAGAGAGGTGCATAGGCGTATTTGCGGAAGCGTGCTCCATTGGCAAACATGATGGCAGTATAGGGTAAGGCTGATTTAGTAACACGAACATGCTGGCTCAACTTATTAATTAATTGTCCCATCTGCTGCAGCGTGTATTGTCACTTCACTGTGAAGACTAGTTGAATAGTTCTCTCTGATCGAGATGGGGAATAATGGATCGCCAAGACTTCCTATCTACAGTATGCCTATGCCTCTACTCTCATCCTGTCCAATAGCAAGGCACCCGTCGCCAATTATGTAGGAGTACTACTAATATTTTGTGTCAAACTTTGACCATCTATTTAACTAAAAAAATGTTAATGCATGTCACCAAAAATCATATCACTGGATTCATATTTGAACGTAGTTTTTAATGTTATAATTTTTTATGGCATGCATTGACACTTTGTTAGTTAAATTTATGGTCAAAATTTTACACTAAATACGAAGGGGGCCAATAAACCAGGATGGAGGTTTATATACAGGTCAATAAAAAATCATCAACCAAGGTAGTAGTAAATGAGGAGTGCCCGAAGATTTTTTTGCAAAAGTACTCAATAATGGGCTCGTTTTCCTCAAGAAAATTGTGTCTACGAATGTATTAATTGGAATGCATGCGTGCATGCATGAAGAACAAAAGACCCGACCTTTTACATGCATTGGTGAGTTTTCTCTTAATTCTTTGAATGATGAGCATGATTGCAATGTTGTTAGTATGACCCGACCTTTTACATGCATTCGTGAAAATGATGGAAAGGAAAATTGTGCTCAAGTGTTAGAAGAAGTTAATAGGATGTTTGGCATAAAAACTTTGAATGATGAGCATGATTGCAATGTTATTAGTATGAATTCCTTGAATATCCATGATGCTAATGATATGCAAAGCCATAAGCTTGGGGATGCTATGTTTGATGAAGATGATATTTTTAGTCCCCCAAGTTTTGATGAGCAAATTTATTATGATGATAGCACGCCTCCTATTTATGATGATTACGTTGATGAAAGTGGGTTTGGAAGAGTGTCAACTCTAGTTAATGATCCAACTATTATGGAGGGTGTTGAATCTTATGGTAATAATTATGAAAGTGGATTTGGAGAGGACATTAATTTATTTAGTGATGAATACACTATTTTGGAAGAGATAATGACTCAACAAATATAGCTACGCTCCCCAGCAACGGCGCCAGAAAAAATTCTTGATGACCCACAAGTATATGGGATTGCAACAGTTTTCGAGGGTAGAGTATTCAACCCAAATTTATAGATTCGACACAAGGGGAGCCAAAGAATACTCGCAAGTATTAGTAGCTGAGTTTTCAATTCAACCACACCTTGAGGTTAATTATCTGCAACAACGTGATCAGTAGCAAAGTAATATGATAGTTTTGATAATAGTAGCGACAACAATAGTAATGGTAATAGTGATAGCAGTAGTTTTGTAGCAAGTGCAACAGTAATGATAGCAGTAGTAACTTAGCAAGAACAATATAAGAGAAATTCGTAGGCATTGGATCGGTTATTTCTTGGATGATATTCATCATGTGACAGTCATAACCTAGGGCGACACGGCACTAGCTCTAGTTCATAAATGTAATGTAGGCATGTATTCCATAAATAGTCATACATGCTTATGGAAAGAACTTGCATGACATCTTTTGTCCTACCCACTCGTGGCAGCGGGGTCCAATTGGAAACAAAGGGATATTAAGGCCTCCTTTTATTAGAGAACTGGAACAAAGCATTAACACACGGTGAATACATTAACTCCTCAAACTACGATCATCGTCGGGAGTGGTCCCGACTATTGTCACTCCGGGGTTGCCGGATCATAACACGTAATAGGTGACTATAACTTGCAAGATCGGATCTAGAACATGGATATAATTATGATAACATAAACGGTTCAGATCCGAAATCATGGCACCCGGGCCCAAAGTGACAAGCATTAAGCATGGCAAAGTCATAGCAACATCAATCTCAGAACATAGTGGATACTAGGGATCAGGCCCTAAGAAAACTAACTAGATTACATGATGAGTCTCATCCAACTCATCACTGACCAGCGAGCCTACGAAGGAATTACTCTCTCTTGGTGGGGAGCCTCATGGAATTGGCGATGGAGAAGGGTTGGTGATGACGAAGATCGAAGATCGCCCTCTCTAGAGCCCCAAACGGACTCCAGATCTGGCCTCCCGATGAAGAACAGGAGGTGACAGCGGCTCTATCTCGTGGAATGCGATAATTCTTTATCCCTTATTTTTTTTGGAAAAGTGTGATTTTATAGCGTCGGTTTCAGGGTCTACGGGGCCACCAGGTGGGGGCAACCCACCTGGGCGCGCCTGTAGGGGTGCGCCCTCGTGGGTTGTGCCCACCCAGGTGCCCCCTTGGTGGTTCGTGGCTCCATAAATTCTCATATATTGCATAAAAACCCTCACAAATTTTCGTTCCATTCCGAGAACTTTTATTTCTGCACAAAAACAACACCATGGTAGTTCTACTAAAAACAACATCAGTCCGGGTTTAGTTTCATTCAAATCATGCAAATTAGAGTTCAAAACAAGAGGAAAAGCGTTAGGAAAAGTAGATAAGTTGGAGACGTATCAATTGCCATGCAAATTCCACCGTTCCGTTTATTATGACACATACCATCATTGTCATATTGCTTTGCATGATCATGTAGTTGGCATAGTATTTGTGGCTTGGCCACCTTTCATATTTTTTATACATGGCACTCTTGATCATTACACATCCCGGTACACCGCTGGAGGCATTCATATAGAGTCATATCTTTGTTCTAGTATTGAGTTGTAATTCTTGAGTTGTAAGTAAATAAAAGTGTGATGACAATCATTATTAGAGCATTGTCCCATGTGAGGAAAGGATGATGGAGGCTATGATTCCCTCACAAGTTGGGATGAGACTTCGGACTTAAAAAAATTAAAAGAGGCCAAAGAGCCCCCAAAAAAGGAGGCCAAACAACCCAAACAAAAAAAGAGAGAGAAAATAAAAAATGAGAGAAAAAGAGAGAAGGGACAATGTTACTATCCTTTTACCACACTTTTGCTTCAAAGTAGCACCATGTCCTTCATTATAGAGAGTCTCCTATTTTGTCACTATCATATACTAGTGGGAAATTTTCACTATAGAACTTGGCTTGTATATTCAAATGATGGGCTTCCTCAAATTGCCCTAGGTCTTCGTGAGCAAGCGAGTTGGATGCACACCCACTTAGTTTATTTTTGAGCTTTCATACACTTATAGCTCTAGTGCATCTGTTGCATGGCAATCCCTACTCACTCACATTGATATCTATTGATGGGCATCTCCATAATCCGTTAATACGCCTAGTTGATGTGAGACTTTCTCCTTCTTTTTGTCTCCTCACAAACTCCACCATACTCTATTCCACCCATAGTGCTATATCCATGGCTCACGCTCATGTATTGCGTGGAAGTTGAAAAAGCTTGAGAACATTAAAAGTATGAAACAATTGCTTGGCTTGTCATCAGGGTTGTGCATGATGAAATACTTTGTGTGATGAAGATGGAGCATAGACAGACTATATGATTTTGTAGGGATAAATTTCTTTGGCCATGATATTTTGAGAAGACACTATTGCTTTATTAGTATGCTTAAAATATTATTGTTTTTATGTCAATATTAAACTTTTGTTTTGAATCACATGGATCTGAATATTCTTGCCACAGTAAAGAAGATTACATGGATAAATATGTTAGGTACCATTCCACATCAAAATTCTGTTTTTATCATTTACCTACTCAAGGACGAGCAGCAATTAAGATTGTGGATGCTTGATACATCTCCAATGTATCTATAGTTTTTTATTGTTCCATGCTATTATATTATTTGTTTCGGATGTTTGATATGCATTAATATGCTATTCTATATTATTTTTGGGACTAACCTATTAACTTAGAGCCCAGCGCCAGTTTCTATTTTTGCCTTGTTTTTGAATTTTTACATAAAAGGAATATCAAATGGAGTCCAAACGGGCTGAAAATTAATGGTGGTTTTTTGTGGACCAGAAGAGATCCACGGAGCATCAGAGTTAGGCCAGAAGAGTCTTGAGGCAACCACGAGCCTAGGTGGCGCCCCCTAGGGCGCGCCCCTATGGCTTGTGGGCTCCTCGGAACCCCCTGACTTGTTTCTGACGCCAAAAATTTCCATAAATATAGAAACCCCCAAAAAGGAACCTAGATCGGAAGTTCCACTGCCATAAGCCTCTGTAGCCACGAAAAACCAATCGGAAGCCCGTTCCAGCACCCTGCGGGAGGGGGAAACCATCACCGGTGGCTATCTACATCATCCCGGCAGTCTCCATGATGAGGAGGGAGTAGTTCACCCTCGGGGCTGAGGCTATGTACCAGTAGCTATGTGTTTGATCTCTCTCTCTCTCTCGTGTTCTTGATTTGGCACTATCTTGATGTACCACGAGCTTTGTTACTATAGTTGGATCTTATGGTGTTCTTCCCCCTCTACCTTCTTGTGATGAATCGAGTCTTGCTCTTTGAGGTTTCGTTATGTTGGATTGAGTATTGGATTTGAGAACACTTGAGTATGTCTTGCGATGGGATATCTGTGGTGACACTGGGATGTTCTATTGATTCACTTGATTTATATTTTGGCACTCAACTCGCGGATTCCCGAGGTGACATTGGGGTAATCTATGCATAGGGGTTGATGCACGTTTTTGTCCTAGGTTCTCCGATAGAAACTTTGGAGTGATTCTTTGTCGCACGTTGAGGGATTGCCATATGATTTAATTATGTTATCATTGTTGAGAGACTTTGCACTAGTGAAAGTATGAACCCTAGGCCTTGTTTTCAAGCATTGCAATACCGTTTCTGCTCACTTTTGTTATTAGTTACCTTGCTGTTTTTTTATTTTCAGATTACAAAAAACTATATCTACTATCTATATTACACTTGTATCACCATCTCTTCGCCGAACTAGTGCACCTATACAATTTACCATTGTATTGGGTGTGTTGGGGACACAAGAGACTCTTTGTTATTTGGTTGAAGGGTTGTTTGAGAGAGACCATCTTAATCCTATGCCTCCCACGGATTGATAGACCTTAGGTCACCCACTTGAGGGAAATTTGCTACTGTCCTACAAAACTCTGTGCTTGGAGGACCAACAAGAGTCTACAAGAAAAAGATTGCGTAGTAGACATCAGAATCTAGGGCTCCGGTGGAGCTATTCTGCCAGGGAAACTTCCCTCCGGGAGGGGGAAATCAAAGCCATCATCATCACCAACGATCCTCTCATCGAGAGAGGGTCAATCTTCATCAACATCTTCACCAGCACCATCTCCTCTCAAACCCTAGTTCATCTCTTGTATGCAGTCTGTCTCAAAACCTCAGATTGGTACCTATGGGTTGCTAGTAGTGTTGATTACTCCTTGTAGTTGATGCTAGTTAGTTTATTTGGTGGAAGATCAAATGTTCAGATTCTTAATGATATTCAATACCCCTCTGATCTTGAACATGAGCATACTTTGTGAGTAGTTATGTATGTTCCTGAGGACATGGGAGAAGTCTTGTTATAAGTAATCATGTGAATTTGCTATTCATTAGATATTTTGATGAGATGTATGTTGTCTTTCCTCTGGTGGTGTTATATGAACGTCGACTACATGACACTTCACCATGAATTGGACCTAGGGGGAGGCATTGGGAAGTAATAAGTAGATGATGGGTTGCTAGAGTGACAGAAGCTTAAACCCTAGTTTATGTGTTGCTTCGTAAGGGGCTGATTTGGATCCACGTGTTTCATGCTATGGTTAGATTTATCTTAATTCTTCTTCCGTAGTTGCGTATGCTTGCGAGAGGGGTTAATCATAAGTGGGAGGCTTGTCCAAGTAAGGACAGCACCCAAGCACCGGTCTACCCACATATCAAATTATCAAAGTAACGAACGCGAATCATATTAGCATGATGAAAACTAACTTGAAAATAATTCCCATGTGTCCTCGGGAGCGCTTTGCTTTATAGAAGAGTTCATCCAGACTTATCATTTGCTATTAAAAGGATTGGGCCACCTTGCTGCACCTTTTATACACTTGTTACTTGTTACTCGTTACGAATTATCTTATCACAAAACTATCTATTACCAATAACTTCAGTGGCTGCAGAAAATACCTTGCTGAAAACCGCTTGTCATTTCCTTCTGCTCCTTGTTGGATTTGACACTCTTACTTATCTGAAGGACTACAATTGATCCCCTATACTTGTGGGTCATCAAGACTCTTTTCTGGCGCCGTTGCCGTGAAGTGAAGCGCCTTTGGTGAGTGGAATTTGGTAAGGAAGCATGTATATTACGTGCTAAAATTTATTGTCACTTGTCACTATGGAAAACAATCCATTGAGGGGCTTGTTAGGGGTATCTTCCCCTCGACCAGAAGAACAAAGGGTTTCTCCTCAACCTACTACACCTACTGAAAATATTTATTATGAAATTCCTTCGGGTATGATAGAGAAACTGCTGACTAATCCTTATGCGGGAGATGGAACACTACATCCTAATATGCACCTAATCTATGTGGATGAAGTATGTAGATTCTTTAAGCTTGCAGGTTTACCCGAGGATGAAGTCAAGAAGAAGGTCTTCCCATTTATCTTTGAAGGAAAGACATTGACATGGTATAGGCTATGTGATGATATTGGAGCTTGGAATTATAACCGATTGAAATTGGAATTTCATCTTAAGTTTTATCCTATGCATCTGGTTCGTCGTGATCGCAATTTATATATACAAATATATATATATATATATATATATATATAGCCCTCGTGAAGGAGAAAGTATCGCTCAAGCTTGGGGGAGGCTCAAGTCCATGTTATATTCATGCCCCAATCATGAGCTCTCAAGAGAAATTATTATTCCCAATTTTTATGCTCGGCTTTCTCGTAATGATGAATCCATGCTCGATACTTCTTGTATTGGTTCTTTTATGAAGAAGACTATTGAATTCAAATGGGATCTCTAGGAAAGAATTAAACGGAACTCTGAATATTGGGAGCTCGACAAAGGTAAGGAGTCAGGTATAAAGCTTGAGTTTGATTGTGTTAAAACTTTTATGGATATCGATGCTTTTAATAATTTTAGCAATAAATATGGACTTGGCTCTGAGATAGTAGCATATTTCTATGAATCATTTGCTACTCATATTGATCTCCCTAAGGAGAAGTTGTTTAAATATCATCCTCCCAATTAAGTAAGAATAGTAGAACCCATTGAAGCTAGAGAAGAAACCACCACTTATAATGTTGATCCAGTTATTCCTACTGCTTATATTGAGAAACCACCTTTTCCTGTTAGGATAAAAGAACATACTAAAGCCTTAGATGTGGTCCATAAGAGTTATACAAGAACACCTACACCCCCTGAAAAAATTAAAGTTGAACCTAATATTGCTATGGTTAAGGATCTCTTGAGTGAAATTTTGATGGGCGTGTTATTTATTTCTGTGATGAAACTACTAGAAATTGCAAACCCGATGAAAAAGACAAATATAGACCTATTGTTGGCATGCCTCTTGTATTTATTAAAACAGGAGATCACTGTTATCATGGCTTGTGTGATTTGGGTGCTAGTGTGAGTGCAATCCCATTTACTTTATATCAAGAAATTATGAATGATATCGCATCCGCTGAAATAGAAGATATTGATGTTACTATTAAACTTGCTATTAGAGATACTTACACACCACTTGGGATTGTTAGAGATATCGAAGTCTTGTGTGGGAAAATAAAATACCCTACTGATTTTCTAGTTCTTGGTTCCCCACAAGATGATTTTTGTCCCGTTATATTTGGTAGACCTTTCTTGAACACCGTTAATGCTTAGATTGTGAGAAAGAACATGCTAGTGTAAGTTTCGGGGATGTGTCTCATGAGTTTAATTTCTCCAAATTCCGTAGACAACCTCATGATAAATAATTGCCTAGTAAAGATGAAATTATTGGTCTTGTTTCTATTGTTGTGCCTCCAACTGATCCTTTAGAACAATACTTGCTAGACCATGAAAACAATATGTTTATTAATGAAAGAAATGAAATAGATGAGATATTCTTTAAAAAAATGCATGTTTTGAAACAAAACCTGCCTGTTGAAACTCTTGGAGATCCTCTTCCTCCCAAGAGTGATCCCGTGTTTGATCTTTTATATGTCTCCGTCGTATCTATAATTTTTGATTGTTTCATGCCAATATTATACAACTTCCACATATTTTTGGCAACATTTTATATGATTTATTGGACTAACCTATTGTTCTAGTGCCCAGTGCAAGTTCCTGTTTTTTGCATGTTTTTTGTTTCACAGAATCTCGATATCAAACAAAGTCCAAACACGATAAAAATTTACGGAGAATTATTTTGGAATATATGTGATTTTTTGGAGGTGGAATCAACGGAAACGGAGGCTCACAGTGGGAAACATACACCAGGGCGCGCCCCAGGATCCAGACGCGGGGTGGTGCGTTGTGCTCACCTCGTACGTCAGTTGGAGCTCTACTTCGGGTGCAAGGAAGCTTATATCCGGGGAAAATCGTATTAAAATCTTAGCACAATTGGAGTTACGAATCTCCGGGAATATAAGAAACGATTTTCGGCTAGATCCGGGGAACGCGAAACAGAAGAGAACAAAGAGGGAGATCCAATCTCGAAGGGGATCCCGTCCCTCCGGTGCCATGGAGGCCACTCTCCTCCCATCTAGGGGGGAGGCCAAGGAAGAAGAAGAAGGAGGGGGCTCTCTCCCCCTCTTTCCCGGTGGCGCCGGAGTGCCGCTGGGGCAAGGATTGGGACGGCGATCTACATCAACAATCTGCTACTGTCAACACCAACTCTCTCCCCCTCTATGCAGCGGTGTAACACCCCTTCTCCCCACTGCAATCTCTACGTAAACATGGTGCTCAACTCCATATATTATTGCCCAATGATATTTGGGTATCCTATGATGTTTGAGTAGATCCGTTTTGTCCTGTGGGTTAATCATGATCTTGGTTGGTATGATTGTATATTTTATTTATGGTGCTGTCCTATCGTGCCCTCCGTGTCGCGCAAATGGAGGGATCCCCGCTGTAGGGTGTTGCAATATGTTCATGATTCGCTTATGGTGGGTGGCATGAGTGACAGAAGCACATACCCGAGTAAGTGGCTTGTTGCTTATGGCAGTAAAGAGGACATGATACTTAATGCTATGGTTGGGTTTCATGACCTTAATGATCTTTAGTAGTTGCGGATGCTTGCTAGGGGTCCAATCATAAGTGCGTATGATCCAAGTAGAGAAAGTATGTTAGCTCATGCCTCTCCCTCATGTAAAATTGCAAGAATGATTACCGGTCTAGTTACCGATTGCCTAGGGACAAATGACTTTCTTGTTGACAAAAGCTATCTACTTTTATTACCTTGCAATTTATTTGTAGTTTTATTCTCGCAAAGTACTCGTAGTTTTATTCCTGCCAAATAGTTTTATACTTGTTTTAGGTAAAGAAAACGTCAAGTGTGCATAGAGTTGTATCGGTGGTCGATAGAACTTGAGGGAATATTTGTTCTACCTTTAGCTCCTCATTGTGTTCGACACTCTTATTTATCGAATAAGGCTACAAACGATCCCCTATAATTGTGGGTTATCAAGACATTTTTCTGAAGTCGTTGCCGGGGAGCAATCGCGTGGGGTGTATATTCTCGTGTGTGCTTGTTTGCTTTATCACTAAGTAATTTTTATTTTCTATTCTAAGTTGTTTTCTATATTTAGTTATGGATATGGAACACAAAACGCCAAAAAATTAGTGGCACTTGCTACTCAAGGAGATGGGGAACCTCCTAAAACCCTCGATGCTCGTTATGAGAAAAATATTAAACACTACTTTGATAATCCTGAGAAAACCCGATTCAACTTGATAATGGGAGACATGTTGGATCAACGAGAATACTTTAAGGACTATCGGTTGACACAAAAAGGGAAACATATATAGGATCACATTGATATGTTGCATTGGTATGCTTGGAATTTATGCCCGAGATATGATTATACTTGTTGCTCTATGATGAAGGCTCCACACCTTCCCTTTTTGTGCAAATTTAATGGTAATGAAACCTTGGCTTCTTATACTAATGGTATATATGATTACTATGATGTGGAACGAATACAAGAATTTGTTGCTTTTAAGGGTGCTTATGAAATTGAATCTTTTTTGCTATCCTTAAATATTGCTATGAGAATTATAAATACAATTCTGATATTGATGTATTTCTTGAGAATGTCTCCGCTATCCAAGAAGAGACTAATATTTTGCAGGAGTCTATGGAAGAGGAATTGATGAAACTGTGAGCTCATTGGATGAAAAAGATGATGAGGAGAGTGAAGAACAAAAGCAGGAAGAGCAGATTGATCACCCGTGCCCACCTTCTAATGAGAGTAACTCTTCAACTCATACATTGTTTAATTTCCCTTCGTTCTTACCGAAGGATGAATGCTATGATAATTGCTATGACCCCGTTGATTCGTTTGAAATATCCCTTTTTGATGAACTTGATGCTTGCTATGCTTTTGGCCATGATGCCAATATGAATTATGCTTATGGAGATGAAATTTCTATTGTTCCTTATGTTAAACATGAAATTGTTGCTATTGCACCCACACATGATTGTCCTATTATCTTTTTGAATTCTCCCAACTACACTATATCGGAGAAGTTTGCTCTTATTAAGGATTACGTTGATGGGTTGCCTTTTACCATTGCACATGATGATTTTGATGAATATAATATGCATGTGCTTGCTGCTCCTACTTGCAATTATTATGAGAGAGGAACTATATCTCCACCTCTCTATGTTTCCAACACGATAAAATTGCACGAAATTGCTTCTACTATGCACTGGCCTTTACTTGATGTGCATGAAGTGTTCTTGTATGACATGTCGATACATAGGAAGAGAGTTAGACTTCGTCATTGCATGATATATGTTGCTTTGTGCTCACTACTAAATTATAAATCATTGTTAATTAAAATTGGCTTTGATATACCTTGGGATCCGGGTGGATCCATTACTTGAGCACTTTATGCCTAGCTTAATGGCTTTAGAGAAAGCGCTACCAGGGAGACAACACAAAAGTTTTAGCAAGTCATTTATTTCTGTTGAGTGCTTTTATAAAGTTTAAAAACAAAAAATATAGAGGGGAACTTAAAACTTGACAAAAAGAAAAGTGAAAGTGAGAAAGACGAGCACCGTGGAAGCTGGAGCATGCCTTGAACTTTGTTCATGCCGATGGAAACTTTGTGAATCTTGAATTACATAAACTTTTCAATAAAAATAATTATCCACTTGTACAAATCCATTGTATTGTAAAATTATTGTGCCAAGATTTGCCTTTAGGATGAGTAGATTGCTTGTTGGTATGTGGGGTGCAGAAACAGAAACTTTGGCTGTAGTGCGTGATTTTACATTTTTTTACTAGAATGTCGAAAGTTTCTG
The DNA here is from genome assembly GCF_018294505.1 of Triticum aestivum. Lineage (NCBI taxonomy): Eukaryota > Viridiplantae > Streptophyta > Magnoliopsida > Poales > Poaceae > Triticum > Triticum aestivum. The sequence continues at coordinate 136,726,753 of NC_057808.1, forward strand.
AAACTTCTTGGACAGTATTGCTATACAAAATTTTTATTTTGTCCTAATTTTTCAGAATTGTCGGAGTACCAGAAGTATGGTATATGTTCAGATTGCTACAGACTGTCCTGTTTAAGACAGATTCTGTTTTTGATGCATTATTTTGCTTGTTCTGATGAAACTATCGATTTTTATCGGTGGTATAACCCATGGAAAAGTTATATTACAGTAGCTACAATGCAAAAACAAAATATGAATTGGTTTGCAACAATACTTAGAGTAGTGATTTGCTTTCTTATACTAACGGATCTTACCGAGTATTCTGTTGAGTTTTGTGTGGATGAAGTGATCAAAGATCGAGGAGGTCTCGATATGAGGAGAAGTAGGAGAGGCAAGAGCTAAAGCTTGATGATGCCCAAGGCACCCCAAGTAAATATCCAAGGAGACTCAAGCGTCTAAGCTTGGGGATGCCCCGGAAGGCCTCTTGGCTTATGTCGAGATATTGATTCCTCCACACAACAATTTGCGCACTCACTGCCTTGTCAACCTTTCTGACTTGCTCCTACGGAACCAAGGTCGAAAGGATTGAAAAAGTCAGCACAACCACTGATGAAGGATTCCTCGAAAAGTTAAGGATTAGTAGTTCTTTTTCGAAATCGATTTCCAAAAAGAATGGATTCGGTCTTATACATACGCGAGGAAGGTAATCAAAAAAGAGAGAAGACGAGTTCTTCTTTCTTTTATCACTTAGGAGCCGTGCGAGATGAAAGTCTCATGCACGGTTTTGCATGAGAGAAAGAAGCGATGAATCCTCTACTTGTAATTGGTTCTTTCTACTTCAGGCATGGTTCTCTCTAGTTAGTGGAAGAGTGCCTCTTTTCTGCGGATCATCCTCAACCTCAAGTCATGTGCTTCACTTATATGATTTGAAGTTTGGATTGCCTGTTTCTCTTCACATGGAAAACCGTTATTCGTAGAATCCTCTTTTGCTTCACTTATATTTATTAGAGCATGGTATTTTGTAGAAATAATTAAACTCTCATGCTTCACTTATATCTATTTAGAGAGTCAACAGGAATTGGTCATTTGCATGGTTAGTCATAAAATCCTACATAAAACTTATGGATCACTGAATATGATATGTTTGATTCCTTGCAATAGTTTTGCGATATAGAGATGGAATATGTGGGAGGTACTAGTAAACGGTTGTGGTTAGTAAGAATATTGGTTTTAAGGTTTGTGATTCCCGAAGCATGCACGTATAGTCTCTCGTTATGCTATGAAGTTGGAGCATGCTTTATTATTGATTGTCTTCCTTATGAGTGGCGGTCGGGGACGAGTGATGGTCTTTTCCTACCAATCTATCCCCCTAGGGGCATGCATAGTAGTACTTTGCTTAGAGGGCTAATAAACTTTTGCAATAAGTATATGAGTTCTTTATGACTAATGTGGGTCAATGGATTATACGCACTCTTAACTTTCCGCAATTTGCTAGCCTCTACGGTACCGTGCATTGCCCTTTCTCACCTCGAGAGTCGGTGCAAACTTCGTAGGTGCATCCAAACCACGTGATATGATACACTCGATCACACATAAGCCTTATTATATCTTCCTTAAAACACCCACCATACCTACCTATTATGGCCTTTCCATAGCCATTCCGAGATATATTGCCATGCAACTTCCATCGCTTCTGTTTTGATGACTTGAGCATTCATTGTCATATTGCTTTGCATGATCATATAGCTGACATAGTATTTCTGGCTCAGCCACCGTTCATCATTTTTTATACATGTTACGTAGATCATTGCACATCCTGGTACACTGCCAGAGGCATTCATATAGAGTCATATTTTGTTATAGGTATCGAGTTGTAAGTAAATAGAAGTGTGATGATCATCAACTTTCATTATTGGGGCATTGTCCCGGTAAGGAATGGATGATGGAGACTATGATTCCCCCACAACTTCCTTACTTTTTTGTGTTCTCTATATTTACCCCTATCACCATACTCTATTCCACCCATAGTGCTATATCCATGGCTTGCGCTCATGTATTGCGTGAGGGTTGAAAAAGCTGAAGCGCGTTAAAAAGTATGAACCAATTACTCGGCTTGTCATCGGGGTTGTGCATGATAAATACTTTGTGCTAAGAAGACAGAGCATGAAAAGACTATATGATTTAGCACCATGTTTTCATATAGAGAGTCTCCTATGTTGTCACTTTCATATACTAGTGGGGAACTTTTCATAATAGGATTAGATGCACACCCACTTAGTTTTCATGTGGAGCTTTCATACACTTATATAGCTCTTAGTGCATTCGTTGCATGCCAATCCCTATTCCTCGCATTGATATCAATTGATGGGCATCTCCATAGCCCGTTGGTTAGCTTCGTCGATGTGAGACTTCCTTACTTTTTTGTCTTCTCTATATTTACCCCTATCACCATACTCTATTCCACCCATAGTGCTATATCCATGGCTTGCGCTCATGTATTGCGCGAGGGTTGAAAAAGCTGAAGCGCGTTAAAAAGTATGAACCAATTGCTCGGCTTGTCATCGGGGTTGTGCATGATAAATACTTTGTGCTAAGAAGACAGAACATGAAAAGACTATATGATTTTGTAGCGATACCTTTCTTTAGCGTTGATATTTTGAAAGGCATGATTGTTTGTTGGGATGCCCGAGTATTGATGTCTTTATGTCAAATTATAGACTATTGCTTTGAATCACTTATGCCTTAATATTCATGCCATGACTAGACATATGATCAAGATTATGCTAGGTAGCATTCCACATCAAAAATTATTTTCTATCATTTACCTACTCGAGGATGAGTAGGAATTAAGCTTGGGGATGCTGAAACGTCTCCATCGTATCTATAATTTTTGATTGTTTCATGCCAATATTATACCACTTCCACATATTTTTGGCAACATTTTATATGATTTATTGGACTAACCTATTGATCCAGTGCCTAGTGCCAGTTCCTGCTTTTTGCATGTTTTTTGTTTCGCAGAATATCCATATCAAACAAAGTCCAAACACAATGGAAATTTATGAAGAATTATTTTGGAATATATGTGATTTTTGGGAGGTGGAATCAACGCAAACGGAGGCTTACAGTGGGCAACATACACCAGGGCGTGCCCCAGGCTCCAAGCGTGGGGTGGTGGGTTGTGCTCACCTCATACGTTGGTTGGAGCTCTACTTAGGGCGCAAGGAAGCTTATATCCGGGAAAAAATCGTGTTCTCTGCGCAATCGGATTTACGGATCTCCGGGAATATAAGAAACGGTTTTCGGCCAGATTTGAGGAACGCGAAACAGAAGAAAACATAGAGGGATAGCCCCTCCGCCGCCATGGAGGCCATGGGCTAGAGGGGGGATTGTCCTCCCATCTAGGGGGAGGCCAAGGAAGAAGAAGGAGGGAGGGCTCTCTTCCCCTCTCTCCCGGTGGCGCTGGAGTGCCGCCAGGGCAAGGATCGGGACGATGTTCTACATCAACAATCTTGGTACTGTCAACACCAACTCTCTCCCCCTTTATGCAACGGTGTAACAGCCCTTCTCCTCACTGTAATCTCTACTTAAACATGGTGCTCAACTCCATATATTATTTCCCAATGATATTTGGCTATCCCATGATGTTGGAGTAGATCCATTTGTCCTGTGGGTTAATCGTGATCTTGGTTGGTATGACTGTATATTTTATTTATGGTGCTGTCCTACGGTGCCCTCCATGTCGCGCAAACGGAGGGATCCCCGCTATAGGGTGTTGCAATATGTTCATGACTGGCTTATGGTGGGTGGCGTGAGTGACAGAAGCACATACCCGAGTAAGTGGGTTGTTGCTTATGGGAGTAAAGAGGACTTGATACTTAATGTTATGGTTGGGTTTCACGACCTTAATGATCTTTAGTAGTTGCGGATGCTTGCTAGGAGTCCAATCATAAGTGCGTATGATCCAAGTAGAGAAAGTATGTTATCTCATGCCTCTCCCTCATGTAAAATTGCAAGAATGATTACCGGTCTAGTTATCGATTTCCTAGGGACAAATGACTTTCTTGTGGACAAAAGCTATCTACTATTATTACCTTGCAATTTATTCATAGTTTTAGTCTCGCAAAGTACTCATAGTTTTATTCTTGACAAATAGTTTTATACTTGTTTTAGGTAAAGCAAACGTCGAGTGTGCGTAGAGTTGTATCGGTGGTCGATAGAACTTGAGGGAATATTTGTTCTACCTTGAGGCTACAAATGATCCCCTATACTTGTGGGTTATCAATCTTAAACAATTTCCAGATACTCTGAAATATGCTTATCTCGATGAAAAGAAGATATATCCTGTTATTATTGGTGCTAACCTTTCAGAGCATGAAGAAAAGAGATTATTGAAAACTCTAAGGAAGCACCATGCCACTATTGGATATACTCTTGATGATCTTAAGGGCATTAGTCCCACTCTATGTCAGCATAAAATTAATATGGAGCCTAATGCTAAACCCGTTGTTGATAATCAACGATGATTAAATCCTAATATGAAGGAATTGGTAAGAAATGAAATATTAAAGCTTCTAGACGCAAGTATAATTTATCCTATAGCCGATAGTAGATGGGTAAGTCACCATTGTGTCCTGAAGAAGGGAGGTATTACTGTTGTGCCTAAAGATAAAGATGAACTTATCCCAGAAAGAATTATCATAGGTTATTGAATGGTAATTAATTTTAGAAAATTAAATAACGCTACGAGGAAAGATCATTATCCTCTACCTTTCATTGATCAAATGCTAAAAAGACTATCAAAACATACACATTTCTGCTTTCTAGATGGATATTCTGGTTTCTCCCGAATACATGTGTCAGAACAGTGTCGCAGGAAACCACGGCCACCTATGGGACCAGGAGGCCCCTTGCTGGTTCGGCAGGGGCGACGCGTTGCACAAAGAGCAAACGAGCATGGGCAGCATGGCAGAGATCACACAGGCAATTTTACCCAGGTTCGGGCCGCCGTGAGGTGTAAAACCCTACTCCTGCTTTGCTAGATTGATGGTGGAAAGGTGGTGGCGGAGCGTAGTACACTTTCCTGGCAGGGTTTGCCTCAGGGCAGCAGTGACTACACGCATACGGGGGTGTGAGTTATCCTACCTTCTAACCCTTTCTACGGTTGCCATGGGCCTCCTTTTATAGATCAAGGGGTTACCACAGTGGCAAAGTAGTCATTACGCACTGATAAGATAGCAAACACTGCTATCATACCTAACTCTGCGGGCTGACAGGGCGCATTAAATGCACCGCTCAATGTCACATCGTTGGTTGCCGGCAAGGCTTGCCAGGCTATCTTGCCAGCTCCGCGCCTGCTCGCTTGACACGTTGCAGGTCAGGTGTCATCTATGGGTTTCTCCTGTAGAAAATGGCTGACATGTGGCGAATGGCTGCCACTTAATCACTTTGTGGCTTGACACTGCACTGATCGACGACGTGGGTCATGGTAGAGTGGTTGGTGAGGTGGTTTTGCTTCTGTGGGCCCCGGCAGACCCTGTTGGGGTGCTTTGGTTGTCTGTTTCTGGGGGTGGCCTCTCCCCTTGCCGGGCTCGCCAGCCCGGCAAGGAAGGCTTTTCTCTTGATGATATCCTGCTTCTCTGGTTTTATTTTGGTCCCCCTGATCTACATGTTGGTCCTTCGAATCTCTGGGTTCTTGCACTCTGATCTGGGCTGGTGTTTCAATCTTGTTCCCAAGCCTGTGCATAGTCTGGGCAACAGACCCAGGGTTTGTTGCACCTACAGAAGCCCCCGGGCCTGCCCCAAAAGCGCTGTCAAGCGTTGTCGGGGTAGGCCTAATAAGTGCATAGGCGAGGATTGCTGAAGAGGTTGGTCTCTTGAGGTTTTCTTTGCTTCTTCATTAGCCTTGATCCCGGGCCAGTTTCCGGTTTCTCCGCGTGTCGTGCGCGACATTGTGGAAGAACTTCGATCGTGGCCTACAGATTCTCCTCGCCCCACGATCATGGGGTGGAAACTGCCATCCCACTTGCCTCCCGTTTTGCACGCAACTGCCACGTGTTCCACATGCATTGGGCGTGGTAGGTGGTGGATGCGGAGGGCACAGGGAGGAGTGCCATGGATGAAAACCGAGCGCGATGGTTGGGGCAGAGCGTCGGCCTCGACTCTCAGAGTCACAGAGGGTGCAGAGAGGCTGTATTGGAGGAGTGGGGCGGCCATTTCCCGTATGAGGAGCCAGCCCCTGCCCTGTTTCCCTATAAAAAGGGGCAGGGTGGTGCTTCTCTGCACACACTTCTTCTTCTTCTCTGTAACCCTTCCCTACTAGCCATGTTGAGAGGGCGAGGGCATGGCGGTGTCCCAGCGGCGGCGATGAGGGCTTCTTCTTGACAACGTGTCCCTCCTCCCCCGGATCCTGTGGTAGTGGAACCGGCCGTGAGGGGAGGAGGAAGTGGGTGAGGTCGAGGTCGCCGCGGCGCTCGAGGAGGAGGAGGGCGGGGTGGCGCCTCCAACGGTGGCTCCTCCTCCGATGGAAGGCCACGTCGGGGACCAACCTCGGGAGTTCATCATTAAGCTATGCAAGCACTTGTGTGGTCACCGTCGCCTCCCAACTCCCTTCGCGTGGGAGATGGAGCTCGAGCAACCACGCGCTCTGCAGATGCACATGAGGGGCTGTGGGAACGGAGGTATGAGGGTTGACGTCGACTTCCCTACACCTCATGTAATGTACCTCCGCCGTGGTTGGAAGACCTTTGCCCGTGCTCACGGCTTCGCGGAGGGGCATGTTCTCCAGTTGAAATTAATGGAGAATGGTCTGCGCTCCATCAAGATCTACAGGCGCTCGGGAGGTCTCTTAGGGTGCTGCACCGAGAGCTCGACCGATGAAGAAATCTCTTCCTCGAGCGAAAGCGACGAGGAGCACAGTTGTCGGATCACGGGTTCCGGCAAAACCCTCAAGGTTCGAACACTGGGGTGCGAGTGAAGATTTCCTCCCTACCGATCCACGTCCTAACTGGCTAAGATCTCAAGAATGAACTCGACGAACTCACAACACAAGGGACACAAGATTTATACTGGTTTGGGCCACCGTTGTGGTGTAATACCCTACTCCAGTGTGGTGGTGGTGGATTGCCTCTTGGGTTGATGATGAACAGTACAAAGGGAGAAGAATAGCCTCCTGAGGATGAGGTGCTCTTGTGCTCTGTGTGTGGCTAAAGATCAGATGCCTCCTACTATGGTGGCTAGTCTTATTTATAGAGGCACTGGTCCTCTCCCCAAATATTGAGCGGGAAGGGAGCCAACAACGGCCAATTCGAAAGGGGACAACTAGTACAGCTTATCTTGACAAAAGTAGTCTTCGCCTGCAAAAGGCTCTGGTGATGATGATGCCGCCTTGGGCTCCATGGTGAATTCCGTCTTGCCGTCCTGCTGGTCTTGGTCTCACTGCACCGATATGGAAACCTTTGCTTGATGCCTCGGTACTCTGCGCCTGCGCTTTCCTCCTTTAGCACCAAAGAGGAAACGAGGGCTCACGTCACAAGAACCTCGCGAGGTTTGCCTTGCCTTGATCTCTCCGCCCTTCGCGAGCCTGCCTGGCGAGGCCACTTCTAAGGAGGTCTTGCGTCGTCCGCCTCGTGAGGCTTGGCCCCTCACGAGGGTCTTGAGTTCCTTGTTGATGAAGATGGGCCGTATAGGCCTGCGAGCAGAGCCACGCCGGGGGCTACAGGCAGGCGAGTCTGGGGGCCCCCGTTCCCAGAACGCCGACAACAATGACGGCGATGACGATGGCAGTGGGCGGGGGAGCGACGACTCTGACTCCAGCTGATCGCCGCCCGCACCATCTTCATCAGGCGGCAGCACCATCATCTGTATCCGCATCTCCTCCCCAGTAATGTGATTTTCCGGGGAGTTGGATGAAGAGGTGCAGATGGTGCTCCTGGGCTCCTCCAGCAGCCCTCCAGCTGGACCCCGGCAAGCTTCCTCTCGGGCTGCAGCTCTGTTAGCCCTGGTGGCGGTGGTCGACGGGGCCGCCTCCACCATGCTCTCCATCGAGGCGTTCCCTAGCACTCTCGTTTCCGTCGGGCTACCTCTCCTGGAGCCCGAGGGGAGTGGGTGGCTCCCGTCCAGGTGCTCCTTTTTCCCTCCTCGCCTTCGACGGCCGGGCCATAGGGACGGACCCACGCGGCCTAGAATGATGCAGCCCGAGGGGCGCTCCCAGCTAAATGAACTTGGAAAATGTCACCTGGTTCTGTCGACGAAGGAGAGCTGGGGCAGCTGAAGTTACACGACGAAGGGGTTGCTCCTCATGAGCCACCGGGGCCCTGAGCCTCGGGAGGCTCTGGGTGTCCAGGCGGTTCCTCGAGGACCATCTCCATCTCTGTCAGCACAGCGTGGTGCCTGGCCTCCTGAGCTGCCAGGACACACCGCAAGCTACACTGATAGGCGGTCGACACGCTCGGCAGGCCAAAAGGCATGCGAACATAGTTGTGTGGTGGACCCTCACAGTGGTCCACGCGCGAAGGCCAGAAAAGCTCCTGAGAGGCGGCCCTGTTGAGCCCTGGGATGTCGATGCACACGCGCAGCCCGACATCCTCGCCTGGATGGGGAGCTGCGCCTGGTGAGCGGCGGTCGCCGCGCATGGCCCTTGCATCTTGCAGTTCCTGAGTGGTCTTGGCGATGAACTCCTGAGCTGTGGGCGCTCCTCGCCCTATGTCCTCCGGAGGGAAACGTGCCGCGAAGCACGCCTCCAAGTGGTGCCCAAGCGCCTCCCTCGTGATGTTGGCAAGGTCTGGGGCCCTCTAGAAGAGAGCCCCCGAGCCCTGCCCGAGAAGGGCGGAGGGCATGCTTTCCTATGCGATGGAGGGAGGCGCCCCTAGCGCGGGCGCTGATCCTGACGAGGTTCCAGTTGCGAAGCCATCCTCCTTAGGTCCTGCACGGCGCAGCTACTTCTTCTTCTTGGGGGTGGCCTCAGGAGGGCACTCGCCCTTGCTCTCGGGGTCGTCGATTGCTGCAGCTTGGAAGGCACGCTCGAGGGAGCATACCGCATCTCTTTCTTCGCACGGGGCTGTGATGATCCCGCCGCTTCTCGGCATCTTGAGGACATTGTAGCCATGATGGGTCACCGCCATGAACTTGGCCAGGGCTGGGCACCCGAGGATCACATTATATGGCAGGCGGATGTAGGCGACGTCGAAGTTGATGAGCTCGGTGCGGTAGTTATTGCGTTCTCCGAAGGTGACAGGGAGGCGGACCTGCCCTATCGGTGTGGTGGAACCATCGGTCACTCCTGAGAAAGATTTGGTAGGCTGAAGCTGGTCATATGGCACTTGAAGGTTGTCGAACGTGTCGATGGACAGGACGTTGAGCCCTGCGCTGCCGTCGATGAGGGTCTTGGTAACTTGCACGTTGCTGAAGACTGGTGAACAAAGCATTGGGAGGGCGCCAGTGGTAGCTGCGTACTTGAGCTGATCTACCGAACTGAAGGTGATGGCGCACTTGGACCACCTGAGCGGGCGTGTGGCCTCGAGCTTGGGGAGGATTGCATTCACTTCATGAGCAAACTGTTTGAAGATACGCTGCGAGGCTGGGGCCTGAGCTCCGCCCAAGATGCAGGCGATAGCACGCGGCTCCTGGAAGCCCCCAGCCCCCTCGTCTTGATGGTGGTCGTCGTTCCTTCTTGGCGGTGGCGGTAGTGGAGGGAGGCCAGCATTGCCCTGAGGACGATCCTCACGAGGCTCGTCCCTCTAGGCGCCCTCGCGAGGCTGATCCTGCCAGCGGTCCTCACGAGGCGGGTCGCGCCACTCCTGGCGCGGGCCACGGTCGTCCCAGCGTCCGCCACCACGTCCTCCTCCTAGGCCGTAGCCCCGGTCGCCACGCTCGGGGCATCGACCGAAGCGTCCTTCTAGAATGGATCTGAGCTCTTGGCAGTCGCTGGTGTTGTGGGTATGCAGGTTATGGAAGGCGCAGAACGGTCGGCTGCTCTTGGATGACTCGGGCTGGTCTCTGCCGCGCTTGGTGTCCGGTTCCGTCGCAAGCACGGCTGCTCCCTTGCGCTTCACGTCCTTGGCCTTGGCTTTCTTCTCCTCCGGGTCCGCAGCTGGGAGCTCGAGGAGGGAGAGGCGCCCCTCCTCAGCTCTTGCACACTTGGTCGCCAGGTTGAACAACTCCAGAGACGTGCACAATTCCTCATGGATGGCGAGCTCCTCTTTCATCTTGACATCGCGGATGCCATCAGAGAACGCGGAGATGATGGCCTCGTCCGTCACCTTGGGGATCTTGAGGCGGACGTTGTTGAAGCGCTGGATGTACTTCTGGAGGGTCTCTCCTGGTTGTTGCTTGACGCGGCGCAGGTCACCCGCGGCCGGCGGGCGGTCACGAGTGCCCTGGAAGTTGGCAACGAAACGATTGCGCATCTCATCCCAGGAAGAGATCGAGCCTGGGGGCAGATTCAGGAGCCAGGAGCGGGCGCCATCCTTGAGAGCCATGGGAAACCAGTTCGCCATGAGTTTCTCGTCGCCGTTGGCCGCCTCGATGCTCAGCTCGTAGAGCTGCGGGAACTCCGCAGGGTCGGGGGTGCCGTCGTAGCGAGGAGGCAGATGTGGCTTGAACTTGCCAGGCCAGGTGACGCTACGCAACTCGGGGGTGAAGGCGCGGCAGCCGGCCGTGGTCACCGGGGCCCGCCCTGGAGGTGGAGCTTGGTCTTGGCGCCCGCGTGCCGCTACGGCAAGCGGCGCCGGGCCTTGCCGCAGCAAACGATCCTGGCGCGGCGGTGCGAGGAGTGGCGGAGCATTTTCTTGCGGTCGAGGGACTTCTTGACAGCTTCTTTCTTCACGCGCGGGCGCCAGACGCAGTGGGTCGTGCCGCGGAGCCGCGCGCCTTGGCGCCAGGGCACCGTCATGAGGCTGAGGTGGTGGAGGTGCTCCGTGAGCTACGTCGCCCGTAGCTGGCGGAGGGCGAGGCGGAGAGAGGAACGGCGCAGGGGAGCCCCTACGGCGCGGACAAGCTCGGCAATGCGGTCGAGCCAGTCCTCGTAGAGGTCGTCAACTGGGCGGTAGCGCAGGAGCTCGTGCGCCATGAGGAGCGTGGCCCGCGCGTCCATGGGAGCGCGACGTGCATGGGACGAGTAATCGGCCGGGGTCAGCGACGAAGTGGCGGTGCGGCGGTCCCGCCGCACCGAGGGGTGCAGCGAGGATGCTTGCTACTCGTTCCCCGCTGGGCCGGTGGTGGCGTTGGCGGCAGCCGATGGTGAACGACGAGGTGGCCCGCCGACGGGACCCGTCTGGGCAACGCGGGTGGCGAGGGCAGCCCGGCGCTCAGCACGAGCACGGTGAGCGTCCGCCATGGAGACGACGGAGCAACTGGACGCGGAGCGACGGAAAGGAAGCTTCGGCGCACCCGTACCTGGCGCGCCAAATGTCGGATCACGGGTTCCGGCAAAACCCTCAAGGTTCAAACACTGGGGTGCGCGCGAAGATTTCCTCCCTACCGATCCACGTCCTAACTGGCTAAGATCTCAAGAATAAACTCGACGAACTCACAACACAACGGAAACAATATTTATACTGGTTCGGACCACCGTTGTGGTGTAATACCCTATTCCAGTGTGGTGGTGGTGGATTGCCTCTTGGGCTGATGATGAGCAGTACAAAGGGGGAAGAACAGCCTCCTAAGGATGAGGTGCTCTTGTTCTCTGTGTGTGGCTAAAGATCAGATGCCTCCTACTATGGTGGCTAGTCTTATTTATAGAGGCACTGGTCCTCTCCCCAAATATTGAGCGGGAAGGGAGCCAACAACGGCCAATTCGAAAGGGGACAACTAGTACAGCTTATCCTGACAAAAGTAGTCTTCGCCTGCAAAAGGCTCTGGTGGTGACGCCGCCTTGGGCTCCATGGTGACCTCCGTCTTGCCGTCCTACTGGTCTTGGTCTCGTTGCACCGATATGGAAACCTTTGCTTGATGCCTCGGTACTCCACGCCTACGCTTGCCTCCTTTAGCACCAAAGAGGAAATGAGAACGCTGCGCGCGCTGGCGCCTGCCTGGTCTCGATCGTCATGGCTCACGTCACGAGAACCTCGCGAGGTTTGCCTTGCCTTGATCTCTCTGCCCCTCGTGAGCCTGCCTGGCGAGGCCGCTCCTGAGGAGGTCTTGTGTCGTCCGCCTCGCGAGGCTTGGCCCCTCGCGAGGGTCTTGGGTGCCTTGTTGATGAAGATGGGCCGTACAGGCCTGCTAGCAGAGCCACGCCGTGGGCCGCAGGCAGGCGAGTCTGGGGGCCCCCGTTCCCAGAACGCTGACAACAGTGATGGCGATGACGATGGCTGCGGGCGGGGGAGCGACGACTCTGACTCCGGCTGATCGCCGCCCGCACCATCTCCATCAGGTGGCAGCACCATCATTTGCATCCGCATCTCCTCCCTGGCAATGTGATTTGCCGGGGAGTTGGATGCAGAGGTGCAGATGGTGCTCCTGGGATCCTCCAGCAGCCCTCCAGCTGGACCCCAGCAGGCTTCCTCTCGGGCTGCAGCTGCGTTAGCCCTGTCGACTCCTGCTGGCCCTGGTGGCGGTGGTCGACGGGGCCGCCTCCTCCATGCTCTCCATCGAGGCGTTCTCTAGCGTTCCCGTTTCCGTCGGGCTACCTCTCCTGGAGCCCGAGGGGAGTAGGCTGGGCTCTCGTCCAGGTGCTCCTTTTGCCCTCCTCGCCTTCGACGGCCGTGCCTAGGAGGAGAGGGACAAGAAATGGCATTATGGAGCACTTATCTTTGTTCAATCTTAAATCCGTCGGCACTTGCCAAATTTTAATTCAAATAATGTAATCTCTCGAGTCCATGTTTGTGTTCTGTAATGCTTGTACTTGTACTAGCATATTAATGAAAAAGATGAACCTTGCCGTGAACCTGTGCATGTGTATGTCCATGTAGAGGCGAGAAGCCTCTTTAATATAATAAACAAGTTTTTCCCCGATAGGCTATCCTGCCGGCACCCTTTTTGTCTGCGGGAGAGCTGCGTTTACCGGGTTACAGACGAAGGGACCAGCCCCACGCCAACTTCTTTTTACCAAAGGCCACTGCGACCATCCTGACCGAAGCAACGTTCGAGTCAGAGATGGGAGCACCAAAGTCTCAAAAGAGTGGCGAGGCTTCCTTATGCACAAGTTGTAGCTTACAGAACACTAACGGACAGGAGGTAGAAGTTATCTGCTTGGCTTGCCGGGCATCGCTGTGCCAGGCAATCTTCTCAACTCCTTGTCGAAGCCAAGCTCATGGCAGGAACCTGCAGCTTCATGCAGATGAGAATGAATGCGGGATGCGATCCTATCTATATGCATCTGCAAATGCTCATGAAATGCTTATGCGGTGATCTTGGAATGCTCATGCATGCATGCAAGCTTGGTCGGGGGCCCCCACAGTGCTTCTTCATTTTCTCTTGCACAGGGTCATCGCCCTGGCTTTGTACAAGGGGTTACATGCAGCTGAGGCAAGGCCTGTACAAAAGGGTGGCTGTCGGGCAGGGCCCGACAGCTGTGCCTTACGGGTAGAATTTGCGGAGATGCTCAATATTCCATGAGTTTTGCAACTGAGTGCCATCTCCAGTCTCCAGATGGACTTCGCCAGGTCTGGTGAGTCGTACTACCCGGTAAGGGCCTTACCACTTTGGTGACAACTTGTTTGAACCCTTGGCGGACTGAACGCACCTAAGGACTAGGTCACCTTCCTCAAAACACCAGGCGTGAACCCTGCGGCTATGATAGCGACGCAGGGCTTGCTGGTAGCGTGCAACACGCATAGCAGCCCGGAGACGGTTCTCCTCGAGTAGCACAGCATCATCACGCCGGTGCTGATCTTGTGCTACTTCCTCGTAGGCAAGCACTCTAGGTGACCCGTAAATGAGTTCCGTGGGGATAAATGCTTCTGCCCCGTAGACTAGGGAGAAGGGAGTCTACCCAGTAGCTCGGTTTGGTGTCGTTTTGAGGGACCAGAGAACTATCGGCAGCACCTCGATCCACCGCGCTACCGTGTTTCTGCATCGTATCAAAAGTTCTTGTCTTGAGTCCGCGTAGTGATACGTCCATTTTGCATCATTATTTTATATCGATATTTATTGCATTATGGGCTGTTATTACACGTTATGTCACAATACTTATGCCTATTCTCTCTTATTTTACAAGGTTTACATGAAGAGGGAGAATGCCGGCAGCTGGAATTCTGGGCTGGAAAAGGAGCAAATATTAGAGACCAGTTCTACAACACTCCGAACGTCCTGAAACTCCACGGAAGTCAGTTTCAGAATATATAAAAAATATTGGGCGAAGAACTACCAGAGGGGGACCTCCCACCATCCACGAGGGTGGGGGGCACGCCCTACCCCCCTGGCGCGCCCCTGCCTCGTGGGCCCCCTGGCAGGCCTCCGGTGCCCATCTTCTGCTATATGAAGTCTTTCTCCCTGGAAAAAATCATAAGGAAGCTTTCGGGACGAAACACCGCCGCCACGAGGCGGAACCTGGCGAAACCAATCTAGGGCTCCGTGGAGCTGTTCTGCCGGGGAAACATCCCTCCGGGAGGGGGAAATCATCACCATCGTCATCACCATCGATCCTCTCATCGGGAGGGGGTCAATCTCCATCAACATCTTCACCAGCACCATCTCATCTCAAACCCTAGTTCATCTCTTGTATCCAATCTTTGTCCCAAAACCACAGATTGGTACCTGTAGGTTGCTAGTAGTGTTGATTACTCTTTGTAATTGATGCTAGTTGGTTTATTTGGTGGAAGATCATATGTTCAGATCCTTCATGCATATTAATACCCTTCTGATTATGAACATGAATATGATTTGTGAGTAGTTACGTTTGTTCCTGAGGACATGGGAGAAGTCTTGCTATAAGTAGTCATGTGAATTTGGTATTCGTTCGATATTTTGATGAGATGTATGTTGTCTTTCCTCTAGTGGTGTTATGTGAACGTCGACTACAGGAAACTTCACCATTATTTGGGCCTAGGGGAAGGCATTGGGAAGTAATAAGTAGATGATGGGTGGCTAGAGTGATAGAAGCTTAAACCCTAGTTTATGCGTTGCTTCGTAAGGGGCTGATTTGGATCCATATGTTTCATGCTATGGTTAGGTTTACCTTAATACTTCTTTTGTAGTTGCGGATGCTTGCAATAGGGATTAACCATAAGTGGGATGCTTGTCCAAGGAAGGGCAGTACCCAAGCACCGGTCCACCCACATATCAAATTATCAAAGTAACGAACGTGAATCATATGAGCGTGATGAAAACTAGCTTGACGATAATTCCCATGTGTCCTCGGGAGTGTTTTCCTTCATATAACAGTTTGTCCAGGCTTGTCCTTTGCTACAAAAAGGATTGGGCCACCTTGCTGCACCTTGATTACTTTTGTTACTTGTTACCCGATTAAAATTACCTTATCACAAAACTATCAGTTACCGATAATTTCAGTGCTTTCAGAGAATACCTTACTAAAAACCGCTTGTCATTTCCTTCTGCTCCTCGTTGGGTTCGACACTCTTACTTATTGAAAGGACTAAGATAGATCCCATATACTTGTGGGTCATCAAGACTCTTTTCTGGCGCCGTTGCCGGGGAGTGAAGCGCCTTTGGTAAGTGGAAATCGGTAAGGAAAAATTTATATAGTGTGCTAAAATTTACTGTCACTTGCTACTATGGGAAGTAATCCTTTAAGGGGCTTGTTCGGGGTATGTTCACCCCGACCAGTAGAGAAAAGAGTTGCACCTCAACCTACTGAACCTACTGAAAATGTTTACTTTGAAATTCCTTCGGGTATGATAGAGAAACTGCTAGCTAATCCTTTTACAGGAGATGGAACATTGCATCCTGATTTGCACCTAATCTATGTGGATGAAGTTTGTGGATTATTTAAGTTTGCAGGTATGCCCGAGGATGTTATCAATAAGAAGGTATTCCCTTTATCTTTGAAGGAAAGGCATTGACATGGTTTAGAATATGTGATGATATGGGATCATGGAACTACAACCGATTGAAATTGGAATCTCATCAGAAGTTTTGTCCTATGCATCTTGTTCATCGTGATCGTAATTATATATATAATTTTTGGCCTCGCGAAGGAGAAAGCATCGCTCAAGCTTGGTGGAGACTTAAGTTAATGTTATATTCATCCCCCAATCATGAGCTCTCAAGAGAAATTATTATTCAAAAATTTTATGCTC